>NC_054379.1:120998265-121331390 GCF_017654675.1 Xenopus laevis
AATTTGAATTTGGCGCCGTAACTTCGTTTAGCGAATCAAAGCTAGCGCAATTTCGCAACCTTACGCTACCCCTGAGCGCAAATTCGTATTTTAGTGAATTTGCGGAGCGCTGGCGAAACTACGCCTGGCGAAGTTACGCCTGGCGCAACTACGAATCTTAGTGAACTTGCCCCATGGGCTTCACGGCATAGAGCAACATAAATCTAAATATGCATTTCCTGTTCAACAAGCACTTAGTCATAGGCTAAGTGCTTGTTGAGCTACAAACGCAGAGATGTCCATATTTACATTTTTTTCAATAAACAGTTGTTTTTACTTTTATACTGTATCTATTTTGACTCCAATTTCTGTGTTAGTGACTGAATTCCCTGTGAGACTTCTCTGCTTAGTCTGTATGGAGCTGAAAACAGCCACTGTGGGCAATCTTGCCAGATAGCTGAACTCACCAGTCACACTCACCAGGTTCTTTATTTGGGGTGGATGGACAAATGTTGGAGGTCTAAAGGAATATTTCAATTCCTAACCTCTGGAGCAGCTCCTCACTCATGGAAAGGCAGGAACACAAAAGGATGATGAGAGGAACTGACATCACACATAAAGAAAGGGAATAGGAGGATTTTTACAAACAAGGAAATGCAGAACTTGCGAAGTGAACTTGGCTAGTAGATGGCAGCATAATAATAGGTAAGCATATAAGCATAAGCAATTAAACATGGTAAAACAATTAACAGCACAATATCTGTGGCCCTGACAATTTCTTAGAGTGCCAGGAGGCCCATGTCTGCTTGTTCACATAATTGACAATAAATGAGTATACAAATGAAACATACACAAAACCACCACTAACCAATACAAGGTACAGGTAAAGAGGTAAGAGCTTGCAATCTAAAAGGAAAACACATCTTGAGACACAAGGGAATGGGCAAGATCAGAAGTCAGCAAGGTGAGAGGTGTAGCTTTGGGTGTTGCATTTAGGTGCATATAGTGCATTCTGAAGCTAAGATAGTTAAGGATACGCTTCTCTAAACAAATGTGTTTTAAGAGATCTTTTGAAGTCAGAGAGTGGAAGAAAATCGGGCACAATATGGGAGAGAATTCCAGATAAGGGCTGAAGATCTGGCAAATTCTCCTGCGAGTATGTGAGGAGGTAATGGGAGAGGAGTTAAGAGGTAGCTCAGTAGAGGTGTGCACTCACTTTGCTATGGTCCCAGACAACAATTACAAAATTTAGGCTGCCATTGGCCTGTTTTTCAATAAACTGATGTACAAACAAATAGTCAGCTTTATAGGTTACATAGCATTGTCACTTTTTGGTATGGTCAACACTAAAAATATTTACCATGGTACAAAACAGTAACATAAATGACAAAATATCCAATATTCTTTTCTAAACCAAATACATCTTACTAAATGTAACTTCTGTCAAATAGTCCATAAATACAAAGGACCTGTAAGTACATTAAATAAATACAAACACATTTGGTGTAAAACCACTTTTAACAGAAATGTCAAGCAACTTTAATTCCCTATTAAGTAGAGATGAGAGTAAAAGTACCAGCTTTGCAAGCAGGAAGAGGATCCATCTTGCGTCTATTTTTAACAGCTCCTATATACTTTTTAGGGCCCAAGTATGAAACCCCACATTAACAAAATAAAAACAACTTACATTGTTGAATGTTTAAGGGGATGGATTTCTGGGTATGGAATGCTACATGCATTTGGCAACAGCCATTGTAACCCAGACAGATATTATTTGGTATTATTTGGATATTATTTGTCATGGTAAATGTTTTTAGTGTTGACCATATCAGAAGATGGCACTGTTATATAACCTAAACAACTGGCTTCTATACACATCAGTATCTTGCAAAAGGACATCAGCAGCCTGAAATATTGCAGTTGTCTGGGATTATAGCCATTTTTCCAAGAAAGGTTTTCTTATGTGTTGCATTCTGCTGTTTGTCCAACGTGCTATATATTGACTGGTGGACTGTGAAACCATACATCATTTTAAGCTAAGAAAGTGTGTGTACTGACACTAAATTCTAAGATAACAGCTCAGTTTAGAGCCTCTGGAGGTGATACACAGAACCCTGTATCTATTAACTGTTCACAGTAGACTATACCTACAGGGTTTCCAATGGCTCTTTGGGCTCATTTTTGATGAGCAGGAGCTCAAGAGCCATAGCTCTAAGGAGTGCTATGTAGGATACCTAATATCTGCTCACCTCCTTCCCATGAATATGGATACAGAAACTGTTCCAAATATTTGTGCTCATGTTGTGAGAGCAAAGTGGTGATCCTATAAGTGCAACCAGTAACCGGGTTCTTCAAAAGTTTTCTTTGTTTGTAAACCCTTACAAAGGTCTCTTCAAGATGTATGACATTATGTACAAGAAAGACCACATAATTTCAGTCCCCATCCTCAACATTTTTCCACAACTGCGTAAACAGAATCAATATACCCCAACAGACTGTCAAGTCAATTGTCAAGTATGTTAGGGAGTTCAAACAGCTTAGGATCATGGATCCTCATAACCTAATGCAATTGGTTCCACTTAATTGGATTCTGGTGATGGATAAGCTGTCAAATACCTTACAAGATTGGTGTTATTTGCCACTTACATTTGTAGGCAGAATCAATATTCTCAAAATCATCCATCTTTCAAAAAATTCACATATTCTACACAGTGCATCTAGTCATTGGCTTTATTCAGCCTAGGGAAACCGGGGGTATATGGGTTCCAACTGTATCCAGAAACGGTAGTAGGATTCTCTCTGGCTGACATTTTTTTACACTGTTTATCAACACAGCTGCCTGGCATAGATGCCTTATTGCTAACTATTCTGGAAAATATGCAGAGCTTTGAGTACAAACCAGGAGACCTCACCTTTCTGCCATTATTGTTGCAGGACACAAGAATGGTGTTTGGCTTCACTGTTAAGTTGCCAGGGTTGGACACTATGGTAATCTTCCTTGATCTGTTGTATACAGACTGCTAATCAAGAACTTGCAACAAATTAGGGTGAAATGTATCTATCTTCAAAATGAATCTGCACGCACTCCTGCAACCATGGCCATGGAGGTTAAAATTGTGACTTTAACTTTATTGCATATTAGTTAAAAGGTATGCGTCCTAACGCGTTTCGTATCAACAGATACGTAGTCAAGTGCCTATGACTACGTATCTGTTGATACGAAACGCGTTAGAACGCATACCTTTTAACTAATATGGAATAAAGTTACAATTTTAACCTCCATGGCCATGGTTGCAGGAGTGCGTGCAGATTCATTTTGAAGATTGATTTTGCCTAAGCTACGGGTGAAAAGCTCTTTGGCTGTTTTTTACCATTCAAAGTAACTCGAGTGACGGGCCTGGAGTTTGGACACCCAGGTCAGATATTTCCGCTTGGCAAGGATTACCCAGTGGTTTATATCAATTTAATTATTAAATTATCTGAGCAATTAATGGGGATTTTACCCGCAAGTTTAAAAGTGGTTTTGCTCTATGTATATAAAATAATTAGTCCAGAAGAGATTGGAGCCGGCCGTTTCTTTTTGTTTATATGAAATGTATCTAGACACATTTCCCCATGTTATTGCCAGCAAACCAGTTCAGATAAGGATTGTTACACTGTTACTAAAACTTAACCTTTAATTAGAAGAATTAAGAATTGCAGCAAAACAAGTTGCCCATAAACATAGAGACTCACTGGTCTTCAAATTCAGAGTAGTACAGCCCCTGAGGAAGCTGAGCAGTCAGCGAAACGCATAGGGTGGCATAGATGGACAGTGGTGAGAGTAGCTCCATTTGCTTCCCCACATAGATAGGCAGGTTTGGTGCTTGGGGGGACATTGGAAGGGAGGGAACGGTTATTGTATGTTATTGACTTTAATGCAACTAGCAACGTGCATTGGCACTTAAATAATATATAATGCTATCCATAAGAACTTCCACCGATCCACCTTATGCAGTTTTTAATTATCTGTTGTTTTAAGGACAAGGTCCTGCACTACTCCGAATTTGAAGAGCAGTGAGTCTCTATGTTTATGGGCAACTTGTTTTACTGCACTTCTTATTAAAGGTTAAGTTTTAGTACATACATGTATCTAAAGACATGGAAGACAGTTTTCAATGTTACTCCTACTCTATCTGCTCTTCTCTTAATCGCCTATAGAAATAGGTGGGCCTTATTTTGCAAATATATGCAAATGGTTTGCTGATTCTGTTAAGGCTTTGTGTTTTAGTACTATTAGGTTTGTGTATCAGATTAAAGTTGCCAATCAGTCGGGTATTTCTATTAATTAACCTACCAGAAAGATAGCAAATGTACACTAATCCAGAGTATTTCCCTTCAAACAAATAGATCACATCACAATGTGGAAGTCCAGGCCTGTGCAGTTGAGCTGACGAGTGACCTTATTCTTGTAGTGAATTGTGCTGCAGTTTGGGTGAAATAGGCAAAAAACATTCCTTTTGTTGCTAACATGGACATTAATTGTGAACTATTGTGAACTGGTATTGATTAGGACAGAACCGTATTGTACCACATGATACATAACGTTAAATATCATATTGTTGGGTAGATAAACAGCCACTGACTGTGACCTCTTGAGTGGCCCAGAATGATTTGCTTTGGCATTTATGAAGATAAAACACTCCTGATTTTGTTCATCATCAGTACATTTTTTTTTTTTACTTTGCATCAGCATCAAGTAACAGATGGGCCTAAAAATCATTGTTCTCATAATGTAGAGTATAAATTATCTCTCTGCATAAATGAAACATCAGAGAATCTCCACCTCTCTGACTTTATCTTTAAAAATAAAAACTGGTAAAATGCTTCTGGAAGCCTCCCGGGAATTAAAAATATGCAAATCAATCTCATAGGCATTGGATCAAACGTCCTGCCAAGTGCCAATGATCTGAATGAATGATATGGACGGAGAGGGTATTTACTGAAATGTTGTTGACACTGGAAACATGCTTATCTCATTCTGTTGTGGTTTTTTAAGGCACATGCATTTATTGTAAAAAAAAAAAAAAAAAAAAAGAAGAGAAACATGGATCAATTAAAACATCCTTGTGGTTAATAGCGTTTTCATTAATTTTGTAATACATTTCATGGATTCATTAAAGAATTGTTAAACAAATCTTAAAATGTTACAGTACCAAGGCTTCTTAATACTGTGTCTACAATTTTTCTGGACATACTATACAACATATTCCTTGTGAGGCCCCTGCTTTACCTAATGCACTGATTGAGCTGCAGGTTCATAAGCAGTATAGAGGCATATACAGTACCTTACCTCATACACATGAATATCCTGTAAATGATCTCCTTATAAGCAGTGCTTAGTGTGGTCATCAGTTATAATTAGTGCTTAGTGATGTCATTTCAGTCACAGGACTCACTGAAAGCAACTCTAAACTTGAACAAACACTAAGGCATGCAAAATTGCACCCCTTACTGCTCTATGACTTGCATCCAGGATCATAATAAATAGCACCTATCTGTCCTAAAACATTTTAAAATGTTTAAATTCTTAAATTTTCCAGCTTGGACCTATGTAATTACCTAACTAGGGGAGATGGAGTACCTGCTGATGCTATGGGTCTAGACCTTTTATTTAATCCCCACTATAATTATTAATTAATGATAAAATATCAAAAAATATATGGCTCTTTTACATACTAACATCTGGAGTTAGATTCCTCTTCTTATTCCCAACACCCAACAAGTTCTACCAGGTCCCATAAGATCACATCACAGTCATGCACAATACCTTACACTTACACTGTCATGGATATATATTCAACACCTGACAGTTTTATTCCTTACTGCTTCTTTCTCCAGGGTCAGATTTGCTTTTGCTACAAGTCCTTTACTATCACGCACATCTCCCAGCGCCTTTACTTTCCCCTCTGCTCCCAGCTCCACCTCTGCCCTGCTTTTCTACTGCCCAAAGAGCCCAATTCTTAGGCATCTGAAAAGCTTTCTGTTCAAGCAGCTTTACTGTTACAGCATTCTCACCATTGTGCAGAAATCCCAGGATCAGCCCTGCATCTACTTTTTCCTAAAACGTTTCACTATCCTGTAGCCCACTCTACCTTAAACATTAGATTTCTTTTATTATCATAGCCAAAATCTTGAACTTTTCTTTTCATTATTTCCCAATACTTTGTACAAATGGCAGTGACCCACGGGAAGCTCAAAGTGTGAAAGGCCGCCACTGGGAACTTTAAGCACCAAAATCCTTTTAAACTGGAAATTAACTTTTTCTACTACAACCTGTATATACATAAGGCTAAATGAACATGTTATGTTTATATTTTCTGTAACTCATAAATTTTATTGCAGAAAAGTATATCTGAAGGAGAAAGAGGAGGGCACATTCTGGCATGTCTAACATAGATAAGCTCTATAAGAACTCATTTACAACTGCAGTGTAATTTCTGCTGCAATTCAATCCATAATGTAGCATTTTCCCACAACTCCAGCAGCATTGCATCCAATACCTGTATTGCCTTCTGTACTCTTGTATGTTTTCATTAATTAGACACTATTACGCTCAAACTTGTTGGAGTGCTCAATGTTAAAATGATATCTGGACATTATTCTTTAAGAAAAATTCTGTTGATGCAGTTTTCAGTGGAAGCCTTAAGCTGGCCATAGACGCAAAGATCCGATCGTACGAATCAACGTACGATCGGACTTTCCCATCTCCCGACCTTCCACTAACCATTCAGATCAAAGTCTTTACCATTCCGATCAAATAAGAACAGATCACCCAATGTTCTGCCCCTGACAGCAATCGTACGATACTTATGTCTGACAACACTAGTGACAGTCTCCCTCTGAAAATCGTACGATCGGCAATACACGCAGAGATATTATCGGCAGCCGACAGAAATTTTCTAACCTGTCCGATCGACCAAACGACCGATCTCCGACGGACGAAAAATGTCGGGACTCTCCACACACGGTCCGAAAATCGTACGAATCCACGATTCGTACGATCGGATCTTTGCGTCTATGGCCAGCTTTAGTGCTCCAGGGTCCCCTTTCATCAACAGACACACGTTATCAGAACAGTCTGGGTGGGTGCAATAGTGTTAGTTGCAAATATGTGCAAGTGCAAGGTGCGTGTTTAGGTACCTAAAAAGGTAATTACCTTTAATGAATGGCATCAATACGTGAAACAATTGTGTAAATTTTTGTGTAAGTACAATTGCAGCTGCATTCATAAATGAGCCCTTTAGAGTGTTCTACAGTGTTCTGGCTTGCACTTTCCCCACAGTAATATTTAAATCTTCATTTTGTTTTCTTTTAAATGCAGAGAACACAATTGCAGAGTGGCCCCCTTACTCTGGTGAAAGCACTAAGGAGTTGGGAGTGGAGATGAGATGAGAGGGACAGAATTGAGTTGGATTAATCCGGGTGCATTTGGGCAAGAGCACTCCTTGCTGGCATGCAAGTTTTGTTTATGAGAAAGCCTGCCTTCTAATGAATTTTGTAGGCAATTTCTCCTATAAAAAATCAGCTGCATACAATATTGGACTGGGGCATCCAAGGCCAACCAGGCTGCTACCTCAGAATCCCCCTCCCAGTCACGGGCCCCCTGCACCAGTCATGGCTCTCTCTGCCCCAATAGCACCCCAGTTGTACCCCCTCCGCCTTTTTTGAGCTCCGCGACAGGACTTTCCTGCCTAACTTTTTATCTTTTATGGCTGTGACGAGAGGAGTTAGAAGTCCGACAGTCCTTGGTGGGGATCGGGCCTGTGTTGGCAGGCCCACTGGGTTTTTTCCCTGTGTTCTACCAGCCCAATGTGACCCTGAATACATACTAAAATTTGCACCATAAAGCTTCTAAAGTACAAGGAACAAAATCATCTGAATATGAAAGGATATTCCTAAAAGTTACTACTAGTAGGGAGGTGGATCCGTGTGGGTCTATGTCCCATCTATGGGTAGTGGGTAGGGATAGGGGGTTTACTGGCTGGTGCTATAATTAATAACCCCATGCTTAGTGGGACAGAATGAAGAACCCCAATGGTTGGGTATACAACCATGCCAATTTGGGTTAGAAGGCCATAGAGGCACTACCTCCCTCCCCAGTTCTATACAGGTTAGAGTAATGGATTTCATGTCTTCTTAAAGGAGACTAGTCACACAAAATATAATTCAAAATCCTATTTTATTACAATAGTCAAGCAAAATGAAGTTTAATTACATGATGTAAATTATTTGAATCTTGTTTCCTTCAATCTGGGAATTCATAATTATAGCAAGCAGGCAGGAGCCATTTTGTGGACAAGCCTTGCATCATCTCAGAATCTTGTTTATGCACCAGAATAGGGGACCCGATGTCCATCCCCATGCCCTGGCTACACAATTAAATGATGAAGAGATCGGGGGAACGTGGGGAGTGCAGTGACATTTAGGAAGTGCCTAAGGCAAAGAGGAGGGGCAGACAATATTTGATTGACAGTTGATATTTTTAAATGAGCTTACAGCTATGAATGCTTAAATAAAAAATAGAAATTGGATTTCATGTTTAATTTGAAAAGGACTTTTATTATACAGAATTTTGTATCTGGGTGACAGGTCCACTTTAAGATGTAGTTTTATTAGATTTCTAGAATAGAAAAAGAAAGACTTCCAAGAGGTGCACACTAGCTGCAGGGGTTCTTTGCCAATGAGGCGAGTTGAGACTGTCGCCTCAGGAGGCAGCACCCCAATAGGTACCAGGGGCAGCAAAAATGCTGCTCCGGGTACTTTAAGAGCGAATTTCTGGGGGAGGGGGGCAGCAGCAACTGCTGCTGCCTCAGGCAGCGGAGGGGCCAGGATCGCCCCTGACTAGCTGACAATACAGATACAATGCCTGGGAGCTTAAAGATATATATTTATAGAGAGCACAATAGAACTTGATTTATTCATATATACATACAGTATACATGATCAGAAAATAGCTGTATATATACACATTAAGTAAATATGAATAAACATAAGGTATATGTACAATCTATTGATCTACCAATCCATCATCTCTCATCTCTCTATATTTATATTGTCTCTTACATAATCCTTTAAGGAGACCTTAACATGAAACATTGGCTTAATATATTTTGCCATTTTGTTATATTTGTTTCTGTCCTTGTGATGGAATAATTTCTAAGTTACATGCATAGTGACTGCACATTAAACTGTTCTCTTTAGATGATGCTTTGAACATTGAAATTTGCAATAACCAATTAATCAACATGAAAAGTCCATATGTGTATATGTAGTAGGAGGGCTCACTCTGCAAACAAAATGGAGCTGTAAACTAATGACATTCTAAGAACCAGATACCGAGCTACTGTAGTTTCTTACTTACTGCATTGTAATAGATAAGTATAAAAAATCCTTGTAAGTATACAAGACATACGTAAGTACATGTAAAGTCTTTTAGAATGGGATATATACAGTATTCAGTACAGTGTATGCAACACTGTGTGTATGTTTTCAATGCAGGCATTCATA
Source organism: Xenopus laevis (assembly GCF_017654675.1). NCBI lineage: Eukaryota > Metazoa > Chordata > Amphibia > Anura > Pipidae > Xenopus > Xenopus laevis. The sequence goes on from NC_054379.1 coordinate 121,007,794, forward strand.
TTATCCTAACATTAGAATTAGTGTGTCTACATAACACAAACATATTGTATAGATACATGTCTGTGCAATGCAGAAGTACTAAAAGGTCATTTGTTTACAAGTGTTTCCATTTGTTAGCTTAGACATCCAATGTGACAAGGGTGACCTTGAGTTCTGCTACAATACAGCGTATTTGCAAGTAGTTATATGCAGGTAATATATCAGGTTTAAAATCATGTGGATGGAGGTCACATATTTATAATCCATACACTGTGCTCCATGATCTTAAAGAAAGACTCCTTACAGAGTCTGGGAGATATAAATAATCTTTTTTTTCTGTCATCTGGCTCGTTTACTGATTTTTTTTCTGTTTTCTTTGTTTTTCATTTTAAACGGATGCCTCCGCTGAGCTTTTCTGTGCCCCTCTCTCCCCAACAGAAGCATTGCAAGCAGCGCACGATTGTTACCTGGCAAATCCCTCTCTATGCTTGATGATAGTCATTTATAGCTTTGTGGCTTAACTGCACAACCCCAATGGACATGGCAGGTTTTAGCATATAATCATATAGAGGTCATTTGCCTTCTGTAATTTTAAAGACTGCATGGTGCTCGAATACAGCAGAGTTTTAGCTGCCCTTGTATAGGGTCTCTGCCATATGGCTTTATACGATGCAAGGAGCCTGCAGGAGATTGGATCATGCACAAATCACATTTTACTGCTATCCAGTGCACATAGAGCTTTCCAACTTTGGCATCCTATCAAGAAGAAACACAAATCAGCACCTACTGTGAAAGCAGGAGATCGGTAGAAATCACTATTGGGAACTTGGTACAGCATCACTGTAGCCTTGGAGACTACAACTTGTTCAGTCTTAGTGTCCTTGGACTGTGAGATGTTTAATAGCACATGGCATCTAATGCATCTAAAGAATACACCAAATCAGCTAACCACTAATGATTAATGAATACACAAATAAAAAGGGAAAATACTATTAAATGCACATTTTATGTATGTATATATATTTATATTAGATACATATATATATAATATATATATATTACAGGTTAACTTCTATTAAGGTGGATTTTTTTCTCTACAGCTCTGCTTAAGAAATAGCCACCCCCACAGCAGTGATAGCTAAGATGCAGAACTGCAACTCCCATCAGACACTGAGAGCCAAGAGTCACTGAGAGATGGAGGGGACACTGAGTTGTAGCTCAGTAATAACTGGTGTAGCTAACATAGAGGAACTATCCATAATCCAAGTCAGATGCAATGCAATCCAAGAACAGAAATGCAAAGTGCAATTTGGGATTATAACGATTAAAAATAATATACTGGGCATTTATGATGACATAACACAGTTCTGCAGCAATAGACAATGTCTACATATTACACCTTAACATTGAAATTCAGCAGCTCATCTGTTTAAAAGAGCAAAATGCACGGCCAGTGCATTGACCCTGAAGTGGATTTGATTCAGCTGGGACTTCATGGTTTAACACAAGTTATAATAATGGCAATATGAGACTTCAAATATGTAAAAATGTTCAATGATTCTACATGTTAACACATCACTGAGGTAGCATTAGCTTCATGCCATAATTGTGCCTTTAAATGCTAATCCATGCCCCATGTTATTGTCTTAAATAAAATTCTCTTGAATTAAACAGCATATTAAACTACTACTATAAATACATTGATTAATCTGGCTAATTGCACAGTTGTTACCAATAATAATGTTCAAGCAATGTCATGCAGCATATTTTAAATCCCTTCCCATTATAATTACCTTTTTTTTTGGCTTCCTGCAGTTTAAAGCTGGCACCATGTTTCTTCCCTCGATTCAAACACAGCCGTCTCTCAGAGTTGAAGAACGTTGCAGAGAGTTCCCTTTCAATTGCCAGTCTGAAAATGTATTTCTAAATAAACCCTACTCATATATATTCTGCCACTGTAATGCAGATCTAGTCAAAGAAAATCTTCCATTCATTTTTAATATGTAAAAAGCAAAGTAATGAGAAACTGACAAGCTCCCAGGGTGCACCAATCAAATTAAGGGGCAAGTGGAGGAGAGCAGGGCATTTTTGACTGCAGTTAGTTGTTGGATTATACACTTTTGGTTTTCCTTTTGGGTTAAAGTAACCACTGGGTTGAGTATAGTCTTGTACTGAGACTTCATTCTTTTATTAGTTTCCTCTGCAAGGAACAAGTTGCTGGAAAAAACAACCAGGAAAAGCCAAAGCAGTGTTTATTTTGGATTGAAATATTGAGGCATCTGTCTCTATTTCATATGACTGCATTAAGCTGTATATATATATATATATATATATATATATATATATATATATATATATATATATATATATATAGTGAAAGAAATATCAGCCAGGATACCCCGCACACCCACAAAAGTGCCTGGGTTTCCCAGTGAATGCTCACGTCATAAGCCCAATGCTCCCCCTCTTCTTTGATCAGCTTTTCTTCTTTCAGCTTGTTTTCATGATGCTAGGGGAAAAAAGATTGATCTGTTCATAAACAGAGAGGTAGCACTGATGAAGGAATGTAAAGGCAAAGGTAAAACAAAGGTAAAACAACAAATATTGTAGAATGAGAGATAGGAGGTGACCCTGTTGCAGCCTTAAGAGGAATAGGCAGAAAGTGAGGAAACGGAGAAAGATAGGTGAAGACAGGGAGACAGAGGGGCAAAATCGGTGTGAAGATTCCTGACTATGATCGAGTTTCCCAATTATCTGCTGTCAGCAAGGGTTGGGGGGAGAGAAGGGAGAAAAGGGAGAGACACCAACCGGGTCAAGCTAGAAAAGAGGATGAAAGAGAATAAACAGGAGGTAGACAATTGAAGCAGTAGTGTGAAGATTGTTGGATTTGTGTCAAATTTCCAATGATCTGTTGCCTGCGACTGGGGGAGGAGGATAGAGGGGTGAGGAAAAGAAAAAGATAGAGGGGGGAATGTACAAGCAGAGGGCGAGTGAGAAAGACCTCAGCAGGCAGTGTTGGACAGAAAGGCTGCAGACTCCTCTCTGGCTCCACTGAGCATACTGAGTGGCAGATCTGCATGTTGAAGCAACCTATTGAAAACACAGAGCAGCTCACAGCACACTGCACATTTCATTCCTAGCACGTCCCTAGTTTTTTTTTTTTTTTCCTTTTGCCTCAGCCTCAGTAGGAGCAGATAGGAAGAGAAAGGCAGAGAGAGAGAGAGAGAGGGAGAGCAAGCGATCCTTAAACTCAGCATTTTTCCCCCTCAGATGTGCTAAATATTGTCCTGCAAACTGGTAAGTAGATCATTTTATCAGATATTTATACACTTTCACGGACAGGATTTATAGAGAAGCTCCTATGAGATAGAAGTTGCAGATGTATTTAAACCTGACACTGCTGCTGCTGCTGCTGCAACCCAAACCTCAGCAGTACCCCCTCTCATTGGTATTTTACTGAGATGCAGTGCTTATCTACTGCCCATTTAACTGATCATATCTCATCTGCAATGAAATCACAATATATGCATGGAAATACACACACGCATACCAGATGTTTTTTTTTTTTTTCGAGTTCTATTGTGATTATTGTAACCTGTCTCATATGGTTGCACAGAAAATGCAGTAAGATGCAGATTGCTTAATAATATTCATAGATTTACTGGAGCTATTTGCAGCAGAGTGTGTGTATGCGTGTGATTTTATCTGTACAGTGTATGTATGAACTATAACTGGTGCTCTATAGGGTGTCTTTGTTATTTCTTTTATGTGACACTATACATATTTATTTCCTCTTCTTCTGCACTTTATAAATGTATAGGCATTTTGCTCTGTGGACAACTGAGGGATATGTTCCGCAGTTGGTTTAAGGGTCTCCTAGCCTCCCAATCCAAGGCAAGCAGGGCATTTAAATCACCGATGATCCCAGACTCAGCTGCATTTAGCTGTCAGCTTCCCCATAGATCTGACGATCATAGGGGCATGTGGTGTGGGGTAGATGAATCATCTGTAAATAATTTAATCTATTTGTGGGGATGTAGGGGATGAAATAGCTACAGTTTTAATTGATCAGTTTGACTAGCATCTATAAATCAGTCACTGACTATGGTCACCCTGACATTTATCATGGAAATATAAATCAAGAAATCATTTGCATCCAGGAAAGAAATAGTTCTACATATACACATTTTAAGCAAGAGTTTTTAATTTCTATTGTAACTTGCAGCATTATATATGCCCAGCGGGTGCCAGAATATAAATAAATAGCCATAGGAAAAGCTAATCTTTAAATCTTACATCATTTACTGCTGTCTGTGAAGCAATAAAAAAGGTAAGATGTTCAGCACTCCAGCCTTGGCTGTATATATACAGTATCAGAACCATGAAGAAGAAATATGTGTATCCGTACATGTCTTCAGTAGGGTGGAGGGGCTGCTTTTCATATGCCAATTATATAACAGCCTTTTTCAGAAAGTCAAACACGATTTCTTAACACTGATTTACCCATGAGGAGCCCACATACTGTGAGATTTATAGTGCTGATTTTGCAAGCTTGATCATTTCCTCACATGCATGCTTACATTCAGATCCTTTATACAGAATGCCAACTCTGTGCAATTTTGTTTTCTTTTGCAGCTTTTCTAATTAATCAGCAATGAAACCACCTTCAGCAGAAACTCGTCTTAAAGGACGGATGCTGTGGATAATTCTTATAAGCACAATCGCTCTTGCATGGACTACACCAATTCCCTTGATTGAGGATTCAGAGGAAATAGACCAGCCATGCTTTGATCCTTGCTACTGTGAAGTGAAGGAAAGCCTTTTTCACATTTATTGCGAGAATAAAGGATTTACAAATATCAGTCAGATTACAGAATACTGGTCAAGACCTTTCAAACTCTATCTTCAAAGAAACTCTATGAGAAGATTGTACACCAACAGTTTTCTACACCTAAACAATGCTGTGTCTATAAACATGGGGAACAATGCATTGCAGGACATTCAGGCAGGAGCTTTTAATGGTCTGAAAGTTTTGAAGAGGCTATACCTGCATGAAAACAAGCTGGACAGTTTTAAAAATGACACGTTTCTAGGGCTGGAAAGCTTGGAATACCTTCAGGCAGATTATAATGTCATTAAGCGGATTGAGAGTGGGGCCTTCAGATACTTAAATAAACTGAGAGTATTAATTCTAAATGATAACCATATTCCATTACTTCCAACAAATTTATTCAAGTCTGTGTCTTTAACACACTTGGACTTGCGTGGAAATAGGTTAAAGATACTATTCTACAAAGGAATGTTGGATCATATTGGAAGAAGCATAATGGAGATCCAGCTTGCTGAGAATCCATGGAATTGCTCCTGTGAGATTTTGCAACTAAAAAACTGGCTAGAACGTATACCATACACTGTTCTGGTCGGAGATATTACATGTGAAAGTCCATTTCATTTTCATGGCAAGGATCTGAGGGATATAAAACGTAGTAAGCTCTGCCCCGCATTATCTGAAAGTGAAGCTGAAAAAAGTTGGGGAATTCCCCAAATACCATCTAGCAAAGAAAATGCATGGCCAACAAAACCATCCTCTATGCTGTCTTCTTCTCATGTCACTGCTTCATCTGTGGAGTACAAGTCATCTAATAAACAGCCAACAACCACTAAGCAGCCAAGAGCTCCCAAGCCTCCGCCAACACCTAGAGGCCTTTATCCAGGCCCAAACCAACCTCCTATAGCGGGATATCAGACGAGACCACCCATTCCGATAATATGTCCCACTGGCTGTTCATGTAGTTTGCATATTAATGATTTGGGGTTGACTGTAAATTGTAAAGAGAGAGGATTCCACAACATATCGGAACTTCTACCCAGGCCACTAAATGCTAAAAAGCTCTACTTAAATGGTAACTTGATTCAGAAAATTTACAGGTCGGATTTTTGGAATTTTTCTTCTTTGGATTTATTACATCTGGGGACTAACCGTATATCATATGTGCAAGAGGGAGCATTTGTTAACCTTCCCAATTTAAAAAAATTGTATCTGAATGGAAATGACATTGAGAGGCTGACGCCTGGCATGTTCAGGGGTTTGCAAAGTTTGCATTATTTATACTTTGAATATAACACGATAAGGGAAATCCAGCCTGCTGCTTTTAGTTTGATGCCAAATCTGAAACTGCTTTTTCTGAATGACAATCTGCTTAGAACCCTTCCAACTGACACTTTTGCTGGCACTTCTTTGTCCAGACTTAATCTGAGAAATAACCACTTTCTTTACCTTCCTGTCGCAGGGGTTTTGGAGCACCTTAATGCCATAGTCCAGATTGATCTCAATCAGAATCCATGGGATTGTACCTGTGACATTGTTCCTTTAAAGCAGTGGATAGAAACCATCAGCTCAGTCATTGTTGTTGGAGAGGTTTTATGTACAAGTCCAGAAAATCTGACAAATAAGGATCTAAAATCAATTGACATGAAAGTTTTGTGTCCAGAACTACTCGATGCTGAAGCTGCTGCTTCACCTGCTCTGCCTGGTAACATGGTGCCCACGAGTTCATCTGTATTTGAGTTTACCACACCAGGGGGTGCCATTCCACTGTCTGTCCTTATCCTCAGTCTTTTAATTCTGTTTTTCTCAGCTGTTTTTGTGGCTGCAGGTCTTTTTGCTTTTGTGCTTAGAAGGCGTAAGAAACTGCCTTTCCGAAAGAGACAAGAGGTGGATTTAACCGGCATTCAGATGCAGTGCAGGATCTTTGAGGACAGACAGAACAACTCCCCAGAAAAGGCCCCTGGTCATGTCTATGACTACATCCCACACCCAGTAACCCAGATGTGCAACAACCCCATCTATAAGCCCAGAGAAGAAGAAATGGGGGAGCAATTTTCAGAGACAAAAGAAAATAACACCAATTACAGGACTTTAATAGAAAAAGAGAAAGAGTGGACCATGGCAGTATCAAATTCCCAGTTAAATACAATAGTCACTGTAAATCAGTCTGGGGACATACCAAGTTTTCATGAAAATGGAGTAATTTTTCCTGGTGTAATTGATCGAGAAAGACCAGCTCCCACAGTGGGCTTTGTGGACTGCCTTTATGGCACTGTGCCCAAATTAAAGGAACTGCACGTGCACCCCCCTGGAATGCAATATCCTGATTTGCAGCAGGATGCCAGATTAAAAGAAACCCTTCTTTTCTCAGCTGGAAAGGGGTTCTCAGACCAAACCCAAAGTGAATACCTCGAGTTAAGGGCCAAACTCCAAACAAAGCCAGATTACCTCGAAGTCCTGGAAAAAACAACGTATAGGTTCTAGTATAGCATCATTTCATAGCGCCCACAAACGCATGATTGAAGATGAAACCGTTGTGCTCCCCAAATTGTTTTGGAGGAAGGGCCATACTCTAATCATACTTAATTGAAGTGCCTTTGCAGACTTTTGCCAGCAATGTTATCAATCATTATTTTTTATATAGGAGTCTAAGAAACTTGACTGTGCCATGTAAGGTATGGGGAGATTTGTACTGATCCTGATAAATAATTCCACGTGTCTTTTTTGGCAGTAACTTATTTTTTTCTCTAGGGGGGAATAGGATGGCATTGTGGCTTCCTTACACAAAGAAACGCCCATGGCACAAATCCTGTATATTGATGCAGTTTGCTGCATGCCTAAAAACTGCAGGGGAGGGTAATGCTCGAATGTTCTCACCCAAAACATCATTATATTTCCTAAAGCAACAAGACCCCGGAGTTACTGCAATGCTTTATTGGTCAACGTTTATTTGATTTATCACAATTTCCCAGTGCAGAAAAGCAATGCTATTCTAGACACCTGGGGATCAACATGACGGGATTATCTGCAGCTCATTGCATTATCTTTTTCTTTTTTTAAAACAAATCCTTTATTTTTAATTTTTTTAAAGAAATGCTACTGGGTATGTATCACTAACAGCTTTGTAGGAAGCACTTTTAATGTTCTCTCCCCCTTCTTACTCCTCAGCCTATCCACATAAACAAAGATTCAAACAAATGTGCATATATTTATTCTGTAATTTCAGTGACTATTAATTGTAAAGGTAATGTTTAATCAATGTATAGTGATTATGCGTCTGGTACAGCTTTCCTAATAAAATAATTTAAATTATACATATACAGATATATACAAAAGAAACCTGGCTTGATGAGACAGTTTAGCTATGCCCAACCAAATGTATTTCTACACAAAAGGTCAACATACTGTATAAACCACTGCTTCACTGAAATCAGTTCAGCAGCATGGGTTCAAGCACTATGGGTGATTCCTGAACAGGCTACTGAATGGCATTTCTATACTATTTATACCCCAGGGGACTCAGGACTGTTTTTTTTCTGTAGATTTAACAGTAGGGAAGATATTAATAATGTAAAGAGAGAATAGGGGCAACATTCTATACAAAATAAGTAATTACTCAACAAGAGAAGGTCATTTCATTTATTTGTAAACTGTATTATGAAAAATGATATATCTGGTGCGTGCTCTTTTGTTATTTATCATTGGCTTTCCTCCTGGTGCCATAGCCCACGCCGGTTAAAGTTATTACGATATGTTACTGCAATAATATTCATCTTTTCAGTTCTTCATTATCCATTACAAATGGTGTTCTTTTCCAGGGTATATGCTATAAATAGTTACCAAAAGAAAAAATAGGTTATACATCCCCAAGGAAACCCAAAGAATTGCTTTTTTCCTTCGTAAGTTATCCAAGTTTGCAGGAGCTGGTTAAAATAAGCATGCATTCATGCAGCTGAACAGGAGGGGGAGCTTTAGACTTAAAATTATACATTTGGCAGCCGGCTCCTTTGTAGATCTGTATTCACCCACGTCCAGCATTTCAGCCACCCCCAGATGTCTTTCCCTTGGCTTTATTTGCTGTTTAATATAGCTCCCTAATATAATCATTACTGCACACCGAATGTAAATTGTAACACATCACAAAGGCCTTATACAAAAAAAGGAAGGGAGAATGCAGAAAAAATATACAGCTTGTTCCATTCTGGCTTTTCTGTGAAATCATCTGTCCTCTTGCTTTATTACAGGCCAATATATTTTTTATTTTTTAACCATTATGATAATCCACTCTCTCTTTCTTGTTATTCTGTAATGTTACAGCTTTATTTATAATCCTTTCTAGTCATGTTGAGCTGCACATGTAGAATCAAGGTAGGTTGCATTATTCTTATTGTCTGCTCAGGTCACCAAGGTTTAATGAGGTGAACTAATTTTCTCTCAAAGAGAAGACGAGACATGTGATGTGCAATATATAGTTCAGCAGCTGTCACATAGTTAAACGGAATTTCCCAGTTCATAGGTGCTAGCATTGTGGTCCCCTGGCCATAGTGAACTACAAGCATCTGCATCCCCGCAGGATGCAGGTATGTGTAGTTCCCAGCAGCAAGAGAGCCACAAACTTGATATCTGTGCCCTAGCTGAAATCTGATTCAGTAAGCAGACATGACATGTATCATCATCATTATGTTGGGGCTTTGTGTGTTTATTACATACACTTTCTTAGTTCTGTTTGTTTGACCACGATGATGAGATTTGTACATTCAAATGATCCTGTGTTTCCCAAAGCTTGTTTTACTGGCATCGTATTCATTTGGTCCTGACAGGTTCTAGAAACATATTATTCACTGTAAAATGTGTATTGCTGCATTCATTACTCCTGTTTATAGAGAGCATGCGCTTATTTGAAAACTAAATTATAGTGCAAGGCCAGCTATAAAAATATCACTAAAGATTCATTTATTGTGGGCATGCATTAGGCAAATTTATTTCTTTCCTGTTTTTCTTGTTTTTTTTTTACCAATACCAGCTTTCTGTGTTGCTAATGCTGTATTCATCTGAAACAAGAACTCGCCTAATCCATAGCTAACTATAATGCAGTAGTGTTTATATATCTATATATCTATATATCTATTTTGTTTTAAACCATGAAGCAGGACACAGGCAAGATATTTCCATCCACCTGGCAGCAAATTTCCCCATTTGCAAGGAAAATATATTTATTCTGTGAAAATAAATTTATTATTGAAGAATGGATATTTTTAAATAAAAGTGAAATGTTTTTTTTTTTTTTTGGTTTTTTATTCTTGCTATATTTTGCAGAAGGGCACATGTTCCTCTTTCAGAATCTATAAGATAAAGCTCTATTTGGATTGTCATGTGGGAGGCTGAAAGTATTGATGCTGTTGCTGGTTGGTTTGCAATATTGTATGATTTGCAGAGACAATATAAGATGTGGTGCTCGACGGAGATCATTGTATGTTTCAGTTCACCGATGCTGATTTCATGTTTTCTAGCAATCAATAATGAATTCACACGCCTTACCTTTCTAAATAAAAATGATTGGCACTGCTAATGAGAAATGATAATATAATACAGATTTTTTTTTGTTGTTCCATTGTATTGCACAAATATTGGCAGAAATAAATACATTATAGGGATTGTTTCCCCATGCACTGGTTAAAAATGTACAATGAAGGATTTTCTTTTGAACTGCTTTCCCTTCACTTATTTAACTCAAAATATTCAGAGTTTTGATTCATTATCGTCGTAACCACCAACTGTTCACAGATGGTTCATCTCTTACTCAATACAGTCATTTGCTTTTTAGGGTTCCCTTTCGAATCTTCAATTTACAAATGTTCTTAAAATCAGTAAGAATAACGCCACTGCATATTGTCAGGAACATTCCATAGTATAGCAGCCAAGTTATTCTTTCACATCATAATTTTATTTGCAGGCCATAGGCAGCTTACAAAACCTCATTTTTATATGGTTCTTTGTTTCTTTTTGACAGTTTTTTTATTCTCATATGGCAGCAATTGACAGTAAATGGTTACATAAATCTCATTATAGAGAATATAGAATGCATTTTGCTGATGCAATGCTGGTACGGTGGAGCTCACTTTAAATGGTTATTGGTGGCAATTGTTCATAATTAAAAAAAAACCATATATTTGTTTTCCTGGATTGTATCAAATGCATTTCCGAAATGAGCTGATTGTGTAATGCCACCAGTGGCGTAACTAGTTGTTACTGGGCCCCATAGCAAATTCAATTCAATTTATAAGTTGGCCTATTTTACCAAGATATATTAAAATTGCTAATTAATTTGGGTCTCACTGGGCCCCCTACACTCCTGGGTCCCCCTGCAACCGCAGGGTCTGCTTCCTCTATAGTTACGCCCCTGAATGCCACTGTGATAATGTTAGTAATGGAGACCGATGTCTGGTGCAATATTTATCCTCATAACAACATTCCTATGTTGGCCACATATACAAACATGACAAGCACACACAAACAATTGTTATGCAAGCCCCCTTTTTTTAACATGACACAGATTTATATTCCGGCTAAGTGAAATGGTCAAAAAGGCCCTGGCCTAGGGTGTAAAGTTGGTAGTGGCAGAAAGCTGACCCAATGACTTATACAAGTGCCCAAGTGCACAGATGCATTTTTGATGGATTTATTACAAACAAGGGAGCCAAACAATTGTTAATCTCCTGTCTCCACCTCCAGTTCCCCTTGCTTGTCTGGTATACAATCATGCACCATGGGCTTTGCTTCCAGGAGCTTTGGGGGCGGATAGCATAAGAACAGTTGGTCCTAAGGCACAAACATTGTAAATCCAGCCCTGTTTATATTTGTGTGTGTTTGTATAAGGTACCAGCTGGGATCAATGATTACTAATCACCCAACACCAGAGGTAACAGTGCACACATTGGTAAATCATAAAAGTATCAACATAGGCTTGCCCATGAATAGTACCTGTACCTGTACTAAAGGCCTGTCATCAAGTACTTTTGAAGGACACAGCTATCACTGCATTGTGACTCGCTGACATGAAAACCTTGCTCTGTGTCTTAAACGCACAAGATGCAGGTGAGATATGCTGCCAAGTCAACCTATAACTACCCTCCGGTGATACTCTTTGGACTAAACAGCATGCAGAGTTGGGAAAGAAACTTATGTAATTGCAAGAATAACCCTTCTCCTTAATAAAGGCATTACAAGAATTTTAAAATGAAACGGACATGGAATTACAAGTAGAGGTACATTTTCACATCTGTATGAATCAACCAAAATGCAATAAATTGTTAACCCTGTCTCTCCAATAAGAGATAATTCCCACATTAAAACATACCCCTTAAACCTGAAAGCAATTGCATCCCTCCAACTTCTATAATATAAGGGTTTTTTATTACTTTACTAGAAACTGTTCAGTTATTGATTGCATAGCTTCACTCCACTTATTATACTCCCATGTTACAGTTATTTTGCACTGAGCTTGCGGAAAGACAACAAGTCCTGTGATTTGACAATATCACCCTGTCAAAGGAAGATTGTTGGCAAGAGTAAATAAATATATAAGACTAGCTTTATTCATCATTTTTACTCTGTTACTGGCTTTTACAAAATCTCTTGTATTTGTGCCATTTATAATTTGCTAACACAGGTCGCCCCATTGCACCAGTTCAGTTGCCCAGAGCACCCAATACGTTTTCTCATTACAACACAATGACCCCAATGAGTTGCCGATTGGTCCGCTTTTAGTTTGTTAATGCCTGTATGGTTACTGGTCTCTTTGTCAGTTAGTGAATGTGTCTATTTTCAGAAAAAAAAGAAATATCCCATGAATCCTAAACACTGGGGAGCATTAAAGGAGCTTGTTTATCTATAGCCTTTACATTGAATTCCTATATACATTTCTATGTACATGTTATACCTAGAATTAAAGCAAAAGGAACCTCCTTATTTATCTGCTACATGTTTTTACATTGGAAACAGACACGATTGCTTTGATAAAGAAACGTATTAAAAAACTGAATTGAAACACTGACCTCTGTTGGTCAAATTGAAAAAATACAACAATGCTAATTGTTATTTTCCAGGAAATAAAGTTTATATCATTGTTGTATAAATATATTAAGCTTAATTAACACTCTGCAAATATACCCTAGTGCAGTTGCCTATAGCAACCAGTCAGCAATTACATAGCTTCAATCACGCTGCTGCAACTAGAGACTAAAACTATGGGTGGTTGCTCTGGGTTACTGCAAGAACACAATTGTCTCATTATTAAATGAGCTACTAATAGTTTAATATTGCTTTATCTGGTTCTGTCTTTTACTCTTTGTCTAACCAAACTACTGTACTCTTGCTCATTGCTTTTGCATTGTTGCTATAAATTGAAAAAAGAATGAAGGTTTAAACAAGCACTTCATTACTAATTATAGTTTCCCTATAATAATCATCATGAAGATTCTTAATTAGCAATGGAAATGTCTGTTAAAAAAAATAAACCATATAAATAAATATACTCATTATACATCAACATTGTAGAATGTAATGATAATTAGAAGTCTTATATATTTATTTACTCTTGCCAATAAATTCCACAATCAAACTCTGCATTACAGCTGTCATAAAATAAAAAAAAATCAACAATGCTCAAATAAACTTGGTTTTAATTCTGCAATGAATAATCAGAATTATTACACAGACTATAAAATGATGCTAATTTCCAGTGATATGCACAATGCTACCGTAGATTTGTTTAATCACATTGTGTGGTTATAAGAAATCTGGTTGCCATCATGCCTAACATGTGGTTCTGCTATTACAACAAAAAAAATTATGCACAAACAAACTCCGCCTGTAAGCGATCTTACATTTCTTTTTCTAATAAGAAAGTATCTCATGACTAACTTGTTTTTCTAATGTACAGCTTTGGCAGGGTAGATGCCTTGAAGTCCAACCCACAGAAATTGAAATAAAATAGTAGACATGGCACTTAAAATGCTACTTGATCATTGTGCACTGGAAGAAAAGAGTCCATTCCCCAGAGATATTGTCTTTGTTGCTCTTGTTCAATTGTACTGAGGTTCCGTCTACTGCTCTTGAAATTATCTAACTCTGCCTTTGCTCTCTGCTAGATATGAACACTCACAATTTTAATTGAATAGCAGCACAGGCAAGACCACAGTGTTTTCATTAAATATAGTTAAAGATTCATGAGCTCACTTCTTCATGTTTGTAAAGGCATTTCTGGATGTAACCATTGACTTAGCTAAGGCTGAGCGTGTGTGTGGGTCTCTATTAATGTGCTTTGGGATTCCTTATTTCACATCTATGATGGTATTGATGACTCTCCTCTTGATTAACCCCACCTTGTAGATCCTCCAAGTGCATATTTGCAGTCATGTATGTCACCCCTCATCCTAAATGTACCTTGTGATGTCTACACGTGCCCTTTAAGACATTTGTAATGGTATCAGCACAAAAATTAGACTTCTAGAGACCGTTGATTTAACAGTGGGTAGATCAGGGTGAGCTCAATCCTAGACCATTACCATTCATCTGCAGAGTGCGGTAATGAGCATTATTCTAATCAAAGCATCATACACAAGGAGAGTGACATGTTTGTAAATTAATCTCTTTGCCTCTTTCAATAAGAACATTGTGATCTATGTGCAGATCCAGGTTGAGTGCTTCTGATCTAGTCCAATGCATGCTTTGGAGTTGGACTGTGTGTTGTTGTTGAAGACTAATTTGGGGTATAAGGTACTATGTGATGTTTTATACATTGAGATGTACTGTGGTTTTGTGTAGTAATTGTTACAGACAGCAAACCTATAATCCTGTTTAGTTTAGGACACTAGCTGATCTAATGCATTTTAAGTGACCTTGGGTATTTGCTGTTGTGTAATGCACTCTAGTATGAGTGCTGACTGGGTAATGTACAAGAGGGAATCAAGTACTATGCTATGTAATTTAGTGAAAAGATTACTGTATGTGCAAATGAGCACATAATTCTGATGCAATGCAAGTGGCCTAGGGCATTGGAAGCTATGCAATGTACAGTATGACATGTTCATGAGAATTGCTTTTTTTACAGTTGGACAAACAGAGATAGAGGAGCACTTTTATCAATGCTGGTTACTTATGATATTACTTTAAAATGTATGTTGTTCCTTTCTCCAGGAAGGTTTAAACCAGTACAGAAACACAATAAAATTAACATTTACATTTAAAGTTTGTATCTGTGCATCCAGCCTTTACACATAAACCATTTACTAGCAAAAATGTTACGTTTTATATAAAAAAGGTTTTTTAATTTTTGCTTCTTTAGATTAAAGACTTTTGAACACCCTTTATCTTCCTCTTTAAGGACTAAAACTATTCTACACAGCGTATCTGTTAAATGGCAGATATGTACCCTAAAGTCTACTTTCAACGAACCATAATAGTGTTTCTGAAGCAAATATACATTTATTTTATTAGTAAATGGAAGCATTGCATATAAAATTATTTCTGCTTATAATGGGAACTAAAAAGTTTTGCCTAGGGAGTCTGCCTGCATGCAAAGGGCGGCTGTATCCTTATACATGCAGAGCAGCACTATGCAGCAAAATCTATCTTCGAGCCCAGTAAACTATATCCCAGGGGTCCTCATCATAAATTAGAATTGCTGCTTAGTGGTATCACTTGTACTTCCTATCTTTGGTATTTCAGGTGCTTTAAAATGGCAACAAAGCATTGATAGTATTAGCTGAATTTGATTTGTCTCTTTGGCCCTCTTTTGGTTGCTATCTGTCCAGAATTCAGGCAGAAGAGAATATAATTTTGCCGACCACTATTATCAAACAACTCCTGTCTTTTGCTTTCTTCCATTTTAGTGTAAGGAATTCATTTAAAAAAATATAATTGTTTAACTACACCTTAGCAAATAATTTCCCAAATCATGGGAAGGGTAGTAATTTCTAAAATAGAATATATCAAATCGACAAAGGATGGTATAGTATATTTTCTTATAAAACAGTATTAGTGTGAATGTAACCATATTTAATGCTCAGTACATGTTTTTACTTCCTAATTTGAACCGTTTCTTGCAATGTATGCACTTTACATAGTAGTGGCATCCTAGAATCAAGATGTTGTTGCTTCATGTTATTATTTATGATGTTTATAAGGGAATATGTTACTACTCTGTATACTCCTTTACTGCATAATTTTGTATTTTCAGTCTGAGCACACAGTTTTGATTAGCCTCAGTATGCACCATCACAGATTCATTTTTGTAGCATAGCCAGAGCATTGAAACACTTTTATTTGTGAGATTGTATTTCAAATAATTGCTCCTGCTGGACTGTGTTTATTAGTCAGTCTGTGCATATGAATTTTTGCCCAGCTACAGACAGAGAAGGAACTTAAACAGAAATAGAAAACAAACAGTAATAGCTAAAAACAAAAAGAATTATACACGTGCACTGGGGTACAGAATTCCTGACCAGGAACTGTTAATGAATTTAAGCATTTATGAAATTTGATGAAATTGTTTGCCTGATGTATTTGGCTGCTTTGAGCAGTTAATTGGGGTGTTGGTACTAATTCAGGTCAGCACAGCCCTGAGCACAAACACAATATCAATTGACATGCAGGGAAAAACAATTGTGTTTTCCTTTGTGGAACATAAACTCTTACAACTTAAAAGATGATAAATTAGCCCCTTAGTGCTTGCTATGCAGCCTTCTCAAATGTTTGTGTTTGGTGTAGGTTTGGGGTAAACAAAAAAGTGGAATGTTGCATTGTTTATAACAAACATAAATGGAGACTACTGTAAATGACAAAACCTGCACTCTCATACGTTTCTAACAGTGTTGTTCACTTTAGTGTTGCATTCCCAGTATCCAATGAACCACATGTTTACATTATGATATAATGACTGTTATATAAAGCCCTTGCATAAATTCAGAGTGTGGCACTCAACTGTGGACCCCAACTGAATAGTCCTGCTCTATGATATAATACATGTATCAAACAATATTCCACTGTTTAAAAACAAAAACAAGTGATGACATTAAGCAAAGTCTCTCTTTAAAATATGTACAGGTAAGTTGAACACTGTTTCTATATTGTCTTAGAATGTATACCATTGGATCTGTTATTTGAAAAGGAAAATGTATCAGTCTAATATTAAAGCTCTAACTGTGCAATGTAATTGGTCCCTGTTAATTAAAAAATGTCCCGTTGAGTTCAGTGGAATGTTTTAACATGTAAAGATCTTATTCTGGACTACTCTATTTACTCCTAATACCCATCTGAAATGATGATGAGATCCATGTACAATATACAAAGTATACAGTATATATATATATATTTTTTACTATTTTTTTATGTTGAAGATGTGTAATTAAAATAAGAGATACAAGTTAAGTATATGTCATTTAATGAGAGTTATTAATAATATTCTTAACTTCCTTAGCAACTAGGCAGCAGTTTGGATGTCAAAGTCAAAATAAGATGGTCTGAAAAGAAAACCCAAAACAGTTACAAATAAGAATAACAACAGAACTGAACCCTCACAGTTCTGTTTTTTTCTGGGCTTAGTGGCCTTAAATACCCCATACTATTTTCGTTCTCAGCCTAGAAATAGTCAATAATTTAAAACAATAAAAAACAAATAATGAAAATCCTTTGAAAGTTGCTTAGAATAGAACAACCCTATAAACATGTAGCAAAATTACTGTTATAAATGTCAAAAGTACAATTATAAAAATGTATTTTAGTTCTGGGAGGAGTAATATTTATTTTCTAGAATGCTTTGTACTTGGGGTGTTCCTGAGCGTTCCATAATTTGGATCTTCTAAAATTTGTTTAAACCTTAAAAATATAATAAAAGCCAACCCCCAAATATATATATAGATATAGATATATATATGTAAATGCTAGTGCTTTTATAAGTTTTGCTAGTTTACAATAAAATGAAAGAAACACAAATTTTAAATAATTAAAGATTACGGGGCAGATTTATCAAAGGTGGAAGTGAAAATTCAAATGAAAAAACAAAAACAAATTTCGAGCTAATTTTTGTGTACTTTGACTATAGAATAGTCCAAATTCGGTTTGAATTTGAAAAAATCTTAAAAATTAGACTTCAACCATTCGCCATCTAAAACCTACTGAATTGCTGTTTTAGCCTATGGGGGACCTCCTAGAACCTATTTGTAGTCAATTCGTGGACTTTGAAAAATCAAAGTTTTTGGGGGGGGAAACTTCGAATCCTACAATTCGAATGCACTATTAGATTGATTCGTACGATTCGATTGAAAATGGACCTATTCGTTAGTATTAGTTAAATTAGTAAAATTTTGGCAAAATATTGTGACTTTGTGAATTCTTCTGCAATTTTGCATATTTTTTGGGCAAAGTAAAATGTGCCAATTTGCTCATCACTATTAGTCAATCTTTATGGATCTATTTTTGGAAGGATAAATGAGTTTCAACTGTTTTATTTCATCAATAAAATATATAGTTAACTACATACCAGTTGTTTTACTAAAGGATTTGGAAGCTTTTATGAATAGGCCTATTTATCCTGTGTTGACTACCACTATATATTTCATTGAACTAAAGGTAATGATCAATATTTTAATAAAACATGAAGCCTAAATTTATTTTGACCCTCACTTCTCAATTTTACATAAATGCGAGGGGCTCCTAATTAATGGTGTACTATATATTATTATTTGTGTGCACAAATTATAATGAAAAACGCTGTCAGCTGGTCTGGGGCAAAGTGTTATATTTTCAATCACTGATGTCCGAGAGTCTAACTTAAATTAATTAAATGGAATTGAATTAAAAGAAAACATGCAAATCAGAGTTTCCCTCAGGCATTATTGTATTATATTCCATATATATTGAATTCGTGAAATTCAATATCTTTATATTCCCCGATTAGGTATACATAATCCAATATAATCTTATATATTACTTCCCCAAGTGTCATATCAGCATATCAATTTATATTTACTATGTATTTAAAAGTAAATAACTTGGCAAGTCCAGGATTACTCTTAAGTAAATGTCTTTCTGTAAGTTTTACAAGCCTACAACAAAAAATGATCAAAAGTTCTTTTTATGCCAAAACCCTTAACAAGTTTATCTATATGTTCTCACTGACACCAACCAGAATCATATTCATTATGTATTTATTTCTATCCATTTACAAACTGAGAAGAAGAAGAGCACAGTTCTGAATGTGGAATTAAACACATTTTTGAAAATATGTATGTGTTCATGTCATTAATGCATTTTTAGTGAAATGTATTTTTTTTTTTTTTTTACTGGCTTTAGCTGATATGTTTATTTTAAAGGGATACTGATGTCAGAATAAAAGTGTCATCTTATGCCTAAAAACAAAGTGCAATATTGTGTAATGTAGTTAAATTTTGAAAGAAACACTGTCTTACTTTAATTCTGAATTTGTTTTAGTCATAAAAATGTGCTTGCAACTATGTCAAGTTCTTGTTAATCATTTGACTGCCTCTCGTTTCTTTCATGCTTCATGGCAGGATTCTAAAATATATCTAAGATTAGTTCAAGTGTTTCACAAGACACACATCAAGACCAGTTGCCATTTATATTAAAGGTATGGTGGCTGAAGGATCAACCACCTGTAATTTCTTCTGAAAGGTAATGATAGTTGCTATAGTTACAATTTTTCCAGCATGGAAAATAATTGCCAAAATGCTTTGTCCAAAAATTTTCATAAAGGACCAAGAAATTGGACACATGATAGTGATCACTACCACCCCACAGAATGGTTTTCAAATACTAAACACATTTTGATGAATTGACGCAGTGTCAGCTTTGATAAATGTGCCACTTTTTAAAAACTTTCTATCTAGAATACCCTAGTTTGACCTTTAATAAATCATCCCCCTTATTGTCATTTACTTTAATGCCATCTGGAGTGGACATTCTCTAACTTAGATAATAGAAAGGGAGGAATAAGGCAGGATACATGAAATAACATTTATTAAAGTTTGTAGAAATATTAAATAACAAAATATTAATGACAATATTCATTTAAAGAGCTGCAAAGGTATTTGACTGATGCTGGATTTTTTGTGTAGTGCTATTGATAAAGCACTAAGTATCTTGACAGCGCTATATAAATAAATGATGATTGATACTAGCGGGCACATTTATCGAAGGTTGAGGTGAATTTTCGAATAAAAATAATTTGAATTTCAAGTTATTTTTTGTGTACTTCGACTAGGGAATAGTCCAAATTCGATTTGAATATGAAAAAAATTAGAAAATTCTAATATCAAAATTTATCATGTACTGTCTCTTTAAAAATACGACTTTGGCCTTTCACCATGTAAAACCTGCTGAATTACTGTTTTAGCCTATGGGGGACCTCCTAGAACCTATTTGGAATCAATTGGTGGACTTTGAAAAATCAAAGGTTTTTTGGGGGAAAACTTTGAATCAAATTTGATCGAATGCGCTATTCCTCCGATTAAAACTCGGCTGAATATGGACCTATTTGATCAAAACCGGACCTATTTGACCTCAAAAAAACTTCAACTTCATTTCGGTTTTTCATTTGGAATTTCGTAGTTTTTTCAAGTCGAAATTCGACCCTTGATAAAAATGCTCCTGGGTATATAATGTAATCAATTGCATATTGACTTGGAATACTACTGTATGTCTAAATGTCAATAAAAAAATATGAAGACATACAATACTTATTTTCTATAAATCGTGCTGTTGTCGAGACCTTAATTAACTGAGTGTATGAAAGACACATATAACACCACTGGACATTTTGATCTATGGATAAATCAAGACTTCATTCCCAGGGACAAATTTACCAGCAGGATTCCAAGACATTTGGATTTTGATGTCTTTAGAAATCATTACAAATCAGTTTGCTAAAAATTTACATTTATCATTTTAAGAGCCTTATGATTGTGTGTGTGTATACCTATATATATGTGTGTGTGTATATATATATATATATATATATATATATATATATATATATATATATATATATATATATATATATATATATATATATATATATATATATATATATATATATTGGATGATGCACCCCTTATTGTAATTTATATAGATATTAGAAGTCACAAGGAGTTACATGACCATATGCTTCACGTAGTAAAGAGGTGACTTTCAATATCTTAATAAATTTCAGTAGGGGGTGCATTATTCCTTATAATTTACAGTGTTTTCATACAGTCTTCAATGAATTCTCTGTCTCTGCTCTATATGAGGTTTTTCATTTTATCCCTGTATTTCCTCTGTATCTGAGTAATGAAGTACAGTATTTCATGTTTTTTCTCTGAAGTTCTGTGGTATATTGGCCTATAAATGCTATATTGCTGCAGGTTAATGGCAGAAGAGGAAAGGAGACAAACAGTGTAGAAGATGGGGGGGGGGCAACACCAGAGATTAGAAGAAAGGGGAGGGGGTGTATGAGCAGAATAGACAGGAGATTCATGGTAGATGGATAGCCGGAGTTGCAGAGAGCACAAGACCAGAGAGGAACATGGGTGCGAGGGGCTAATTAGTCCATATTAGTCCATAGGGCATAAGTACGTACACATATGCAGTTGCGGTCCCTGCACTTTCCCTGCAGTCAGTTAAACATATATTCATTTTGTCAATTTCCCAGCTGCCCCCAGTCATGTGACTTGTGCCTGAACTTTAGGAGAGAAATGCTTTCTGCAGGCTGCTGTTTTTCCTTCTCATTGTAACTGAGTGTCTCAGTGGGACATGGGTTTTTACTAGTGATGGGCGAATTTGCGCCGTTTCGCTTCGCCGAAAAATTCGCGAATTTCGCGCGAAATTCGCGAAACTGCGAAAAATTCGCGAAACGGCGCCCGTTTTTGACGCCGGCGATTTTTTTCCGCGAATTTTCGCGCCCGTTTCGCCAATTTATTCGCTGGCGGCGAATCGCGCGAATTCGCGCCTGGCGAATAAATTCGCCCATCACTAGTTTTTACTATTGAGTGCTGTTCTTAGATCTACGAGGCAGCTGTTATCTTGTGTTAGGGAGCTGTTATCTGGTTACCTTCCCATTGTTCTTTTGTTTGGCTGCTGGGGGGAAAAAGGGAGGGGGTGATATCACTCTAACCTACAGTATAGCAGTAAAGAGTGATTGAAGTTTATCAGAGCACAAGTCACATGACTTGGAGCAGCTGGGAAATTGACAATATGTCTAGCCCCATGTCAGATTTCAAAATTGAATATAAAAAAATCAGTTTACTCTTTTGAGAAATGGATTTCAGTGCAGAATTCTGCTGGAGAAGCACTATTAACTGATTCATTTTGAAAAAAAAAATTTTTCCCATGACAGTATCCCTTTAAGTTAATTTTAGCGAATCAGACACAATTTGGGTAGGTGCGGTGCAATTAAATCAAGAGCAATGACACTGGAATCTGTGAAAATGCATTTCTGGGGAAAAAAACATTGCACTATGCTCACTGCACTTGCGGATGTATATGTGCTCCCTAGCAATTTTTGTTTTAATTTTCTTGAGCTAAGTAGAATTATAATATCCCTTTAAAACCTAAAGTTTGTTGAATTGAGAGTTAATACGATATAGAAAATAGCTTACAGTCTTACATTCTATGCAAGTGTTGAGTTTAATCTGTGTTTACTGAATCTGTGTCTGAGGCTTAGGGCTCATTTTAAGAATACTTGGAGCATTTGGGTACTACAAACCTGCTTGGTAGGAAACTGGAGTATCCAAATCAAGAAAACACACAAGAGTTTAGAGTTTTCCCTAATCAGTTTTCCCCAATCAAAAAATAAAAAGCTATGCTGGTTTTAGATGTCAAACTTTTACTTTTTGGAAAAACCTGCTCAGAGAAAAAAAAACATTTGGCAGGAAACCGAGGTGTTCAAATCAAGAAGGCCCAAGCATCCTTCAATTAGTCCCTTAAACTACTAGTGGAAAATCTTTTTATTAGCACCTGCTATTATAATAAATGTGAAAAGTTCAAAGTTCAAGCACAATGGCATCTTCCTAAAAATTTTTACAATTTACAAGTCTCATTATCAAGCAAAATGTAAGAGATATTTCTTTTAAACATATTGTCTTATTTGAATCCATATGTACATATACTGTATTTTCACAGATGGTGCTTAGTTATGTTTGTAACTTGACTTATTTAAGTATGTGTATTATAATAAATGCACATATTTCTATATTACTGCAGAGCTCAATTAGCTATACAAAACAACCCCCCTGCAACCTTTTATTGTCTTGTAAGATTTATTATGACTCACATTATTTTTTCCCAGCAGTACTTGACATATACAATGTACTACATGGAATGAACTTACTACCTATTGACTGCACTTTCCAGAAAACCCAAGCTTCAAGAATTCTTGATAATAGATCCAATACCTGTACAATTTTATGTTCCAATGGTTTTGTTCAATTGTTTTTGTTGGTAATGAATGGTGCAACAAAACTGGATAGAAAAGAACCATACTAGCACACGAGACTTGTGTCTGCAGGGCAAGCCCTTGCAAGAGTTTTACTAACGTTTCGGGGGAAACCATTGCACTACCGCAGTAAAACTCTTGCAAGGGCTTGCCCTGCAGACACAAGTCTTGTGTGCTAGTGTGGTTCTTTTCTATGCAGTTCACTGGGAGGTTGCCGCATCCTCCAATCACTGTGCACCTAGCGAACCCTAATATTTACACAACGGGTGTGCGAGTGTCCTCTTCAATTGAAGCAACAAAACTGGAAACATACACTAAGGGGCCAATTCATTAAGTTCGAGTGAAGGAATAGAAGAAAAAAAACTTCGAATTTCGAAGTGTTTTTTTGGCTACTTCGACCATGGAATGGGCTACTTCGACCTTCGGCTACGACTTCGACTTCGAATCAAAGGATTCGAACTAAAAATCGTTCGACTATTCGACCATTCGATAGTCGAAGTACTGTCTCTTTAAGAAAAAACTTCGATTCGAAGGATTAAATTGTTCGATCGGACGATTATTCCTTCAATCGTTCGATCGCAGTATTTGCGCATAATCCTTTGATTTTCGAAGTCGAAGGATTTTCATTCCCAGTCGAAATATCGATATTCGACCCTTGATGAATTTGCCCCTATGGGTAGGACTACACTGACGTTTTCGGCGCGATCTGACGTGCTGCGACAAAACACTGGCATGCGATGGAAATAAGGTAAGTGAATGCATTGTCTGATGAAGTCGCAGTTTTGTTCCGAAGCGACACTACTGTCGCATGCAGACGATGCACGCTGCATCTGCATCCGACAGTTGTGTCGCGTCGGATCAACGCTGCAAATTCATCCGACATTTCTATCTCTTACCTTATTTCCATCGCATGGGATTTGACGCTGGCGTTTTGTCTCAGCGCAGAGGATCGCAACGAAAACGTCTGTGTAGTCCTACCCTTACTTCCTGGCAATGCCCACATGTGCAGCACACTTGATTTAACAACTGAATTATTAATGTTAGGATTGTTCAGATAAATACAGTAATGTTTCACTGCTTGCCAAGAACAGCAAAGGAAACACATTTTCTTACTGCGTATTGTGAAAGGGTGAACAGGCAAACCACAACCCAATTTGCCAATAGTTAACTTTGCAGCAATACATAGAGTAGATTTATATTGATTTTTATTAGTTTTTAAATTCTTGGCATAGCTGTTATGCCTTTTTGCAAATAGTAAAAATGTAAACGAGTGTAAATGTAAATACTTCAATGCCTGTGAAGCCATGTATAGTTCTTAACCTATATGAATCACAAAGTAATAATGCATTACTAATTTTGAACTGCAAATAACATATATGTTAATCTGTGCATTAGTGTACTTATTTGCTATCCCGTGATAAACAAAACAAGCTCTCTAGCCAACAAAACCATTTATGTTTCTTTTCCTATAATATACAGTAACATTATCTAATCATTGTACCTATATAGAATAATTGGACCTGGGTGGTGCAGGAAAAAATTGAACTCAAACCATTTTAGAGCTAGAGAGAGAAGTATCAATTAAAAAGTATTTCATTTTGCAGGTATGGGCACACACAGAGATTTTAGCTACCACCACAGCCTTGCCATATACAGTAAATACTGTCCTGTCTGAATTGATCACTCTTCTGGAAACAATCTCTACGGTAGCTATCCAATGTAAAATATACCATTGCAGAATTACAGAGGCTAAGGTTTTAAGACTCTGACTCTCAGATCACATGTTCCTTATACAGTTTAATTAGGATGCTCCATTCACAGGCACCATGATTTGCTCAGCTGCATTTCAAATATTTAGTAAGGTGAACTAACTCACAAACCCAAACTGTCTTAACATAGGGGTAAATTCACTAACCAGCGAATAGACACCAGTGACCATACCTCGCACAACTTTGCCAGGAGAAAAGTTGTTGCCACTACACTAATTCACTAAAATGCAAAGTTGCATATTAGGTGCCAAATGCTGGCGACTTTTTGGTAGCGTTATTTCAGCAGTGCGAGCGTTTCAAATGGAAATGATGCTAGCGATCTAGGCTACTGCCTAGCGAAACTTCGTTAGTCCTCTTACGCTTAAGTCAATTTGTATAGGGCGGTACATTAAAGTCGTATGGAAGTCTTTATTAGAGATGTTGGTGCAAATGCTTAGAGTGCCCACTTTTTATTACAAATGTTCAAGGAACCTGACTAAAGACAAAATAGATCCCCTAATGTCCTACACATGAGCCCACCCTAAAATGAATGTTCCATGCCCCTCAAATGTCTGGGGAAAAATGTTAACCCAGCATTTTTACAACTTTAATGCATTTCCAGCAGACAGGATATGATGTAACTGACATAACATTGAGGAAGATGTAGCTTCATTTTAGCACCTGGTCTGAGGTGGCAAAGTCAACTCTGGCGAAAGAGGTAACGTTCAGTAAAATTCACACTTTACTGAATTTGCAGAGTAACGACCTTTGCCAGAGCGAAAAGTTGCCTGGTAATAGAGTGCAAACGAACACTAGCGATGGACCTGTTCACTAGCGAATTGTCGCCTACACCAGTTAGTAAATTGGCAATGTTTCTGCGGATGGAATTTCTGGCGAAATGTTGCTAGCATTAGCCACTTCACCCTTTAGTGAATCTGCCTCAAAGACCAATTTTTGGACAAGATTAGAAAAATTCTACTAATGAATAAATTTCATAGCTGTGACTATATAATATTGCAGCAGTGGCTCAAATGATTTGTTTTCTGCAGGGAATTTTTTTCTGTTGCAATTAACGCTTCTAGTTCTCAGTTTGAAAGCTTTCATTGATCTTCAAGTTCTACTTTTAAATCTTCCTGTGCAACTTAATGAGCAATATAAGCAGTATTCTTCCAAATTAGTTCTATAAACTGGCAGCATTTGACATTTTAATTTTGACATGTAAGACATGGTAGCATTTCCATTCAAGGGCATTACTGTGCATTAGTTTGTGTCTATATGAAGACAATTATGTTGAATATTATCATATTCCAAAATATTAAATGCATTTAATGCACAAAAAAATATTATTTATTTTATTATCGCACAGAATATAAAATATTTCAGACGTAAAATAAAATGCCTAATTAATATACCAGCATAGCTATAGTATCTATCTACTTCATGTATCCTACTATCCATGTATCAATCGAGAAGTATAGTGCCACATATGCCTTGCTTTACTGAGCTGAAATTCAATGTGAACAGCACCACAATATCTTGTTGAAATTTAAAATGCCTTCATTGCACACTTATAGGGCATTCAAAGAAAAAGGGCCAAAAGAGGCCTGAAACGTTGCGGTAATGCCCTATAAGTGTGCAATAAAGGCATTTTAAATTTCAACAAGATATTGTGGTGCTGTTCACATCGAATTTCTGCTGTATTTGCTGGTGGGAAGTGGCCACTAGAGAACCTGCACCCATACAAAGTAAGAAGATTTGACAAAGTTGTGCTGACTATTTTGCCTATAGATTGCTTTACTGAGCAGTCATGTTGGATTCAACCAGGGAACGAAATTCATGTGTGTACTCCTAAAGTTTATGTAGGCTTCCTCTTGGTTCTTTGGCTACCACTCACAATCCAGAAGCATTTTAGTATGGTAGGACAACTGATAACATTGACTTGTGTGTTTATGGTAGGCAAATTACTGAATTAAACAAATTAAGTGCTAAAGGGCACTGCAGAGGAACAGGGAGGGTTGGCTTTGCTATTCAGCTGTACAAACATCCATACATTTTAGTCGAGTAATTTAGGGAAAACATGCTAAGCTGTGATAAGTACAGTATCTAACACCAGCATTGACCATTTACAGGTGATTTCCATTCAAAGCAATTGGGGTGGGACAATCTTAAGATTTTTGTCCATGAAGCTACAAAATGGTTGGGTGATAAATGTTCAAATTTGCAAGTTATTTTTAGCAAATGTATTCAGCAGGCGTGAATTCACTGCGAATTTACGCGATTCGCCGCCAGCGAATAAATTCGAGAAACGGGCGCAAAAAATCACTGTCGAAAATTCGCCGGCGTCAAAAAAATGGACACCGGCGTCAAAACCGACGGTGCCGTTTCGCAAATTCGCCCATCACTAGTTATTTTGTTAGAAAGGTCACGTATAGTAAATGAGAAGAGAAAGCTTATCAGACTGAAGGAAACAACTCAATTACAGGCTAATAGTGTTATACTGTATGTGTAATTTTATCAAACAGTCAATATATATTTTTTTTAAAAATTACCTATATATATATATATATATATATATGGAATTATAAGAGAAGTAAAAATGTGAGATTTTATTATTCCTTTAAAATCATTAAATGCAGTGTTACCCATTGCCAAGATTTTATTTTTTTTAAAAAACATCACCGTAAAAAATGTGTGACCTTTTTTGATGCGATTTGATGAGGAATGGTACATTTTCGGAAATCACACAGTCATCTGCGAGCAAACATTTGCTTAGGAATAAAAGCTTTTAAAGAATTATTTAAATAAACTGTTTAACATTGTGATCCATAATCGAGTCTTACTCATTGTTTGAATAAACATGTGTTTTAGAAGATACACAGTAAATATGGTGCAGTCACTAAATCATTTTCACATTTGCACTTTGTCATTGTTAGATTGTTGACATGACAAAAATCCAGACAGTGGTTTGTGTTAATTCTTTATCACCAATTTATAAAGCTTCAAAAGGTTTCTGTGAAGTTGGAGGAAAGTGAAGTGGTAATGAATATGTTGTCAGCATATTAGAATGTCATTGGATTCCATCATTTCAAGTCGATTATAACTTGAGTCATAAAATGCTTATGTCATCTCTCACAAACAGAAGTTCTTCGTTTTCCTATAGGCATAAATTAGATATAGCCACGCCTGAGCTGACAAAGTCTTTTGTAATATTATTTTAGATGGTATAAATGCAGTAAATGTATTCTCAGTTTTCACTGAACACAAAATAACAGGTTATTGTTTTGAGAATACTTCATTCAAGGGTTGCATTGGCAGGTAGAATTAACAGGTTTAACCAGGGTTGCTATCAGTAATCATGGAGGCCCATACTTCGATGTTAGCAGATACCTTCTCTCCAAGGGCTACAGTTATTGCCCAGTGGTCTGCTGGACCCAAATGAACATCAGCTATGCCACTGATCTGTCTGGCCACTCCCTAAATATGATTCATTTTAAAGGCACTCAAAGGTTTCATGTGTGTGTTAAAGCCTTTTATGATCTGTAGATTTACTCAAAAGGTTTATGTGTGTGTATGAAGTCTGGTTCTTGTTAATACTCCCAAACCTCCTGAGAAAGCAATGCACTGAAATTAATGCTATATCTGCAAAGTCTTTTATACAGAATTATGTATTAATTGCAGAGGACATTAACTGGGTGGGATTATCTCATTGGTCTTATATCTTCGATTTGAGGAAATTACTAAATGTTAGCAGGGTCGAAGATCTAAAATATGTTTTCTGTATTGCTTGTGAAAACACATATTAGCAACATTTGCTGACCAGGGCAGCATCAAAGCAGATGTGAGATCATGAGATCGCCTGTCTAAAATATTTAGTAGCAGGGTGCCTTTATAACGAACTGTATAAATAAGGGATTTTTACTAGTGATGGGCGAATTTGCGCCGTTTCGCCGAAAAGTTTGCGAATTTCGCCGGCATCTCGTTTTCGACGCCGGCGCCCGTTTTTGACGCCGGCGCCCGTTTTTGGCGCCGGCGCTTGTTTTTGGCGCCGGCGCTTGTTTTTGACGCCGGCGTCCGTTTTTTCGGAAACAAATTTTTGACGCCAGCGAATTTTTTCTGCGAATTTTCGCGGGCGTTTCGCAAATTTATTCGCTGGCGGCGAATCGCGCAAATTCGCCACAAATTTATTCGCTGGCGGCGAATCGCGCAAATTCGCCGCGAATTCGCGCCTGGCGAATAAATTCGCCCATCACTAATTTTTACATGATCTTTTCATTTCTTCCCATCATGTCGAATTACACAAATGAGAAATTCAATTATGATATAAACTATTTGCACTTTATGTATATAAAGTAAATTGATACCATCCTTAGATTTAAATTAGTGACCTGAAAAGAGAATATTATGCTTATAATGTAAATGAGTTGTCCTATAATGTAACCCTGCGTATACAACCTGCACCACACTGTATCATATACATGATGTGCATATATTGATGTCTCTCTCTGTGGTAATTCATGTCATGTTTTAATTTTCAATTCAAATTATTTCACACATTTCCTTCCATTAATCACTTTTTTCAAGGTAACAAGGCATATGGTGCTATGGCTCATATGTTGAAGCAAAATGCTTGAAAGATCAGTAGAATGTTCACAACAGATACTGTAAATACAAACCCACTATTTCTCACATAATAATATCTTCTCCCTGCAACACCTCAGACTGCTTTAAGCAAATTTAAAAAATCCACAGTAGGTTCTTTATCATACTCTGATCACATTAACTGACCCTTGTAGAAACAGGAATAGTAATGTCCTATAATGTTGCATACTGTATATTCATAATGCATTTTTAGTACAAATCATCATAAATCATAGCCACAAAAAAGGCCCTCTGAACTTTGCATCTGACCCTACAGTCAGGCAGTTTTGTCAAAATCAGCCAGGTTACCTAGTTAAATAGTTACAAAGATAAATAGGGTTGAAAAAAGACAAAGTCCATCAAGTTCAACCCCTCTAAATGAAACTCAGCATCAATACACACACACCCTCCATACCTTCACATAAATTATTTATACCCATACAGTATCTATACTAACTATAGAATTTCGTCTCACAATAACCTTTGATATTATGGCTCTCCAAGAAAGCATCCAAGCCACTGTTAACAGAATCAGCCATCACAACATCACACGGCAGTGCATTCCGCAACCTGACTGTCCTCACTGTGAAGAACCCCCTACGTTGCTTCAAATGAAAGTTCTTTTCCTTTAGTCTGAAGGGGTGGCTTCTGGTGCAGCAATCCTCTTTATGGGTAAAAAGGTCCCCTGCTATTTCTCTATAATGACCTCTAATATACCTGTAAAGTGTAATCAAGTGCATTTTTTCCAAAGAAAACAACCCCATCCTTGATAGTCTACCCTCAGAATTGAAATCTTCCATCCCCCTAACCAGTTTGGTTGCACGTCTTTGCACTCTCTTAAACTCATTTATATCCCTCTTAAGGACTGGAGCCCAAAACTGCACTACATACTCTAGGCGAGACCTTACCAGGGATCTATAAAGAGGCATAATTGTGTTTCCATCCCTTAAGTGTATGCCCTTTTTTATGCAGGACAGAACTTTATTTGCTTTAGTAGCCACAGAATGACACTGCCCAGAATTAGACAACTTGTTATCTACAAAAAGTCTTGAGAGACTTTACTTGTCGGCAGTGCCTATCACTGATTTTTTTAGTTGTTCATGTGTTCCATTTGTTGGATACATCTTCTTAACCAGTTATTCACATCACAATTTTTTCAGAATCTTTTAAACCCAGAGGGCTAAAAAGCCCGAATATAAAAACATGGCATCTCAAACCTGTTGAGGTTGCAGTCCCGTTGATTTTTGGTTGTGTCGGGGGTTTCGGGTAATTTCACAATGTTTTCGGAGCTTTCGGGGTGAAAACTCCGAAAATTACGAGCTTACATCCTTTTCCGCTAAGGAAACAATCAACAAATTGCCATTTATATTAATTTTGCCAAAGTGCATAACCTTGCATTTACCAACATTGAACCTCATTTTCCAGTTTGCTGCCCAGTTTTCCAACTTAGTCAAATCACACTGCAAAGTAGCAGCATCCTGCATGGAACCTATAGTTCTGCACAATTTAGTATCATCAGCAAAAACAGAACAGTACTTTCAATGCCCACCTCCAGGTCATTAATAAACAAGTTGAAAAGCAAAGCACCAAGTACAGAGCCCTGCGGAACTTCGCTAACATCACTGGTCCAAATACAAAATATTCTTTTTACCACCACTTTATCTTTTAAACAGTTCTCCAGGTACAAATACTATGTTCCAGGCCAACATTCCTTAATTTAACCAGTAACCTTCTGTGTGGCACTGTATCAAATGCTTTAGCAAAGTCTAAGTAAATCACACCCACTGCCATCCCAGAATCTAGGTCCCTGCTCACCTTGTCATAAAAAGAAATTAAGTTAGTCTGGCAAGATCTATTACGCATAAAACCATGCTGGCACAAACTCATAGTATTATGATTTGCTATGAAGTACAGTATCTTATCTTTAATTAACCATTCAAAAAGCTGTCCTACCACTGATGTCAGACTAACTGGCCTATAGTTTTGAGGCTGAGAAAGGGATCCTTTTTTGAATAGGTTGCTCAATTAAATATAGTTACATAGTTATGGTACATAGCAGGCCTGCACTGGCAATCTGTGGGTTCTGACAAATGCCAGAGGGGCTGCTGTAAGGTGCCATAGAAAGTCAGTATTTAGTGGGCTGATGGAGGATGTTTGCAGCACCTCTTGTTTGAAAAATGTGAAAAATTTATTACAGTTGGTCAGTAACAGGCAACGTTTCGGGCCTTGTCTTGCCCTTTCTCAAGCCTGCCTGATAGTGTGTGATACAAACATTTATCCCCCACACTGGGGGAGTGCACAATATCAGGACCCACCCCCAATTAAGTTTAACCCATCAAGTGAAGACTTCATGAAAGTCCAGTAAAGTCCAAGCGTTATGCATTCTCCGTGTATCTTGTCAGTCCAATTCCTTACTAGGTATTTAGTTGTACTTATAAGACAGAAATTTAAAAGTGACACTTAGTGATAAAAGTAAAACAATATATAAGGTTAAAGACACTGCAGTACCTTTTACCCGGAGAGGATGGTTCCAAATGGAATCAAATGGAATCTCCTCGATGCAGTCCGGGATCATGTACCCATTCTTCATAAATGTTGATAACCTTAAAAAACAAAAATCATGTTCAGAAAATTGTAAAAATATCAGAACAAAGGAAGGTGTTGTCTGACCTAGGTGGAATAGAAAGGGTATTATAGATTAAATAAAGCACATAGGTGTATATTCCCTATTAAGGCCCTTGGGCCAAAGCGTACCCAATTTATTTATCCAGTACATTTCTTTTCTTTTGAGGACTTTTAACCGATCGCCCCCTCTTCTTAATTTGGGGACACCATCAATAATCTGAAATCTCAGCTGACTTGGTGTATGTTTTGCTGTATGGAAGTGTGCAGGTATAGGGAGTTTCAGGTCTTCGCATCTTATGGTTGATTTATGCTTTGAGATTCTGTCTTTTACTTTCTGGGTTGTTTCTCCCACATATCCTAGTCCACACGGGCATTTGATTAAATAGATCACATATGTAGATTCACATGTAAAAAATTGCTTAATACTGAATCTTTTCCCAGTGTGGGGATGTGTGAAGCTTTGTCCTTTGGTCACACTGTTGCACTGTGCACAATTTAAGCAAGGGAAAGTTCCCGGTTTAATATCAGCTAGGTATTGCTGGCCTGTTTTTTTAGTTGGGCCAATATCTGCTTTTACTAAGGTGTCTCTGATATTCCTCCCTCTCCTATAAGCCATCAGTGGAGGAGAAGTGAACTCCTCAATGTCTGGGGAACATTTTTGTAGTATATGCCAGTGTTTGCGTAAAACCATGGCTATGTGTTTACTGGCCGATGTATATTGGCTTACAAAAGCCAATCTCTTTTGTGTTTTGGGTATGTTTTTGTTTTCAAGCAAAGTTTCTCTTGGGATATTTTTCATGTGTTCATCGCTCTCAGTGAGGGCCTCTTTGGGGTATCCTCTATCACTGAAGCGTTCGATCATTTCAGCTGCTCTTAAGGGGAATAGCTCTGGATCTGATACAATCCTTTTGATTCGAGCTAATTGTGTCTTAGGTAGAGATTTCTTAAGAGCTGGAGGGTGACAACTTTTATAGTGTAGTAATGTGTTACGATCAGTTGGTTTTTTATACCAGTCTGTCCCCAGACGGTTGTTGTCAATGTATATGTTCAAATCTAGGAAAGAGACACATTTTTGATCAGAGACGAGTGTAAATTGGATTGTGGGTACCGCTGTATTGAGGCAGTTGTGAAATTCTCGTAAGGTGTCCCTAACACCATTCCAAATCATAAAGATATCGTCTATATAGCGACGATAGAAAATACAGTGTGAAGAAAACAAAACATTTGGATATACATACTGTTCCTCGAAGCTTGCCATGTACAGATTGGCATAGGTTGGCGCCACATTACTCCCCATGGCTGTGCCCCGGCATTGCATATAGTATGTGTCTCCAAACAGAAAGTAGTTCTCATATAACACTATTTTTAAAAGATCAATCAGAAAGGATCGTTCCGACTCACTGTGATCAGTATATTGGAGACGGTCACTTACTGCTTGTATCCCCATCTCATGTGATATTGAAGTATACAGACTGCCTACATCCAAACTCACCAATTGAACCTCCATGTTTGGTAGAGTGATGTTATGCAGTTGATTAAGCAGTTGCATGTTGTCCTTTAGATATGATCTAGTGTTGACCACCAGTGGCTGTAAAACCTTATCTAGATAGGTTGCTAGAGGGGAAAATACTGAATCTGTGCCTGCCACTATGGGCCTACCCGGTGGATGAATGGGATCTTTATGTATTTTGGGCAGCGTGTAAAAAACTGGTGTCATAGGGTGTTCCTTTATCAGAAATTTCTTTGTGTCTGGTATAAAAAACCAACTGATCGTAACACATTACTACACTATAAAAGTTGTCACCCTCCAGCTCTTAAGAAATCTCTACCTAAGACACAATTAGCTCGAATCAAAAGGATTGTATCAGATCCAGAGCTATTCCCCTTAAAAAGCAGCTGAAATGATCGAACGCTTCAGTGATAGAGGATACCCCAAAGAGGCCCTCACTGAGAGCGATGAACACATGAAAAATATCCCAAGAGAAACTTTGCTTGAAAACAAAAACATACCCAAAACACAAAAGAGATTGGCTTTTGTAAGCCAATATACATCGGCCAGTAAACACATAGCCATGGTTTTACGCAAACACTGGCATATACTACAAAAATGTTCCCCAGACATTGAGGAGTTCACTTCTCCTCCACTGATGGCTTATAGGAGAGGGAGGAATATCAGAGACACCTTAGTAAAAGCAGATATTGGCCCAACTAAAAAAACAGGCCAGCAATACCTAGCTGATATTAAACCGGGAACTTTCCCTTGCTTAAATTGTGCACAGTGCAACAGTGTGACCAAAGGACAAAGCTTCACACATCCCCACACTGGGAAAAGATTCAGTATTAAGCAATTTTTTACATGTGAATCTACATATGTGATCTATTTAATCAAATGCCCGTGTGGACTAGGATATGTGGGAGAAACAACCCAGAAAGTAAAAGACAGAATCTCAAAGCATAAATCAACCATAAGATGCGAAGACCTGGAACTCCCTATACCTGCACACTTCCATACAGCAAAACATACACCAAGTCAGCTGAGATTTCAGATTATTGATGGTGTCCCCAAATTAAGAAGAGGGGGCGATCGGTTAAAAGTCCTCAAAAGAAAAGAAATGTACTGGATAAATAAATTGGGTACGCTTTGGCCCAAGGGCCTTAATAGGGAATATACACCTATGTGCTTTATTTAATCTATAATACCCTTTCTATTCCACCTAGGTCAGACAACACCTTCCTTTGTTCTGATATTTTTACAATTTTCTGAACATGATTTTTGTTTTTTAAGGTTATCAACATTTATGAAGAATGGGTACATGATCCCGGACTGCATCGAGGAGATTCCATTTGATTCCATTTGGAACCATCCTCTCCGGGTAAAAGGTACTGCAGTGTCTTTAACCTTATATATTTGTAGCGCTATAGTAAACTGCCTCTTATATAGCAGTTATAGCTACTTTCCTTTGTGGACTCTCACCACAGATGAGCTCTCTTTCTCAGGGGCAAGCCCTCGCAACGAGGTGGAGGAAGGATGTAATGCAACTGTAACTCGGTACAATAGCACAATGATGGGCGCCAGTAGTTCTTTAACCGTAAACCAAAAGAATATTTATTGAACAATAGAGCATGAAGATGATCAGTACAATTATCCACAATGGAGCATCAAATACCACAGCAGCATTAAAGGAGCTTATACTCACAGCACGCATAGGCTGAATCCCCACAGGCCAGGGAATAACAGCAGAGAGTAGTTGCAACAGGTGTGGGTATTAATATATCTTCAGTACTCAGGAACTCCTGGTTGCTCTTAGGGGAAACCTACCATCCCTAATCTCAACACTTTAGTCCCTCTCTGGGTCAGTATTACCCGGGAATCTTAATCCCACTAATCTCCTCGTAGGAGCCTTGAGCTGCTCAACTAGTTAACCTCTCTATCACTCCTAGAGTGATCTATGAACAAGTATAGCTATCTACTTACTAGGATGCTGGGCTCTAGGGTCAGCACTACCCATTCCCTTCCAGCCTGCTTGGTTGGGCTAAAGTAATGGACCTAGAGCACATGGCTCCTAAACCTTTTATACTCTGGCACAGCGCCACTCAGGTCACCGTGTGAATTGCAAGGGTTACATAAGACAGGAGCACAATACCCCTCCCAACTGTATTTTAGGACCCACTTAGGTATCCAAATAGCTAGGGATGGGCCTGTCAATAAAGTGTAAGGGTGTCTAAGATTTTCACATCCCTACATTCTCCCCCTGGTGAATTCCTTCCGTCCCGGCAAGGAACCTTCAAAGAATCAATACTGAAAATATAGCAGTTAAGGCACATCATGCAAGAAACCTTTTCAAAGAACACATTGCATTACTACACCATTACCTTATAACCTCTTCGGGGTAACTCTCCTGAGTAAACCCAGGTACAATGGCATAACTGAAAGAAAACATATCAATAGCACAGTTTCCTTCATGAACAGGTAAACTTTATTGGTACACCTATAAAAGAACACAAGTTAGAAATACTGCAGTTCAAACACAATCAGTATTCTAGTCCATCAAACATTCGAACCCACAATCCTTTTTGAAAATGCACTTAGGAGAAATTGGATGAACCTACCAACGGACAGGTATTACCTAAAACAGTCCTTGGGCATAACTCCAACTGAAGTAAAACGAAAAACAATCTTCCCCTGTAGAAAGTTCAGTACCTTGAAGGGACAGGAAAATAGGCAGATAGCTCAAAAAAAATAGCTACAAACAAACTCCCAATGGAGTATCAGCAGATTAAATCATGTGAAGAAATCTTGCCTTGGTATCTTCATAGGGGATGTAGTATTTGGGATGGGGTTTGTCCACCCACTGTCCATCTCCCAAATAGACTTCCAAGTTGAAGTACTTGGTGGGGTTATACTTGCCACAGCTTTTCACGGCATTCTTTAAAATGGTGCGGCCATACCACCATTCCCTTTCTATGGAACGCAGATACTGCCAATCCTTCTCTCTCCTCACTTTGTCAGGATTGGTAAGGCAACTGTGGTGCATCTTTTCTTTGCGGAGAATCTCATCTATGAGCCAATTTTCATAAGATGCCGCCACCTTCTCATACACCCACAGTGGTGCATAGGGCATGAAATATCCCCAAGTTCTATGAACATGAAAATTTATCACCCTCTGTACTCTGGATACAGAGGTGAATACATTGGGGTCTGCCCGTCCTGGCAGCACCCAAAATCTTTTTCCTCCTCAGGGCCAATGATGGGAGGTGCAGTGAAGCTGGAAGGTCTCTCTATAGAAGGTGTTGGCTCAGACACGGCTTCGGGAGTTTCCTCTTCATATTCTTCCCATCCAGGGGCTCTTTTGAGGATGGAGTCATCAGCAACAACAGGAATGATAGCAACCAGTCCTTCCTCCCTCTCTAGGGATATCTTACCCCACTCATGATGGTACAACTCCGACACGTGAATGCTCTCTCCTGGCTCACTAAGAGTTTGAAACACGGTCACCTTGGGGCACACATTCTTTGTTGGCTCACTAGCCACAGATCGTCGGCTCTGACATCTGACCTGAGCCGGAAGGTCCAATGTGGAAACTCCATCACTGTCCACACTGGCAGAGATCCACTTTTCTAACAGGTCCTCCTCATCCTCCAGGATTGGAGGATCTCGGATGGTTGGTGCAACAGGCGCAATAGTCCCCAACCTGCCAAAAGAAAACTTCCTCCATTCCACATCAGAACTAAGGACTGGAAGTGGTGCAGGAACAGCTAGGGCTGTATAGACAGTCACTGTTAAATCCCCATGAGGTCCCATGCCACTGAGCAATACTTTGCGGGGCAAAGGATCATCTTTGGGGCAAATCGTCACAAGAGGCTCCTGGTCAGTTCCAACATTCTCCTCTGCTGAGGCATGGAACAATTCAGGATTTGAATTCACCTCCCACGAAACATCAGACTCAGCATAGCTAGATATGAACGGCTGAAACATTTCCTCCTCTGAGGATACAAGAGCAGCTTCAGGCCTGCAAGCTGCATCAGGCTCTAACACGTGCCACACCCCTTCTGGAAAGTTCTCTTGGGGTGTGCCAGGGACCCAACAGTCAGGATCCTCAACTGTTAGTAAGGGATCCAAATCTCCCCCTGGTACATCTGAAACTGGGGAAGACACTTTAAGAGGCAAAAGCGCAGGACACGCCAGAATATTTTGTTCACCCTCGGACTTTAGCAAGGGGGTAGTAGGAGTCACATCAGCCGCCCGGCAAGACGGCACTCTTTCGTGACCCGCAGTGGCGATCACAAGTTCCTCTCCCCCTGGTAGAATCAGATCAGTCTGCGAAGCACAATCGCACATGAGCTTAACCTCACTGAGTTTTAAGGCCGGCACTGTTGCAGACACTGAGACAGACTCGGGCATAGACACAAAGTCCATAGCAGGCTCAGGGACCGGTGTAGGGACAGGCTCTGGAGCGGAGTCGGAGACAAGCTTGGGTGCAGCTCCAGATATGGGGCCCGCAGCCGCTGACACCCCGGGGGCACCCTCTATCTCGTTGTAGATGAGAATAGTTTTGCCGCTCACCTTGTCCCGTATCCGGTCCACCAAGGGGGATTGATCAGCCCGCTTGAATGGTCCCATCCACAGATGAGCTTCACACTGGAAACAAACACTCTCCGGATCTTCCAAGGCGTCGGGTGCTTCCAAGTCGCACACTCCACAGCCCGGAATCATGGTTCCCCATTCACTTGGGGTAAAGGTTCCTTGGTATATATACTGCCACTCAGCCTCCACCCGGATAGGAACGGAATCAGCTCTCGCTCGAGGGGGCAAAGACTCCATGGGCAACTCTGGAACACCGGGTTCGGAAATCGGCTCCATAACAGAATTCAGGTCCCGGTCTACTAGCTCCGAAGATCCTAGCAGCATGAACGGCAAACAGGATATCCCAGCCAAGCTATCTTTTAAATTAGGACGTCGCGACATCTCCTCAATAACGCCTCTTAGAGGTGAGTGAGCACGCCCCTTATTTCTTCGCGGGCTTTCCGACTTAACCCCTTCTGGGCAGGTCAAGGACACAGGGTGTGGCGCAGCAGAAAATTTCTTAACAGCCACTTTTCCTGTGCGAGGGGGAATAGGTGGCGGTATAGCAAAACAGCTATCCACCAACGAGTCTTTTTCCTGGGCAATATTAGGACATTCCTCAACGGGCAAACTGTCACTACAGTCCTTGACATCATCAGCTAGGAACGGATTAAGCCCAGGGGTAGACACATTAATCTCATAATCATCAGACACTTTAGTACTGCAGCCCTCTTGTTCTCCCGATAAACTCGAGCAGTTGAAAGAGTCAGTTACACAGTCACTAAAAGGAGCTAGCGGAAACCCAAATGGAGGGAGTGTTGGCGGGCTCTGGTACCGACAAGGGCACCCTTCCTTCTGTACTCCCATCGGATAGACTCTAGAAGGCCAGGTGCTTTTCTGGGGCACTGCAGGAACCCAATATAAGAGCCGAACAAATCCCTTCTTGTCTGAGGGTTCTCTAGCTACATAAGCAAACGCATCAAATATAGAATTTCCCATTAGCGATTGATTCACAACGTCTATGGGACATTTCTCAGGTACATCATCGACCATAAATGTGTATTCAGGATCCGCTCCCATATCCAGGGACCAATCCCACATTGCAGCTTCAGATAGGGGAGCCATAATGTTTAATAAGGACAGAACCAAGCAAACAATACACTTCTCACTGGAATCAGTATGGCAGCACTGGGGGAATAAGAACTACAGACTTTCCCCACAGTAAGGTGCCTTTTTCCTACTGGGTCCGCACACGCAGCGCCTGTCACACTAGGCTGCGTGCAGTATAACAATTAATGGTTACAGTTAACCCTTTCGAGCCCCACGTTGGGCGCCAAAATGTAGCGCTATAGTAAACTGCCTCTTATATAGCAGTTATAGCTACTTTCCTTTGTGGACTCTCACCACAGATGAGCTCTCTTTCTCAGGGGCAAGCCCTCGCAACGAGGTGGAGGAAGGATGTAATGCAACTGTAACTCGGTACAATAGCACAATGATGGGCGCCAGTAGTTCTTTAACCGTAAACCAAAAGAATATTTATTGAACAATAGAGCATGAAGATGATCAGTACAATTATCCACAATGGAGCATCAAATACCACAGCAGCATTAAAGGAGCTTATACTCACAGCACGCATAGGCTGAATCCCCACAGGCCAGGGAATAACAGCAGAGAGTAGTTGCAACAGGTGTGGGTATTAATATATCTTCAGTACTCAGGAACTCCTGGTTGCTCTTAGGGGAAACCTACCATCCCTAATCTCAACACTTTAGTCCCTCTCTGGGTCAGTATTACCCGGGAATCTTAATCCCACTAATCTCCTCGTAGGAGCCTTGAGCTGCTCAACTAGTTAACCTCTCTATCACTCCTAGAGTGATCTATGAACAAGTATAGCTATCTACTTACTAGGATGCTGGGCTCTAGGGTCAGCACTACCCATTCCCTTCCAGCCTGCTTGGTTGGGCTAAAGTAATGGACCTAGAGCACATGGCTCCTAAACCTTTTATACTCTGGCACAGCGCCACTCAGGTCACCGTGTGAATTGCAAGGGTTACATAAGACAGGAGCACAATACCCCTCCCAACTGTATTTTAGGACCCACTTAGGTATCCAAATAGCTAGGGATGGGCCTGTCAATAAAGTGTAAGGGTGTCTAAGATTTTCACATCCCTACATATTGTTTTACTTTTATCACTAAGTGTCACTTTTAAATTTCTGTCTTATAAGTACAACTAAATACCTAGTAAGGAATTGGACTGACAAGATACACGGAGAATGCATAACGCTTGGACTTTACTGGACTTTCATGAAATCTTCACTTGATGGGTTAAACTTAATTGGGGGTGGGTCCTGATATTGTGCACTCCCCCAGTGTGGGGGATAAATGTTTGTATCACACACTATCAGGCAGGCTTGAGAAAGGGCAAGACAAGGCCCGAAACGTTGCCTGTTACTGACCAACTGTAATAAATTTTTCACATTTTTCAAACAAGAGGTGCTGCAGTTTTTCCTGTTTTGCTGTACAATTGGCCTATGGCAAGGGCCTATACACTGCTTTGCACTCTGCCCGAAAGGAACCTATACGAGGTGGTTGAAGCACACACATCTGTGTACTTGGATGGAGGATGTTTGGGCCTCTGTGTACCTGAAATGCCAGGGCCTATTTTAATTCTCAGTCTGGACCTGGTACATAGTTACTTAGTTAAGTTGAGATGGAATGAACCCCAATGTGCATACATACATACACTTATACCGACTGTTCCATATACTCACATAAACTATATATGGACAAACAGTATATGGCCAACTTTAAACAATAAATATAATAAATATTTCAGCAGACAATAGGCTGAGTAATATAAACAACACACATTTTATCATATTACTGTCTTATCCTTTATTACCACCACAAAACTAAATTTCTCTTTTTGTTCTGCTGTTGTATCTGGCTGGTGAAGAAATGACTGTCACCACTGGTACCAAGCTGTTGAAATATGTCTGGTATGCCATATCCAGGCAATGGTCCAAGCCCAGGGGTTCTTTTGTAGAAAGAAGAACATGCATCTGAATATGGCAATGAGGCAATGAATGCTGGGGACCAACACCCATGTTTTTCAGGAAAATGTGTAATCTAATGATCAACAGAGTAAGATACATTTTAACCAGCAATTCCATTTGTTATGAGACTTAATAGTATATTTGTTCCAACACTATAAAACATGTACATGATTTGTCATGGCTCATCAGTTTTGTTTTAGGTTTGTCCTTTTTTCATATTATGCCTGGTGCATAGTTTGTAGTAGCTAGTGAGAAAATTCGGGAAGGAACCAAGACTGGGGAAGCAAACAGGACCGGAGTTTTGGGATAGGGTATGTAGGGGGAAGGGAAATTAGGACTAGTGACTTTTCTACATGCAATCAATCCTGTGGTCCATTAGCTAAACACATTATTGTATTTATATGGTGATTCTAATAATTTGGTGTCAGCAAGATTTTATGTATTGTCACTAACAAAACTATGAGTAAAAAATGTTTACAATTTTGTTTTTCAGTTTTGAATTGAGGCCATAAGCAGAATACAGAGATTCATTATATATATGTAGTGCTATAGTAAACTGACTTGTGCTAGGGCAGTTTTAGCTACTTTCCTTTGTGGGCTGAGACCACAGATGAGCTCTCTTTCTCAGGGGTAAGCCCTCGCAACGCGGTGGAGGCAGGGTGTAGTGTAACTGTAACTGGGTGCGATAGCACAATGATAGGCGCCAGTAGTTCTTTAACGGTTGAACAAAGAACTGTATTTATTGAACAATAGCACATAGATCATTCAGCACATTGATCCACAATGGAGTATAGAACATACACAGCAGCATAAAGGAAGCATATACTCACAGCACGTATAGGCTGAATCCCCACAGGCTAGGGAATATACAGCAGAGAGTAAGTTGACAGCATGTGATGGGTATTGCCCAGTTTTCAGGATATCTTCCAGTGGCAGACTAGGGGAACTCCTATCATCCCTATCTCAACACTTGGTTCCTTACTTCGGGTCAGTAATACCCTGGGATCTTAATCCCTCTAATCTCCTCAGCGGAGCCTTGAGCTGCTCAACTAAATAACCTCTCTATCACTCCTAGAGTGATCTATAATTGAGTATAGCTGTCTAATTACTAGGACCAAGGCGCCTAGGGTCAACACTACCCATTCCCTTCCAGCCTGCTTGGTTGGGCTAAAGCAATGGACCCAGAACACATGGTTCCTAAACCTTTTATACTCTGACACAGTGCCATCTGGTGTACACTGTGTGAACTACAGGGGTTACATAAGCACAAGGTCCCCATAAGGACCCACTGAGGTGTCCATATTACTAGGGATGTGCCTGTCTGTAAAGTGTAAGGGTGTCTAAGATTTTCACATCCCTACATATAGTGATGGGCCAATTTATTTGTGGTGAACCGATGGCGACTAAGTTTGCGAAATGGCCGCCGGCGCGTTTTCGCCAGCGAAAAATCCACTTTCACACCGAACCATTCTCATCCAGAGAGGACAGAAACTGGTCAAGCCAGAGCTCTATTGTGAGCAGCTCCCCCTTATCACTCTTTAGATGTCATAGATCACAGGTTACAGTTTAGTCAATGCATTACCAAGATATGCCCTTGGGTATGAAATTCGGTCCGTATGCAAAAGATTTATAAAGGACCCCAACATTGTTACAATGTGTACTGTTTATGTGTGGGCTACCATATATACTCGAGTATAAGCCTAGTTTTTCAGCATCCAAAATGTCTGAAAAAGTCTACCTCGGCTTATACTCGAGTCAGTGGGCAGTAGATGAGATTGCAGTCACTTTTAATCATTCCTATACCAACAGTTCGCTTGGGGAGAGACTGCAATATCACACAGTGCCCTCTGTTGGTTATATGAAAGAATAACAGTGACTGCAATATCACACAGCAACCTCTGTTGGTTATATCAATGAATAACAGTGACTGCAATATCACACAGTGCCCTCTGTTGATTATATGAAGGATTAACAGTGATGGCAATATCACACAGCACCCTCTGTTTGTTATACGAAAGATTAACAGTGATGGCAATATCACACAGCACCCTCTGCACATGGGACAGTGGGACAATGCACACAGTAATCTGTTTGGCAAGTCTCTGTCACCATCAACTTTGCAAAGAAGTCCGGTTGATCGCTGGGGGGGTCGCTTTGGCGGAATGTGCGCTGCTGGGAGACAGGGCTGTAGTTTTGTCTAGGCTTATACTCGAGTCAATACATTTTCCCAGGTCTCATAGGTAAAATTAGGTACCTCGGCTTATACTCGGGTCGGCTTATACTCAAGTATATACGGTAATTGAGATGATAGTTAAAGCAAGAGCAAACAGCAGATATTCAAACTATATTTAACCTGTGAAACACAGAAAACACCAATTTTCCTTTTTTAAATAAACAATGGTTAAAACGTGAAAATGTCTCTGTCCTCTCAGTAAAACCTGTTAGTCCCCTTATAAACATTTATTCCTGTTATATATTATACATTTAGTCTAGATGAAATGCATGAAGCAAAAGCTGCACTGTCCTCAGATAATGACTATAAAACACATTTGCTTAAGCTTTTCAAGAAGTAACAAAAATATCCTGACTAGGTATTACTTATGCACAAAGGCACAATTTATATGTGTTATTCCTAAAGCTAAATTATTTCTGCTCCACTTACTACTCAGCTGAGCAAGAAGATATACAAATAATATGAAAAAATATAATGAGTCTATAAAGATAGCATCATTCTATTTAAAGATAACATCATTTTATGTAACCAGCACTTAAAACTGTAGTAAAATTATCTAAGGATCACATGGGCTCAATAAATCTTCCATTCCTTGCTTAATGTTTAACTAGACTGTATTTTAAACACTGCATTTTGAAGGCCTAAACATTAACAGTAATTATATTATAATCACATATTTGCTAAGTCCTGAAAAGCAATTAGAGTGACAATTCATACATACTATTCATTACTGGCAAAGTATTAATGTACCTACAGTATGGATAAAAATAGAAAATGCTAGCTATTATAATAGGCATTAATGTTAATTGTTGGACACGCAAAAGAAATTAAACACCTGCAACAGCAATTAGTGTTCAATACAGCACTCTTTAAACAGCTAAAATAGTTGTCTGGAAGATTTTGTACTAAAAAATAATATATGCTATTTACGTAGGCCCAAAATAGTACAGTTGTTTGGTATCCATACGTTAAGAAGACTGAAGAACTAATGATTTAATATGTAGAAGTGCTTCAAGTTGGATGTATCTCCTTAATCTGACTTATTAGGCTATCATGATAAATTCAAGTGCAAGGTGCATGTTTAGGTGCAAGTAGCTTTAATGAATGGCATCAATATGCATTATTGCATCCATTTTTGTGCAATGGCACTTGTGGTTGTCATCATATCACTTATGACTTTGTTTTTTTCTTTTTTCAATTCTCTATTTTTAAAATGTATTAAATACATTTTTTTCACTCTTGCTTTGTTTTCCTGCCAATCCGTCTCACAAATGTAGAACATTCATGTAACAGACGCACT
The DNA here is from genome assembly GCF_017654675.1 of Xenopus laevis. NCBI lineage: Eukaryota > Metazoa > Chordata > Amphibia > Anura > Pipidae > Xenopus > Xenopus laevis. The sequence goes on from NC_054379.1 coordinate 121,052,756, forward strand.
TATGTGCACAGTTACTAATTTTGTAAAAAAAAAAAAACTCAGGGCAAAAAATATAATAGTGTGACTAACTAGTGCATGCCAAGCTAGATTTGAATGACAAAATAGATATTTGTGACAGAAAGCAAGATTTTATAATACAGGATTCATTCTTTCAACAAAGTGAAAGTTCAGTTTCACAAAACAAATAAAATATCCATTCTGTGAAGCAATACTGTCAGTCAAATTACTGAACCAATAAGAACAAAGCCTATTGCCATATAACAAACAAGATGAAAAGTTGCTGGCTCTGCTCACATTTTGGTTTTGCCATTGTCTTATGATTCATATTCCTGTTCCTATTTCCCTTTTCCTGTCTAAGCTGAGAGCAATAATGGGACAGGCCACACATACCTACCTGCGATGTTGTATTAAATGTACCAGAAGTTACTGTGCTTGTCTGGCTGTTTTGCTTGAACTAACGCGGCAGAATCCATTACCAGACACTTTATCACACTTATTATCTTGCAGCCTAACCCATCATTATAACAGGCCTAATATCCATCAATAACGTCTGACAAACTCTCAGAGTCAGTTATAAGTTATGTATATGATTCTTAGACTCCAAAGTCTCCTCCTAGATGTAATCTTGCACCAGTTCACAGTTTTCACACTCTCTTAAAAATGTGCTCAGCTATAGTTCAACTACTACATAATAGTTTTAGCCATAGATGTGGGACTGATCATGTGCACACACATTCTGTCTAGTATGATGGGTGGGTCTAATGAGTAGTATGATGGATGGGTCTAATTATAGCTAAGCACATACTACATAATCGTTTTAGACACAGATGTGATAAATTAATTAAAGCATTGTTCAGCTTGCTGTTGCTATACAAATAAATCATGATCCCCTAAAATTGCCCCTGCCTAAATGACTCCTTTTGTTTGCACACAGTACTCAGGAGTGGCTGCTCATAAGACCTAGACATCATACTATACAGAATGTGTGTGCACATGATCAGTCCCACATCTGTGTCTAAAACTATTATGTAGTAGTTGAACTACAGCTAACTAGAGACTACTCATAAGACCCACTCATCGTACTATACAGAATGTGTGCGAACAAGATCAGTCCCACATCTCTAGCTTAACCTATTATGACGTAGTTGAACTTTAGCTAAGCACATAATTAATAGAGTGCTAAAAGCTAACTGGTGCAAGAGTACAGCTAGGAGAAGACATTGGAGCCTAACATAGTAACATAATAAGTTAGGTTGAAAAAAACCACATGTCCATCAAGTTAAACTTTTTAACTTTTTTTAACCTACCTAACTGCTAGTTGATCCAGAGGAAAGCAAAAAAAACCCCATCTGAAGCCTCAGACAATGACAAAACAACAGGAATGCCCTTAACCAAAATGCCCACACAAGCAGGTTACTACAATAAGAATAGCCATATCACCTAAACGTCTCATATTTATGTTTTTGTAGCAAATTTGTTCTTTTATGTATCAGGAGCATCAGTCCTTGTGTCCTACCCACTGAACTCATTACAAGCAAAATAACTGCTGCATGATATTGGCATCAGGGGAACAAACAAACCTTGGATTAAGCAGAATAGGTTGGTAAAGCAGGGTGCAGAATTAAAAGAAAATACACACCCTTATTTTGAATGCATATGTTGAAACATGATATGACATTAACTTGAGCAAACCACCGTAGAATGAGGAAATGCTTAAGTCAAATTGTTTATTTACTGTACATGATGAAACCGTTTAAGCCACCTTGGTTAAATACATGTAAAAGCTTGGGTAAACTGTACTGTGAAACAAACCCCAGATGTTATAAAATATATTTGTTGCAGAGTAATTTATATTAAGGAGAAAATAAGGAAGGATGTGTGTCAATATTAGCCCAAATGTATGATTTTCTGATTGCATTTCCTCCAGTAAGCTTGACTTATGTTTGTTATTGCAGTCATCATGCAGTTTCCTGAAATTTCTTCTAAAGATCAGAAAGAGAGAGGGGGGAGTGTAAAAGTTATGCTTTTGCTTAACTATTCCTAACTAAGAGGTTTAATCTGTTTAATTAGTTTCTTTCTCACTTTTAATACAGGTATTGCTTCAAGTTTGGTGACCTGACTATGGGTAGGAAGCCATTGGTAGGGATCATGTGTATAGCAGAACAATGAATCAAATCTTTTCAGAGAATGATACGGGGGATGTAATTAAAGCCTGATACAATTGTACCACCAAGAATGAAAATGAACATTTCACAATGTAATATTCTTCATTAGACAGTTACTACATTTGGAATTTTATTTGTTACTAGTGATGGGCGAATTTGTGTCATTTCGCTTCGCCGAAAAATTTGCGAATTTCGCGCGAAATTCGGGAAACGGCAAAAAATTCGCGAAACGGCGCGGGCGTCTCGTTTTTTAGAAAAAAAATTTTTTGCCGCTGGCGAATTTTTGCCGCGAATTTTCGTGGGCGTTTCGCGAATTTATTCGCTGGCGGCGAAACGCGCAAATTCGCCGCGAATTCGCGCCTGGCGAATAAATTCGCCCATCACTATTTGTTACTGTATATTATGTATATTTAAGATTCTCTTATTCTTGGCCAAGAAAGTATAACTTTTGCAGTAAAACATTGTGCATAAGACTAAATTATTATATGCACAATCTTTTTCAATGGGTGTATGAAGGCCACGGGTTTCCAAAAATACAAAATACACACAATGGAATAATGTTTTGCATTGCACATAAATTTTTTATTAGTGACTTTTATTGCATTCTTCCAATTTCCTTGCGAAATTTCTCGAAATAATTAAAATTACACTGCTTATTATCTCAGCAAGTGATGGCAATTGCCTTGGAAATCTGGAATGTGCATACTTTGTTCATGCCTTTCTAGAGAACACCCAATATGTACAAGCTTCTCAACTTTAAATAGTTACATTTAATTCAGATGCATAGTGCAGGTGGTTAAGCCTCTGAAGAATTAAATAAGTTGAGTCCTTAGACTTCACACTGATCTAAGGAGCCTAAGGACTCAACTTATTTAATTCTTTGAAAAAACTTTTTACATTAATTGTTACTCAGATGCTGAGGGATAATTGAGGGTAAATTAGGGGGCCGATTCATCAAGGGTCGAATATCGAGGGTTAATTAACCCTCGATATTCGACTAGGAATTGAAATCCTTCGACTTCGAATATCGAAGTCGAAGGATTTAGCGCAAATTCTGCGATCGTACGATCAAAGGATTATTCCTTCGATCGAACGATTAAATCCTTCGAATCGAACGATTCGAAGGATTTAAATCCAACGATCGAAGGAATATCCTTCGATCAAAAAAACGTAGGCAAGCCTATGGGGACCTTCCCCATAGGCTAACATTGACTTCGGTAGCTTTTATCTGCCGAACTAGGGGGTCGAATTTTTTTTTAAAGAGACAGTACTTCGACTATCGAATGGTCGAATAGTCAAACGATTTTTTATTCAAATCGTTCAAAGTCGAAGGTCGTAGTCGAAGGTCAAAGTAGCCCATTCGATGGTCGAAGTAGCCAAAAAAACCTTCGAAATTCGAAGTTTTTTAACTTCGAATCCTTCACTCGAATTTAGTGAATCGGCCCCTAGGTGTCTGAAGGGTGGATGCAATTTTTAACCAATTCTAGTGCAACATGTTCGTTATTCTAAAATCTTCCTTCTTTTCCATGTTCCCTGGGGTTTGCGGTTTTATAGGGTTAGTCTCTTACACCTGAGTCAGACAAAGTAACAATTGAAACTGCAGCCCCAAGGTTCCAGCCTTCTCTTTTATTTTGTGGTATCTCAGGGCAATAGACAGAAAAGCAATCTGGGTAGCAGATTCCAGGATATCTCCACACCCTTCACTTTGTGGTGATACATAAATTAGGCCCCTAAGTCACAATTCATAACTGTAATGGAAACTATGATACTCACCCAAGATGGCGTCCAAGATGGCAACCTTCTGCTCCACCGCATGGCTCCTGCTGGGCGCTGTCCTGTGACATCGGCATCTTCACGATCTGGGATTGGTTCGCCGGCGACGGAACGGACGCCGGCGTCAGAATCGGGCGCCGGCGTCAGGACGCCAGCGTGGGGACGCGGGCGTCTGCGTCTGACGCCAGCGCGTCGACATTTTGGCGCCAAGCCATGGACTATTTAAACCCCATTGCCCTTTTCTTCCTTGCCCAATTATAGGTTCCATTGACTTGTGTTCCTGGGTGTGATTTCCTATTCTGATTTTCTGTGTACCGATCTTTGCCTGTTTCCTTGTCTCCGTTGTTTGCCGCCTGAACTGATATTTTGCCTGTACCCTGACGATTCTTCTGGATAAACCCTTTTGTACTTCGAACCTGGTTTTGTCTCCTCTTTGGTCCGCAACTATTACTGCTGCGCCTTCGGGCCCATTACAATAACTAATCAATTTGAACATTTGCACTTTAATACACTTTATTATTGTATCTTTCATTGGTTGATAAAATAAACACCTGTTTTGCTATATGAATTGTAGGATGGGATTGTCTGTTTTATAGTATGTTTTATAATATGTTTCATGGTGTAACTCTAAAGAACAGGGTTGTCTGTCTTCTCCTCAGATTTTTCCATTGAACTATACCCTTGTGAGTCACACCAACTGGGAGAATGTTCTAATAAGTTATAGGAAAAGTTATTTTTCCTTTTCAACAATTCCCTTGCGCTAATACTTAAATAAATGGACATGTTGGGACATTATGACCAAGTTTGCTCTATGAATACATTTGCTCTGAATTATCATCTGTATAAAATTATGTATTTACCTACATCCACATAGCACCCTCTCCTAAATCTAGTTAATAGTAAATAGCAATAGATTGAGCAGTATTCCAAAAACAGAAGATTAAGAAGAGTCCTTCAAACTCTAAAGTCTTTAGGCCATTATTTTATTCCATTATTTTTATGGTGGCTTTCCAACTTTATGATCATAACTTTGTAACAAAAAAACCCTGTTTTTTGTTTTTTTTAAATACACGCACTTGCATATTTATTGAATCATTGAATCATTTAGACAGGGGATTATTGTAGCCGCATACGCAGGTGGTGGGGGAAGATCTAGTCCACAGATTGAAACCAAGCCTCAGGAGACTTTTACTCCAAGTAATGCTGTAAACAAGTAAACAAGTTAGGGACCACCATATGGGCTTTACCTTGATGTGATATGATGGCTTATCAACTTTATGATCATAACTTTGTAACAAAAAAAACTGTTTTTCTTTTTTAAATACATGCACTTGCATATTCATTAAATCATTTATACAGGGGATTATTGTACTTAAATATGTTTTTATATGGCCTTAGGAGTGCACCTACAACCCTCCTTTTTTGTACATTATTTTATACCACCTTGGTGGAACCCATAGTGTAAGTCAATGGAAAAAATGTAGGTGGTACGAAAATGGTGGAGGAAGTATCATTGTAAATCACCATTTTTTTCACATTACCCATTGATTTTTACATTGGAATTGTACAACAACTACACCTAAAATCATCAGAATACAGTGTGATTAATATGGTGGATTGTATGCATTGTTTTTTCCTTCTGTATTATCACACAATTCAACTAGTTTGGATACAGTGATTCCCCTGCAAATTGTGAGCAATTTACCTACCTGGGAATCCACTTTCATGATTTCAAGCACTCAATGTAGACACATTAATGCATTGGACCCAGAATAAATTAAAAATGTGGGATTCACGGTGTTCCCGGCAGCTAGAATACAATTGAAAATGTTGATACTGCCTAATTGGCTATATGCACTCCCATGTTTCTATCCCAAAAAGGATATTTACAGGTGTGAATAGCCTTTATTAGCAAGTTTATATGGGGTCCTTCAAGGCAGCAGCTGCTTCACCATGCCAATGAGACCTAGGGAAGGAGGCAGTAAGGCACTCCCAGACCCACAACACAGCTTACACATATTTCACCAATGATGCACCAATATATGTCTCCTACACTCTACAAGCTTTGGGTCCCCATAGCTGAAAACCCAAACACAGTCTGGTCAGCCATCCAGGTCAAAAAGTTCTGCAAACTCATAACACCAAAAGCCTTGTTCCTAGCTAGGAGGTTGCTTATACTACATTGGAAGGACCCAGCACCTCCACCATTCCTGGAGTGGAGGAGAACAACGGCAGACATGGCAACAAAGACAAAAGCAGACACACAACTTTGGCACCACTGGAATGACCACTTGGACTCAAGTGCCCAAACCGAACCGGAAGAGCCACACTAGCTTTGCATAAATAAGATGCAAAAGGGTTGGCCCTACATACCTCATGTTAACCTCAATGGCAATTATTAGTCTCACCCAGAGAGCCCAGTAAGATGTAGTCTAGGGTTAGGTGATGGCTGCTCTGTATGTCTGTATTCTGATACATACTAAGCTCAGACTGTTTTATGTCCATGTTTTTGCCTTTTTTCTATATGATGAATACTTCTGTTACCATCTTAATTCCTAATGAGCAAAAAAAAAAAAAAGGCAATTTTGCTTAGCAGACAAAAAGCCCCCTGTGTTTTTGCCTTAAATGTATCTAATGCATTATAAGACAGTTGTTTTCAAACAATATTTAGCTTTTCTTTGTCATTGCCAGGCACTTATCATGCAGCCCACTGATAGTTCTAGCCTTTATAACATTCTGCAGGTAATGAACCCTTATGCAATTCTCACGCAGCTGCCTTAATGCAGTGGGGACTGTGTAAATCTTTTATTAATAAAATTTCACAAATCTATTTAGTCATTCACTTATTTTAGTTAGTATTTGTCTGAATGCTCTTCCACAGTACATAAACCTGCCTCTGCAATATGTTTTCCTAGGGGAACAAATATGGCAGAAAATAAGTATAAAATTAGACAATGCAGTTAAAGTGGTTTATACATACATCCCCAGTATGCAATGTCTTTTAAGTAGCAATATAGAAAAACAAAAAGACCCTCTACTCAATTTTCTCACCAACTACATACTGGATTCAACCTCCTCTTCGGTGAACAAGTCTCACAAACGGCAAACCACTCTAGATTAGTCCACTTATGGCCCTGAATATTGTCTCACTTAGGGGCGATTCATCAAGGGTCGAATATCGAGGGTTAATTAACCCTCGATATTTGACTAGGAATTGAAATCCTTCGACTTCGAATATCGAAGTCGAAGGATTTAGCGCAAATTCTTCGATCGTACGAATCAAATTAATTTTAGGGCCCCCAACATATCCAGTGTTTGTCCTGTTTTACCAATATATGTTCAAATTGCTCATCAATGAGAGCCTCATGGGGCCCCCTGTACCTCCTGGGCCCCCTGTACCTCCTGGGCCCCCCTGCAGTCGCAGGGTCTGCTTCCTCTGTAGTTACGCCCCTACCAATCTCTAGGCTCCAAACACCAACCAATTAAGCTTTATCAAATCTACTCTGAAGAAAATTAAACATATCCAGCAAGGTTTTCTCATCATCGGGGGCAACTTAAATATATGTGCAGATAACAATCTAGACTCTAACAATTCCCACCGGATAAAAGCTCCTTCCTTGAAAAAAACTCTGCATCTGGAGCAATTGTATGATGTATGGAGGGTTTTTAATGCCAACGACAGGGACTTCTCTTTTTATTCCAATGTCCACAAATCTTGGTCCAGGATAGACTACCTACTTACAGATAGACTCCTTCTACAAAAAGTTAAAAGCTCAAAGATTCACAACATCACCTGGTCTGATCACGCACCTGTCACCATGTGCATCTCTTTAGGGGGACCAGGCCCTGACAAACCTGCCTGGAGATTGAACTCTTCATTACTATATTCTACTCAAAACAAACAAGTGATCAATGATGCTATAATAGAATTCTTTAACCTAAATGACAATGGAGAGGTTGGAGTTGCTACATTGTGGGCTTCCCACAAAGCCAATATCAGAGGTTTATTAATAAAACTAGGGGCTCAGAGAAAGCGCAAACAATCAGAGGCTATAAACGCCCTTTTAAAGGAAATTGAAACATTAGAAAAAATATCGAAAAAATCCCATGTTTCACAAAATCATCCTTCCCTATATACATTAAGACAAGATCTTAAATTGCTCCTTCAAGGGGAACACAAACTATTAATCAAGAGATCAAAATTATCCTACTATTCTCAAGGAAACAAAGCCAGCAAAAAATTGGCAAATATAATTAAGCAGAAACAAGCCAAGACGAATATTAGTATGATTATCCACCCCATCTCCAAAAAACTCACATATAATCCCAAAGAAATAGTTGATGCATTTAGCGACTACTATGGGTCTTTGTACAATCTTAACACTGACCCAAATACAATTCCACCATTACCTGATACAATATCAGCTTTTTTAAACTCCATTTCTCTTCCCCAGATATCCTCCACCGATCTTGATAATAGGACATGAACAGGTCGGATTCACCAAAGGGAGACAATCTTCAGATGGGACAAGAAGATTCATCAACATTCTTCGATTCACGGAATTAAGTAAAATGCCCTCTCTGTATCTCTCCTTAGATGCAGAGAAGGCATTTGATAGGGTCCATTGGGGATTCCTTAGGGAAACACTCTGCAGATTTGGGTTCAGTGGCAATATCGTATCAGGAATTATGGCACTATATTTGCAACCATCTGCCACAGTAGTCTCATCAGGGTTCAGTTCAAAACCTTTTTCCATCACAAACGGAACACGACAGGGGTGCCCCCTCTCCCCTCTCATCTTCACACTTATTATGGAGACATTAGCAATCAAAATAAAATCTAACCCTGATATAAAAGGCATACCCTGCCCTGATGCCACACATAAAATAGGATTATTTGCAGACGATACAATTTTGGCAATTACAGACCCCTTGAAATCCCTTCCCCACTTAATTAACGACTTGGAGGCATTCTCTCAGGCCTCTTATTATAAAATTAATCAGTCCAAATCCTTTATTCTAGGATCTAATATATCACCTTCCTTAAAACACCTTATAAAAGAGAAATTCCCATTTCCCTGGGCAACAGACACAATACAATATTTAGGTTTAAAACTATCCAACCAATCCAAAAATGTATTCAAACTAAATTATCTCCCTCTTCTTCATAACATCAAACTGGAATTACAAGATATGGCCAAACACCAACTTTCCTGGGCGGGCAGATTAGCCGCTTTCAAAATGTTCTCTCTCCCTAAAATAACTTACCTATTTCGGACGTTGAACATTCCCCTCAGCAACAAATATTTATCAGATCTTCAAACAATAGTTTCCTCTTTTCTATGGAAAAATTCCTAACATAGAATAGCCTTGAAAACTATACTTATCCCTAAAAAGTATGGAGGTTTAGGTGTGCCTTGCCTTCTTAACAGTCCCAATTCTAGTAATACAACTAATGATGCATGGTTCACACATGATGAAATTCAAAAGAGACTAGAACATGTTAAGATTAACAAAGGTCCAGGGCCAGATGGTATTCATCCCAGGGTAATTAGCGAGCTTAGCTCTGTGATTGCCAAACCTCTTTACTTGATTTTTCAGGATTCATTGAGATCTGGCATAGTGCGAGAGACTGGCGAATTGCTAATGTGGTGCCTCTATTTAAAAAAGGATCCCGTTCTCAGCCTCAAAACTATAGGCCAGTTAGTCTGACGTCAGTGGTAGGAAAGCTTTTCGAAGGGTTAATAAAGGATAAGATACTGGACTTCATAGCAAATCATAATACTATGAGTTTGTGCCAGCATGGTTTTATGCATAATAGATCTTGCCAGACTAACTTAATTTCTTTTTATGAGAATGTAAGTAGAGACCTCGATTCTGGGATGGCATTGGATGTGATTTACTTAGACTTTGCTAAAGCATTTGATACAGTGCCACACAAAAGGTTACTGGTTAAATTAAGGAATGTTGGCCTGGAACATAGTATTTGTACCTGGATAGAGAACTGGCTAAAAGATAGACTACAAAGAGTGGTGGTAAATGGAACATTTTCTAATTGGACCAGTGTTGTTAGTGGAGTACCGCAGGGCTCTGTACTAGGTCCCTTGCTTTTCAACTTGTTTATTAATGACCTGGAGGTGGGCATTGAAAGTACTGTTTCTATTTTTGCAGATGATACTAAATTGTGCAGAACTATAGGTTCCATGCAGGATGCTGCCACTTTGCAGATTTATTTGTCTAAACTGGAAAACTGGGCAGCAAACTGGAAAATGAGGTTCAATGTTGATAAATGCAAGGTTATGCACTTTGGCAAAAATAATATAAATGCAAGTTATACACTAAATGGCAGTGTGTTGGGAGTTTCCTTAAATGAGAAGGATCTAGGGGTCTTTGTAGATAACACGTTATCTAATTCTGGGCAGTGTCATTCTGTGGCTACTAAAGTAAATAAAGTTCTGTCTTGCATAAAAAAGGGCATTAACTCAAGGGATGAAAACATAATTATGCCTCTTTATAGGTCCCTGGTAAGGCCTCATCTGGAGTATGCAGTTCAGTTTTGGACTCCAGTCCTTAAGAGGGATATAAATGAGCTGGAGAGAGTGCAGAGACGTGCAACTAAATTGGTTAGAGGGACGGAAGACTTAAATTATGAGGGTAGACTGTCAAGGTTGGGGTTGTTTTCTCTGGAAAAAAGGCGCTTGCGAGGGGACATGATTACACTTTACAAGTACATTAGAGGACATTATAGACAAATGGCAGGGGACCTTTTTACCCATAAAGTGGATCACCGTACCAGAGGCCACCTCTTTAGACTAGAAGAAAAGAACTTTCATTTGAAGCAATGTAGGGGGTTCTTCACAGTCAGGACAGTGAGGTTGTGGAATGCACTGCCGGGTGATGTTGTGATGGCTGATTCAGTTAATGCCTTTAAGAATGGCTTGGATGATTTTTTGGACAGACATCATATCAAAGGCTATTCTGATGCTAAGCTCTATAGTTATTATAGGTATGGGTATATAGAATTTAATTAAAAGTAGGGATGGGTGTATGTATGGATGCTGGGTTTTCATTTGGAGGGGTTGAACTTGATGGACTTTGTCTTTTTTCAACCCAATTTAACTATGTAACTATGTAACTATTATACCACGCTAGCAATTTAGAGATATCTAAATATTGGTGGCAAGACTCTAATAGACCAATCTGGGCAAATATGGAAGCAAAAATCCTGAACTCAGATCCAAAATACTTCTTGATAGCTTGGAAGCTAAATAACAAAGTTAAAGTACCATGATACCCCACTTTACAAGCCACAATTAAAGCTTGGCAATTTGCAACTTCACTTCCCACACAAAATTCCCCAACTTCTCCACTACAATTCCCACTCCTCAGCATTCCATTTCTAGTAGACAACATAAATATTAAGAATTTGGTCCTGGCAGGTATCCTAAATATCCAACAATTGTGTTCGCCTACAGGTGTTCTCAGTTTTCAACAGATCAAAGATATTTTCAACATTCCTAACTCTGAATTTCACACCTATCTTCAATTGAGGCACTTTATCAGCAGCTCCCCCTCCCCAAAGATCTCCTGGCCTGAATCTTTGCTCTCCCTCTTCGAAAAAGGTCGCCTAACAAACAAAGGAATCTCAACTTGTTATAGTCACCTCACACAACACTACCACCCAAACTTACTCAAACTATAGAATCTTGGGCAGTAGCATTAAACTACAAACTAACTATGGTAAAGTGGCAGAAGGCCACGGAACATATTTCCAAATACTCTAAATGTTCCTCCCATTGGGAAACACTCCACAAGATTTTCCTACATTGGTATTACACCCCAGATAAATTATATAAATTTCATAAAGGAAATTCAGAAAACTGTTGGAGGCACTGTGGAGAAGTAGGAAATTTACTTCACATAATGTGGCAATGCCCACTAATCAAACCAGTTTGGGCACAGTTGTTTTCTGAAATATCAAATTACATGGGTTGGACAATCCACCCCTCCCCCCAACTAGCTTTACTCCATATCGACCTACATCTAATCCCACACATCCACAGACTATATGTTACCCACATACTGTGTGCCGCAAGGCATTCTATAGTTTCCAATTGTTCACCACCTAACACAGAACACATCCTATTTCAAGCCTCTCTCAATTTAGATATGGAAAAAAGATTGAGAGGCATAAATATCTGATTACCCTGGGGTTTCTACTTAGCTATTTATACAATATTTGTTGTTCGGTTGTTACATATGTCAATGTAGCGTCCTGATTTTCGTCCATTCTCTACACAATTTTGCCTTTTCTCCGAATAGGAGCATGTGTCTCCATATTTTCGGAGGATTTGGGAGCCTTGTTATTCCAAGTAGTTGTTATTCTATTCTGTTACTCTGAGCTCTTGTTTGAAGTTCAAAGTATGTGTTAATATGGAACTGGCAAACCACCGAACTTTCTGTAACTGCTTAAAAATGTAATGATACCATAATTACTTCTGAAACACTGTATTCTTATCGAAGGTTTGCATTTCTTGCTTTTATGAAAATCTTCAATAAAACTTAAGTTTAAAAAAAAAAAACAAAAAGACAAAAAAGGAATGAGGGCACTTCAATATGGCTGAAAAGTATAAAGGGAAAGAGTGCAGAGGGTCTCAAACTTTAGATCATTGTCCTTAATTAAAAAATTAAAAATGTTTTATTTGACTATTTCTTTAAATGGGTCGTAATTTCCTAGTTTTAGAACTTGCATGAAAACAGATCACATTTTAGGTCACAAAAACAGTGAAAATTGAAAAGGGTTAATAAACTTTTAATGCACCACAGTATACTGCAGTACATAAAGTCTTAGGCTAATGGGGAGGTTTTGTCGTCTGTGATAAATTTGTGTGAGAAGTATTTTTGGTAGATTTGTTGTCCACGGTAGAGCAGATTTATTGTGAGCCATAACCAATGTTGCCTTTATTTCCTTCTTGGCTATGTGTGCAAAAAAAATATTTTGCGCCCTCATTTTAAACTTTAGTGCACATTTTTAAAAACTGCATGCGCATGTCAGAATAAATGCTAAATTTTGTGTTTTCACACAATATTCTTTGGGCGCACCACAATTTGTCATGTGCACGAAGGACAGTTTAGAGGGAACATTGGCCAAGAGATTTATGGTTTTATGACTGACCCAACCTAGTAAAAGCCCATTGGTTACTGTAGAGCAGTGCTGTCCAATTTATATGGTACAGAGGGCCGGAATTTTTCTAATATACATGGTGGAGGGCCGGTAATGGAAGTCAGTGTTAGCCACTCCCTGTTTTTAGACCACACCCACTTTAAACCACACCCATGTTACCGCAAGACCATGTCCACATTAATAGCACACCAACAAAACAGATGGTTGGTGCTCACTGCAGGGATCAGGGCCGGAACTAGGAGTAGGCAGACTAGGCGGCTGTCTAGGAGGCCATAATTGAGGGGCGCACTTTAAATGGGGTTTTGGGTTTTTTTTAAAAAAAATTTAAAGCGTTTATTTAATAATTTGTTTCAGTAATCATTGTCAGTCAGGTGGAATCCCCCTCCTACACCTTCTCCCTCTTGCCAGCTCCTTCTGTGCATTGCGGCAGTGCAGCGCGATGTGCGTATACCGTCAATGACGTCACTGATGCGGTTGGGTGACAGAGAGAGGCAGAGAGCTGGCGGCCTGCTTGGTGTGGCTCTCGCTGCTCTCAGCCTTGCACAGTTGCACTGAACTGAAGACTTTCTTTCTATTACTGTGAAAGTGTGAAGCTTCCTGCTGGCACAGGCCAGATTTGGGCCGGGCCATATGTTTGCTGTTGCTTCTGGGCGCTGGCACAGGTACATAAATACTTAGAGGCAATATGATGTGATCAAATTTATTTTTGGCTGCTGCTGGCACAGGTAAAGATTGGGGGCAATATGATGGCTGCTGGAGGGCTGTATGATGGATGGCTGCTGAGCTTGCTGGTACAGGTATGGGGGGCAGTATAATCGATGGCTGCTGGGCTTACTGGTACAGGGGGCAGTAATATAAATGAAAAAGTGTTGTACATTTTCACTACATACAGTGACACAGTGCTGGTGCCCAATTAGCGTTTTGTATAAAGTGTGAACAGGTGAACAATGTGGGCAGTTTCAGTCTGGGTCTCAAGTGTGAACAGTACAGGGGGGATCACATGTGTGAACAATACAGGGGATTACAGTGTGAATTTGATTAAACTATGCAGGGGGCAGTTAATCTCTGTAGTGATACCTTTTAAATCGTACAAATGGTAAACAGACACAGCAGGCAGACTTTGATGTGGAGGGCCACATAAGGGGGGGTCGCCAGTTGGACAGCCCTGCTGTAGAGTACTAATTAATTTAAATGTTTTAATATAAAAATTAAAGGGAAAATATTTTAAAACAAAAAAACTTACTCTTGATACATAGGGGTAAATTTACTAAGCGGCGAAAATTCGGCAGTGACGGCTTCGCAGACATCGCAACACTTCGTCAAAAAAAATTCACTCAGACAACGATAATTTACTAAAATGCAAAGTTGCGACGAATGATGGTAAATTTTCACAAGCGTTACTTCGGCAATCAAAGCGAAGATGCACTAGCGTTCAATTATGCCTATCGCAACTTTGATAGAGGTCTTCGCTCAGGCTAATTTGCATATGGCGGGAAATTATAAAGTTGAATGGACCTATATGTTGCAGCAAATACATTACATTACACAAGTCCAGGGAACCTTAATAAAGAAAATAGAGTTGTTATAATGCCCTACACATGAGCCCCCTGTATAGTTTATTTTCCATATGTTAGGAATGTATGGAGAAACCCAGTTACCCAAAAAAAATTTAAGCACCTTTGCAGGCTAGCACTCTGGAAAAAAGGAAAAGACGCCAGCATTTTTTAGCGAAAGTGTTCAGTAAAATCCGCATCTTAGTGAATTTGCAGAGTAACGTCAATTCGCCAGAGCGAAAATTTGCCAGGTGATAGAGTGCGAATGAGCGCTAGCGTCTGTCTCTTTGCTCTAGCGAAGTTACGCCTGGGCCCATTAGTAAAACGGCGAAGTGCCTGAAAGCAGTAACGCTGTTGAATCGTTGCCAGTGTTAGTCACTTCACCCTTTAGTAAATCTGCCCCATAGTTACTTGTTAGAAATGACAATTTGCAGAAAAATGTATATAATAAATTAAATAAATTTATTTTGAAATGCTAAGAAATGTAAAATAGTGCTAGAAAATGTATTTTCAAAGATGTATGTAAAATACGGAACACAGCACTATTCATAATAAAGCTACCTGAACTCGAAGGGGTAAGGGGGAGCCATGACAGGGCTAGGATGGCAGGGAGATAGAAGGTTCCAGAGTAGGCTCATGGAGGAAAAGAAGGAGGAGGAGTAGAGAGAGTTAGTCATGGCTGGGGGTGGGGTAGCAAGGGAATGATTTCCAGAGGTAGCCCTGGGCTGGTAGCCTCTGGTGTATTTGTGTTCAGTTAATCCTCCTTGTGTAATGCTACTGGATGGAATGGGAACCTCTGCCTTCACTTGCCCACCTTAGTGCAGTGCAGCTGGGTAGACAGTATGGCAGGAGGCCCTTTCACTTTAGTGGAGTAGGCAAGCATTCCTGGGGTGTAGTGATCATTTAGATAATTGTTTTGTTCAATAGTTTGTAATGTAACAGTTTGATTGCTGTGTTAAAAAAAGCTTTGGCCTTTCATATCCATCCTGGACTGTTATGTGTGCTTTTTATTGGGGTGAATAGGGAAAAGGAAGTGGCAGCTGGTCTGCAGGGATTTTGCTGACCCTGTACTGTCCTAGTCAAGCTACTTACATCCATACCTGCTCCTATAAAACTTGTGGTAAACACCAATGCACCAAATCAATCTGCCCTGATGAATTATGTGCAATTGCATCATGCAATTGCACATAATTCATCAGGGCCGATTGATTGATTTGCATGCACTGATGCAAGGGGTTCCTGTTATTACTTTACCAAACAATGCATTTGTACTAGGGATGGGTGAATTTGATCCGTTTCGTCAAATATTTGCCGCCGTCGAAATGTCGGCGATGCCCATTAAAGTCTATGACACGCGTCTTTTATTTATTTATTTTTTTGTCGCACAATTCCTTACGGGTCTATGGCCATCATTTCTGTGGTTGAAACAAGGTGAAAAAAATCGCCCATCCCTAATTTGCTCCACCCGAAGCCAAAGGTGGCTGCTAAAAGTAGAAGAGCGGGCTAAAACCGGAACATCAGCGTTAGTTCTGGGTTAGGGATACCATACGTTACACACAGGGGTTACACAAATGTGACTTTGTCCTGCCAAGCCTACGTATGCTGAATGTTTAATATCCTACTGAGGTATACCCAATTGCCAGACCTCCTCCAATGCTCTTTAACCACAATGACTAATACTATAGTAGGTGGAAATTCTGCAGCTTAATTGTTTAACAAAACATTCCACTAGCGTATGGAGATGGTTAATGGAGTATTCAATCCAAAATAGTACATCAACATTTTGTTCTATAAAAGTGAAATTGTTCTACAATAAGCTGCTGAGGAGTGTGCATACAGTAGCTTAACATCAATTAAAATCCTTAACTTCAACACCCTGTGCCAAGCCTGAGACTAGGTCTCTGTCTCATGATCTCCCCGACCCACATGGATAGTGATACTCCTTCTTAAAACTCAGCCACAGGACTGCTTCTAACACATCCCATGTACACATTTATATTCCCCATTTCCACTACCCCCAGGAAAGCCCCTCCCACTAACAGCTGTGACTATACTCCAACTACTCACATCACTGTTTACCATGAACAGAATGTAAGGACAGGAAACTGTTGGCTCCACAGTCACTTCTGGTAAGTCTGACTCTAACCCCAGGCCACTTCTATTTCCCAATCTCCTGCAGTATATCCCACATTTGTACTACTTCAAACTACATTTCCCTTCCCATATTGCCCCCAGCCCCACTTATTTAGAGAGATTACTAAATCATGGCCCCATAAATCCATCTGCTTTCCCAGACTGGCTACTTTGCTTTGGTGACCCGTAATGATTAAAATCATCATCAATTTTACACTATGCCCATTGTGCAGCATTTTGTAAATTTGTGTTTTGTTTTAATATATATACTAAACCATATATATATATATATATATATATATAGATATATATATATATATATACCTTTGCATAAACAGTCTATTGTGTAAAAACAAGGCTAATTTGCCAGTTAAGCTCCCGAATGCTGAATCAGAACAAGGAGGCTTTCATCACTTCCTTTGGATTAAGACATGGTATAAATCATTTCTTCTTGAAGGATACTTCCCAGATGTGTTGGTTTTAGTGAATGGAGTAAACAGCCTTAACTAAAACGTGAGTATGTCTTTCTAGAACTCAGTTTGCACATCTATAATCTATTTATACATTCAATACATAGTAGGGTTTTGCAAATATCTGTGACTGCTGTAAACTCTTTCCCTGGATTTTACAGATTTCAGATATACCGTAGTAACAGGAAAAGGGAGATGTTTGCTCAGCATGTGATTTCCTCATGATGTTTGTATCTTAAAATATACACTACTAAATGCTGCAACAAAGTTAAAAAATTAATATAAAAGAATAAAACATGTATTTTCATAGAAAATAATTTATTTACATATTTTAATGGGAGCTTAAACATGGTTTTGCTTACAGCACATGGGTGTTTTAAATTATGGTGGGGCAAATCCAAAATATGTTAAGACAGGTCAGGAAAGATATGATAAATCATAGATTAAACAGCTGGGAATCTGTATGGGTGTATTAACTGTACCGCATCTAAATATTATTGTCCATAAAGTGCACAGTGAGTGCATTTTTTACATGGTTAAAGGATTTACTATCTGGAATGCGAGTATGTTTGATGCAAGTAGGTTTGACACAGGTCACTGTGGAACCTTACAGCTACAGCCACCTTTGAGGTGTTGGTAGCTCCAGGACTGTCATGAAAGAATATGGGCATTGTACACAATTCATCTGAACAGACTGGCAGGCCACTCATTGAAATTTTTCACAAAAATGTGCAAATTTCAAGGAGTGGCTTTAATAAATGAATTTTTTACATTGTGCCTTTCGGGCAGTGATCCCCAAGCAGTAGCTCATGAGCAACATGTTGCTAACTAACTATGCACATTTAGTTTGTATAAAAAAGTAGATGTGCTGCCAAACAGAGCCTCCTGTAAGCTGCCAGTCCATATAAGGGCTACCAAATAGCCAATCAAAGATCAAATTGGGCACCCCCAGGAACTTTTTGCATACTGTACTCACGGGTAAAAAAGGTTGAGGATCCCTGCTCTAGGATGAGTAAAGCAAAGTCCAGTTATTTGATGTGGTGCACTCTTTGAGCCAATAACATGTAGATTTTGCCATTAATGAAAGGTGTCAACTGTAAATTATATAAACGTTTGCTACGCATTGCTGTGAACCAATGTGCACAAATTTTCCTTATGAATGTGAATTAAGAGTTGGAAAAGCATAATACTTTTTGTCTAAACACAGTTATCTGTCCCTAACACTGAAATAATAGGTTGTACTTTTTACATTTAAGTAGAGCATTGATTTTAATTATTGCTTTTGCCTTGATCAAAGAGTTCTGTAATTTGGTTTAAGATAAAATAACTAGCCTGCCATCTCTGTGAAAATTAATAATGACCAAATTAATATAATTAATGTTTTGTAACTCAATACCTTCTAGGGCCATAAAGAAAGAAACAAACAGGAAAAGTAAAATTTGCTGCTATACTACTAGACTGTTAGAATGAGTTTGCATTTATGGCATACAGGTTTTATTTATAAATAGACTTGGCTAGGGGCTATCACTCCTGCAGACACATGGCTCCCGTCTACATTCAATGCTGTCTGTACTTTCTAAGGAGTTCTCATGAAAGATGTATGCCCATAAAACAGAGATTGATCACAATGCATATCAGTACCTGTTTCAGTAAAGCTTACAATACAAGACCCCTATCACATTACTATAACACACATGGATCAGTTTAAGTTTACTCAGGAGCCAATTAAGCTTCTTATATGTTTTTGGAGTATGGGGGAAACCCTATTTTAATCTGGAGAAACATGTTTCACCATTCTTTCAGATGCTGTCCAGGTTGAATTGAACTAGGATATCCATTACTGCATAACTACTGTACATAGCTATTCACTATAATCCATGCAAGTGGGTATGGGCAAGTGGGTATGGTATAGAGGATTTTTAACTGAATCAATCTATTAATGATGCAGGTTGATACAGGTTAGGCAAGGTGATGCCTAGGAAACCCGTGAGTACTTTTTTTATGTTACTACCTAAATTTTGCAGAGGTGGGTCTAAGGGACTCCTGATGTATCTCACTCTCATGTATGGAGCTTTGTACAGTTGAAAAGGGACATTTTCCCCTTTCTCTGCCTGAACCTCAACACAGTTGATTCAAACTATCCCTTGTTTGTTATAGTCATACAGGAGCAGTGACCTGCTCCATGTTGTAGATCCCACCCTTCCCAACTATAGTCAGGTGATCCCACTGGTGTCTAATAAAAGGGCAGCCAAGTTTGGGAGTTTTACTTTGAAAGCAGCTGGTAAGTTGCAGGTAAAACTTAGTCCCTTTGTAAAATGCATAATGAAGCAATAGAATTCTTAATTAATCAGATGAAAATTGAGCATAGGACTGGCCAGATATGGGATGACTTTGACGTAGTTGGCCAGTTTAAATATATTGCAATATATGGACAAACAATCCCTGTTTTGTTTAAAGGGTAAGGCATTTTCAGTAGCAGTATGCAAAAAATGTCTCTGTCTTAAATATATTGATAATGGGTTGAGTGCAGAGGACCTCTTGTATTTGTCTACAGTTGATGCCAAATACTGCCTTGTTTGCTCTTCCTATTACTTAGATGCAGAGTGCATGTATTTCTGGCCCCTTGACATTTTTTTCTAGTGACAATCACTAAAACATAGGTCCACATGCACCTTTCCACAAGAAAGCTGAAGAAAAGACATAAAATGACCAGAGATTGCATTCCCTTACCCTGCTTTCCTACTCTGCAGAGGTATGGCAAGTGGAGAAGTATTGGGAGTTGACTGTTGTAAAGTTCAGGAGGAGCAGGTGAGGCTTCTGGAGGGGACATTACTTATATAAATGGATTTTCTTGTCCCAAGAAGATGGAAACTCAAAGTGAGTTTATTTTGCAGGTTCTTCAGAGAAACAGTGGGAGGAGCAATTAACAGATACGCATACAATATGCTGAACATATATGGATATCTTGTAGGCATACACTGTTAAGGGCATGGAATTCTTATTGTATCGTCCATTAGTGTTATTGGGAATTACGTGTTTTTTGAATTTGTAGTTTCTTAAGGCAGATTTAAATGCCTTTATTTTAACATGAAATAATTATTATTCTTTATCATTAATACATATTTATGAATATCCAAAAGTGATGTGAATTAGATCCAACATACAGATTACATTAAAATATTGACTGATGCAAGACGTAATTGGGCAATAGAACTTAAAAATCAAACAGTTATTTATTATAATTGCATTGTATATGGTTCTTAAAGATCCACAGGAAAAAAGGCCATCCACAGAATGATATGACTCGGCAAAGCATCCATTTTCATATACAGCATGTTGTCCAGTTCTCCTTGAGAGATTCATTTGGGGTCAGTTTTGACAGACCTTCCAGCAATTTTTTTTAAACTGCACCCAGACAGTCAGGATTTCAACCATGGACTGTGTGATGAATTACTGGTAAATGTAAAAGTAAGTCACTTTACTAGTAACCCAGATAGAAATGCTCTGAATCATCTTTCTCAACAGATTTTGCTTCCAAGCTCAGTAAGGTCAATTGCCTGCAATATAGTCATTATGGGTCTATATAAACCTCTGGTGGCCTATCCAATCTGGCACCAGATTTATGGTTCTTCTTGCTATCCAGCAACAGTGGACCAAGGAAACCATAAATGTTTTACTGTACGTCTAGAAACCATATGGAACTCAGTGTCAAAGAACTCTTCCAAATATTTGAGGAGTGTCCCAGGACCTACTGGAATTCAGATCCTAAACTGTGATGAATTGCTGGTATATTTTACTGTAAATAGTAATCTAGTAATCCTAATCTGAATCCTCCTACTTAGTTTTCACAATGGTTTCCACTTAAAATCTTTTTAAGTCTGGGTAACAGCCACCTAAACAACATTGCTTAATGAGACAGTAGAACTTTATTTAACAACCTTAAAAAAAGATAATTGAGAACAGAGCAATGAAACTTATACTAAAGCCCAGTAACTAATGAAGCCACTGTGTGCCAGTTAATATGCTGCACTATAACTGAGCAGAGGGCAAACACACCTTTTGTTAAACCTTAAAATGTGTTTCTTAATTATATGTACCCTGCAAAATTGTCTTCATATACCGAGAAACTGACACATGATGGTGTGTAAATTCAAGAGAAAAATCAATGTCTGTCTCAGATGATTATATTTTCATTATTGTGGATAACTTAACTAGTTAATGAGAAATAAAAAAAAATACTAAGCATGCTTATCCATTTATCGGAAGATTGAAGGGGTCAAGGTCCTAATTTTTCAATAAAAGTAATATAATAAATCCAGATAAACAGCAATATAAACTAGATTAGGTCTTATGACCTCAGGATTTTGGACATATTATTAATAAACTGTTCTGCACTTTTGTCTTTTTTCAGCAAGCAGCGTTATTAAACATTACTTCGAAAATGAACTAAAAGTTATTGGGAAAAGGAACTTATGAAGTGGGATTTTTAATAATTCTGCTCACAAAATGCTTTTGAAATGCCAGGGCAGTAGACATAGCCCGTTGTACAAAGCAATAAAAACTTCTAATAAAGTGGCTTGTCCCTTTTCATTAGAAATATTAACAATTATACACCATTTTTATTCCCTAAATCAAATTACTATAAACAATTTATAATCTCAAATGGCTTCAGCACTATGCCAAGTAAAAATTATAGTTCAGGCAATAAGCAGTAAAATAAATGCAAACATAAACACTGGGGGCCTCTATAATATATGTAACTGACCTAGACAGGGGGGCAATCATGGAGAAATAAAAAAAAATGCTAAGTAGACTGAATTGAACAAAAGTGAAATCTTTCAGGAAGAATAAAACTGCATGGCATGGCACTTTCCTTCTTAGAGATTAAATACTGAGAAAGTCATCTAAACTGTAATTGCTCCAAATAAAAACAATCTGAAAATGAATGGCATTTTGCCAAATACAAATTTGTATACTGAGAAGCAATGCGATTTTAAGTAAAAGAACAGAGGTTGATCATTAATTATCTTCTCCACCCAAAAAACTCCTACCCTACAACACTCATACTGCTAAAAAAAATAATCAAATGTCCTTTTATCAGAGAAAAAGAAAAGAGGAAGAAGCATGAAATACTGTATGTGCAGAAAAGTCCATACAAGGTGATGGATGCAAACATACTTTTTGTGTTTCTACATAGTTGTACCATGAGCCATCGTGTCTATCCTGTCTCTTCTGCTGATTTGTGTGCTAGTGAGTCTTACTGTCTTACTGAATGTGACAATAATTACAGGATTCCTACAGGTGCACCAATAGGTGCAATTTAAAGTCAAGCAGCAATAATGTGACAACCTCACAACAAAAAATCTACCCATAACTTGCACCCCAATGAACAATATTCAATTCAACACATTGATCGCAATTCCTTTTATGTGGCAAAAGCAATTGCTGAGTGTGCCTGCAATTACGCTACAATTGTTGTTTGGAAATGCTACATTATGGAAAAAAATGCAAAAATGTATGCAATCACAATTTTGTTCATTAAAAAAATAACCATAACTGGTGTAAGGAATACTGTAAGTACTTCTTTTATCAGTTACATTATTGGACTTATCCATGTTAGGCACTAGTGGCTCTAATAAGTTTGGCGCCAGGACCAAGGAGGAAGCTATTGTGCAGATTAGCAGGAAAAGTTCAATACGCAGTACAAGATGTTCAAGTTTGGTTAACCCATACATTGCTGTGCTACTATTTGCACATAACTTTATGACCTATGTGTCTGTGGATGTTGAGCACCAGAAGAAGCACCGTACAAGAAGCCACATGGATGCTAAGTATTATATTGCTGCATTTGGCATGTATATGCCAATGGAAAACCAGAGGCTGTAGATAAAACATTTGCTGCCTTTGTAAATAATCTCCATTAACTTTTAGCTTCTGCTTCAAATAGCTTGCCTGCCATCAGTCGAATTGCTTATCAGACATTCTGTGTCATTTTCAAATAGAAAAGTGGTATGCACATTAAACTGATTACTCCCTCTGACAGAAACATCAATGGTAGAGTTACTGTTTCTGTTTGACAGTATTTAGTATACTTCAGTTAGATAGTAGGTAATAGGATCAGTTTATTCAAACAACAATTGTTACATGGTATAAGGTCTCCTTCTAAAATGACTGCTACGTGGTAGCTCTGGACTTGTTTTCTCTGCAGCCACACCTAGGTAGCTGTATACTCTGCTCATGTAAAAGCCAAATGGAAGTGATAATAGATCACGATGTGCCTCACTGACTTTTATTGGAAGAATGCCCCAGACAAAGTATATGGGCAATAGGCACAGGTCCCTTCCCTTTACAGTCAATAGGAACTGCTTGGGAGTAGGCAACACAGAATTGACTCTCATCATTTATGGGGTTTGATAGCATATATTGTCACTGCCTAAAATCAAGAAATAATAATATGCAGCATAACTTTAACTTAACTTAACAGAATAGGGAAATGTATAACAAATGAGTAGGATTAATGGCTTACACTTTCCACCCCACATGATGGATGAAAAAAAACTCTGTCTCAGCATATCTTTGTTGTTAAACAGATAACAGAATTCCAGGACTACAGTTCCGGCAACAACACACATTGCAATTGCAATCCAGTTTTTTGTGAGACAGGCCATGCATAGGTCAAGAAGATAAGATCAGATTGCTACCACAAATGACTCTAAAGGTCAGTAGTATACAAATATACTGTGCATTCCACATTTTAAAATGAATTGCCTGTATTCAACACATTTTGTTATTGTAAATGTTAGACATATAATCAAAGATAACTTGTGTGAACATGTATTCAATTCAGAAGCACCTAGTCTTTAGAAAAAAACATATATGATATATATTTATGAGAATTCCTGGTAATAAAGATGGCAGCTATTTCTTTGCAAGTGAAAATGTAGCCTCTCCCACTGAGCCTGGTGATAAGGCTCAATATTAGATGGAGCAGACTCCTGTTAGGGGGAGAAGTGCCTGGGCCATTTAAGGGGATAAGTCTCTGGCTGGCCTTTGTGGAGGAGAAATGAGAGCAGGGTAAAGGTCTCAGATGAAGAGTCAGAACATTGTGTCCTGGCTGTATTTTGGGGGTGTGAGCTCTGAAATACAATTTGGAAGAAGATAAGCTGTTTGTAACTGATGCATAATATTATTTTTTTGTGAAGACTGCTTGTGAGGTTACAGGTTACCAGGTTAAACTTCTCTGTGAGATAGGACCAAATAAGTAAAATACTTATTTTATTCAGTTGAGTGTTTTATATTTGGATTGTATTCAATAAATAAGGTAACATTGATTTTTTTAAAATTGTCAGTTTATTTGAAGTAAGAAAAACCTTAACAATTACAAATATCAGAATTTTAAAGTTTTGTGTAATTCAGTAGCTACTAAAACAAATAACTAGGAATAGTTCACCATGTTTTGCCTCAAAAAAACAGCATAATATAAAAAAAAATGTTGCATGGTTTGAAACTGAATTTAATGCACTTGCTGAATTCTATGCTATTTAAAAAATTTGCAGCGAGGCAAAATGGGCCAGATTTGCCCAACACTGCAATAATGTGCCTTGCAGAAAAAAATGCCTGTTCATTCCAAAAAAGTACATAAGATGCGCCTGTCAGAAACCCCACCTCAAGGGTTACAACAACTTATTTTAGTACCTGTCATGCTTTTGAGGCAGTGACCCTTGTTCCAGAGCAGTCTCAATAGATATTGTTGTTCCTTAGAATTACTACAATAAAGATTCGTGTTCAAAGTAGATCTCATAGTCCAATGATAGCGGCATGTTCCTTGCTTGATGTATCTTCAGTTGTCCTGAATATCACAAATACATTATATAATTAATTGCATTTTTCTGTAGCTATAGGCTTTTTACATATGGTCTGCTACAGTACAAGGGCACCCCACATTCAGTTCAAATGATAGAACTTTTCTATTGATCTACAAAGAATGTTTTTGTATTTTAAAAACAAAATAATGGACAGCTGCACATCCAAGAACACAGTGGCCATGTCTTGGCCCACATGAAACAAAAAATTGTACAAATTGTGCTACATTTATTCGCAAAACAAAACAAATTCAATAAAAAAGAACATAACAGCCCTAGGATAGACAATGTTCATTGCATTTACTGTATATGGGATGTGAGCAGGATCAGACAAACAGTCAGTTCTTTAACAGGTTAAAGTACATTTATTGTTTATATGTTCAGACTCTGTGAGCAAACAGGTACAAAGCAAAATAAAACAAACAAAATCCTTGCCACACTCGGACTCTAACTAATACACAGGGTATTTTCCCTCTCTAGTACCGGCCCCCTACTAGGGATGTCGCGGACTGTTCTGCGGCGAACTTGTTCGCGCGAACATCGGCTGTTCGCGTCCGCCGCAAGTTCGCGAACGTCGCGCGACGTTCGCCAATAGGCGTTCGCGTCAAAATTGTTCGACCATTCGGTCGCTAAAATCGAACGATTTTCGTTCGATTCGAACGAAAATCGTTCGATCGAACGATTAAAATCCTTCGATCGTTCGAATCGAACGATTTTCGGATGTTCGAAGTTCGCGAACTGTTCGCGAACTGTTCGCATTTTTTGCCGGTGTTCGCGAACGGCGTTCGCGAACACATTATCGGCGGTTCGCTACATCCCTACCCCCTACTGGGATCCTGGGCCAAAACCAAAACGTGCAACTCCACAGTACTTTCACTGAGTCCTTTTCCTTTGGGAAAAACAAAACAGCAGCACTCCAGACTGTTTCACCCAGATTCCAAGTCTCAACCTTTTCAGCATGTAGTCTATCTCCCTCTCGGTTTCACTCTTTCTCTGCAGCTAGCAAATCTAGCCTGCTGATTATTCCCCAGGTGAGACTTCCTAGGCGAATCAACCCAGGATGTACATATGGGAGTTAGAGATAAAGCTAGGAGAAATATCTCTCCCTTCAAACTGTTTTCCAGTTACCAATTCACAGGGGTAACTGGCAACAATTCATTTTCAGCCACATATGTACTTGCATTAACATACAAGCATTGTGTAGACTGAACAGAATTATTCATTTAACCAGTAAACTTACTCCAGTCTGTGTCTGGGTAATTTTCATATAGCTTTAAAGATAGTCACATACAGTAGAAACATTTAACATTTAAGGAAGCACAGTATTAGGGTGCTCCCACATCTGTTTCTTCTTTGGTTTCTGGAGAGACAACTGAATTCATTACTGTGCATTTAATGGAAGATTAATAAGGGGGTTTGGTCAATCTGGAGAATTTCTAGCCTGAACAACTGTTAGGAGTTTGTATTTTGTTTTTTTTTTGTGATTTAAATTTGCATAAAAAATATTGAAAGTGAATAATGGTTCAAAAAATACACATTTTTAATATTTATTAAGCAAAAAACAAGATAAAAAACCTCACTAAAAATCTTAATTAAAGCACACATTTGAGGAATTCAAGTTTTCCTACACAAATTTTCTAAATAGAAAAACCTCTACAATTACAGTACAAATATCTGAATTTTAAAATTGATGCCTGCCCATGAT
Source organism: Xenopus laevis (assembly GCF_017654675.1). NCBI lineage: Eukaryota > Metazoa > Chordata > Amphibia > Anura > Pipidae > Xenopus > Xenopus laevis. The sequence continues at coordinate 121,079,601 of NC_054379.1, forward strand.
AGTTTGTTGGGGGCTTCCTTAATTGAGAAGGATGTGTGATGTGTCGAAGGATGCATGGCTACCTTCGACTACGACTTCGAATCAAACGATTTAAACTCAAAATCGTTCGACTATTCAATAGTCGAAGTACTGTCTCTTTAAAAAAAACTTTGACTCCCTACTTCGCCACCTAAAACCTACCGAACATCAATGTTAGCCTATGGGGAAGGTCCCCATAGGCTTTCTAGCCAATTTCTGATCGAAGGAAAATCGTTCGATCGATGGATTAAAATTGAACGAATAGTGCTAAATCCTTCGACTTCGATATTTGAAGTCAAAGGATTTAACTTCGATGGTCGAATATTGAGGGTTAATTAACCCTCGATATTCGACCCTAAGTAAATGTGCCCCATAGTGTTTAAATGCATGCACTGCTTAAATGCAGAAATGTATGGACCTTACCTTATGGATATAGACATTCTATGATATTTGCAGGTAAATATTTACCATTACCATCTATTGATAAAGTATTTCACTTTCTATTCTTCATTTCCTTATCAGTCTGTCATTGTCTTTGCAAATGAACTCAAGGAGACTTTTGGGGTATGAATGCAAATTTAATACTATATGGTCTTTTACTTGCTGATAAAAGATTGTGTAGTACTTATTAAATATACATTCTCTGCTAAACTGGGTAGTTGCAAAATATCATTGGAAGACCAGACATAGATGCAGATTTATCAAAGGAAGAAATGTATAAATTTTCCTGTAAATTATTTACTTATATTTATAAAAACAAATACATTTTCACTTGCTGTGGGTATGTTTTGTCCCCAGGGATGGATAACTTTACATTAACAATGACCCTGTTTACCATCCCCTTTTCACTCTTCTACTTTATTAGCTAACATTGTTGTTCACTGTGAACTGGTTCTAATCTTTAATGATTTAATTCAGTGAGAAAAATGTATCTCCTGGTTTATCATGTGAAAAGTCATGGACGAGATTCAATTCAAACCGAAAAAACTTTTTTTCAAAATCAGTTTCAGTTTTTTTCCCATAGACAGAGTTTTCAAATGATAAACTGTGAGATAACTTTTTCTGAATTGAATTGCATTTCAAATCGAATCTCGTCCATGAGTTTTCACGTGACCTTTTTCTCACTGAATCGAATCTGATGCAAAAAAAGAAAATCGTAGTCAAAGTTTATAAGTAACTACACTCACCAGAAACATTTCAAATGATACAAATATACTCTCCAGTAATTCCAATGTCTTGGTCACATAATGTAGCCTTCCTCAGGGGTGGCAAGTGACATTATGCGACAAAATATATTGGAATAAATACAGTTTCAGTAAATACGAGCTCTGTCACTGGCAGCGCTTCTCCAAAAAAAAAACCTCCACAACAAGTTACTACTATAGCTATTGCTAACTGGTAGACAAGTTCTATTTTTGCAGCAGAATATCATGATGTGGTGTTGCAAAGGTTGAATTTAATGAACTTTGTATCCATATTTTTCTTTCAACCTCCGTCTATGTTCATCACCTGAACAAATGATAAATGCATGCCCGGTAAATAAAACTATGCATCATCCAAAGAAATACATTACATGCAGATAAGCTATCTCAAACTGACTGCAGCTGATATGTAAATAATTAATGGCAATATTGTCATTATTTAATATTATTTAACTACATTAAAATAATTATGGCACTTAAGTAGTGTTTGTTTTACAGCATTAGCATAGAATAGCAAAAGGCATAGAGTAACTATGTCACTTAAGCTGTTAACCTGCAAGCAAAAAGCATGGGAAGAGCCATGTAATCATACTACACTTGTGGAAACTTCAATATCCCTCATCATCAAAGTTATAAAAGTTAAAAAGGTTATCCCAGTATCTGTCATGACAGATTCCAAGGGAAGTCAGGTAGCGTTTGGGCTCTTCATCTCATGTTTCTTGCTTGATTGTTATCACTTAAACTAGCCTAATTAACTAATAATGGCCATAGACGCACAGATCCTATCGTACGAATCAAGGATAGTGCCGAAATCTTTCGTCGGGTAGAGATCGGCCGAACGTTCAAATTACCCCCGATATAGCCATGTTCGTTAATGGCATATCAGGGAAAGATTATAGCCATGTTCGTTAATGGCATATCGGGGAAAGATTTGCTCATTTGGTGATGTCGCCAAACGAGCAGATCTTTGCGTCTATGGCCACTTTTACCCTTTATATTTTTGAGAGGGACTTCAAAACCATAATGAATTAAAGAGAGTATTACAATATTAAGGGGCATATTTATCAAGGGCCGAATTTCAAATTTGAAAAACTTTGAAATTCAAATTCAAAAAGACCAACCGAAATGAAGTCAAAGTTTTCTTTTGGCCGAATAGCTCCGTTTTTGATCGAATAGGTCCATATTCGGCCGAATTAGAGTCGTACAAATCGAAGCGATAACGCATTGAATTAAAGTTTTTCCCCCCAAAAAACTTTGATTTTTCAGAGTCCACCAATTGACTCCAAATAGAGTCTAGGAGGTCCCCATAGGCTAAAACAGCAATTTGGCAGGTTTTAGATGGCGAATAGTGATGGGCGAATTTGCGCCGTTTTGCTTTGCCGGAAGATTTGTGAATTTCGCGCAACGGCGCCGGCGTCTCGTTTTTGACGCCGGCGCCCGTTTTTGAATTTTCGCGGGTGTTTCGTGAATTTATTCGCTGGCGGCGAATCACGCAAATTTGCCGCAAATTCGCGCCTGCCGAATAAATTCGCCCATCACTAATGGCGAATGGTCAAAGTTGAATTTTTATAGAGACAGTACATGATAAATTTCGATAATCAATTTTTTTCAAATTCTAATCAAATTTGGACTATTCCCTAGTTGAAGTACACAAAAAATAATTCAAAATTCGATTTTTTTTCTGCCCCTAAATGTAATAACATATAACCCGGCCATATGAGAATACAAAAATTATAAATGATAGGGGTTATTTGTTAAATATCTGCCTTCTGGCATGCTCAGTTCTAAAATCAAACAGCATGTAAGAAGCCCACTTTGTATGATTAAAAAAAAACAGAACTTTAATTACTCACACATTACTGATAGAATCCAAAGGCATACCACAATTACAATAACCACCTGTTTTAAAATATGGTAGCTAAAATCCTCGGAGACCAATCTTTTGATAACACATTCAGCATTCGAACCTTCTGGAGTATCTAGAGAGAAGGCATTAACTCACAAAGTGAATTTACGTCATCTATTTCTATTAACTGTAGTACAGTTTATTGCCCAACCTACAAAGCTGATTTTTTTTTTCTCTTATGCAAATAAATTGCTTTTAGTTACATTTCAAGTACATATTAAAGTCATGTTTGGTAAGTAGTCATAGACTCTTGGTTCATTATCTACCTTTTATATAATTTTATCCCTGAAACTATTTTGTAAGTTTGACTGAGCAATTTAATGGCTGTAGAATGAGGCAAGATTATTCAGTACATCAATAAAGAATTGCCATGATAAACTCTTTTCTTTACTGAGTTTTGCCATGTTTACTGTTCACATACAGTAGAGTAAAGTATCAGCACTGTCCTTGAGAAACAGGCAGCATGCAGTTATAAAAATAGGAAGTCAGCAAAACATATGATTATATAACATAAGATGAGATAATCAGTTAAATAAGAAGAGATCAATGGCTCGATATGAATATGGCAGTTAATAGTTGTCTTTATTCCTCTGACTTTGCCAGAAGGTAGGGTGTGGAAATAACTATGGTACAGTATGTCCCCAATTGTAGTGATAAAAGTAATGGTATCATATTAGTGATTGTCCGAAAGCCTATTTAAAGCAGATACAGTTGACAATTTTAGTTTCTTGAAAATACTTAGTAATTATGTGTATTTTACATAAACTAAATTACATAGATATTATTCTGTCAACAGGGTTACAGTGCAGATGAAATATTGCAGAGTGTTTCAGATATTGAAGTCACGAGAGTCATATCTCATAACATTTATTTTAGCAATAATGCAGTGTGGCAGCTATATCTCCCATATGCCTTACGTATTCAGCTGGGTATTTTTATCCATTGTGGGAATTGGCTTTGGCTGTTATGAGGAGGTCGGTTATGATTGTTTTTAGTTTCATTCCTGAAAACTGTTTCTGGTTTTCCAGTGTGAAGCTCTGTTTAGCATATTTTATTTCTTTAGGTTTCAATCTGAGGAACACATACTTGTTTTGGTCTGTTCGCTTGTATGTAAATTTTTTTGGTTATTGAGTATTCAGAACACAGGACTTGTTTTTGTTTGAATATCCAGAATAGGTAGGTGCTTCTAGGTCTCAGATGATGAAAACATCCACTAAGTGATGACTCTTGCTTTCCTCTTATCAATCAGTGACCTCCTGAACTCCAACAGTAGGTGGTTTTTCCACTACAGTTTCTACCCTTGTTCGATTTACTCTGGCTATAATGTATTTTTATGCTTAGTCACTTTGAGGGAACATAATTTATACTCTATTTGAAGGTATCTGCTATTAGTGCAGGGCAATATTTCCCCCATTATCTGCATTATCAATTTTCTGGGGTGTTAGAGCTCAGCTTAGAAAGACCAGAGCAACTAGATATGACAAATGATAACATACTGCCAAAGCTCATGATTGTGGACCCCAACCTCATCCCAGGACTTCTGTATCTCAGAAGTTACAATGAGCATATGTAATGGGATACATTGATTAATTCTGCCTTATGTCACAGACATAGAGACAGGACAGGAAGAATACAAGATCTTGAAAATGTAGCTTGACTGAAGCTGAACTCTGACAAGACAAAAGCAATAACTGTCTACGCTTACATCCAAGATCACAGCTGACTGCAGTTGAAAAAACGGACACAATAGACATTGTTAACAGCCAGAGAAAAATCACTGTCGACTAAATTTAGGATTGTAAGGTATATAAACACTTATATTGCTACAAAACCGGTTTCTAAGATCATTGACGGCACTGAATCTTTTTTCAGCTGGTGCTTGCAAAGATCCCCCTGAATGTTCTGGTCCTATATTATCTCTTACAAAAACCTGTGGAGGTAAACAAAGGAAAAACAATTTGCCAACCAAATCCAGAAGAGGACATAGTGATTAATTGGACATATGTTGAAGGATCTAAATGCTGTGGAATCTGCAAGTCTGACAGTTGGGAAATAAAATAAAAACTTATTAGCAGTTATTCTGCCTGCTGTATGTTTTCCCACCTTCTCTGATACAGTTACATGATTTATGGATATCAGGACGGAGTATCCAGGGGAATTTTATACTAACAGCCTTCTAATAAAAGATTAACAACTGACGGTGTGCACCTTCCACTGGATAAAGATAAATTAGTTTGTATTTGGTGTTTAGTGATGGCCATGTGTTGACTCTAGTTGAATCTGATATGGAAGAAAGCAAGAAGAAAGTGTGGTCACTTTCACTCAGCCAGTAATCTGCTGCACATACAAATGTTAGGAAGTATTTAAAAGAATTTAAAATGATCATCATCCAGCTGAGATTTCGGTAGTTTACTTCAAATAATTTACTAAAACCTGTTTATGTATTATCAGTACCCTTACCTAGTTCTGAAACTCATCAGTCAATCATACACCCCTGACATAGTGGACAACAACAATCAGGCCCGGATTTGTGGAAAGGCCACCAAGGCCCGGGCCTAGGGCGGCAGGATTTTAGGAGGCGGCATGCTGCCCAACCACACCCACATTGGTTCAGAAACACTGGGGATGCACAGGAGATAAAATCGTTTTTTAAATTTCCCATGCGCCAATACCCATAGCTTCGGTCACAATGATGAAAATTTGCTTAAATAACAGGGAGAGGACTGGGACGATAAACTACAGCAGGCCTAGGCGCACCCCCTATGTAAATCCAGGCCTGACAACAATGACACACATTTAACTATAAACAATGACTGGCACAAGGGTGAACACAAAGTGATCGAGATTAACATGCACTAAGCCTAGGTGACATGATAGTGAAAGAAGCAGCGAAAATAATGAAGTAATAATGCACTGAAATTAATAATGATATAGAAAAGTGGTAGACTTAAAAATATAATACTTTTTGAAAAGCTAAAGAAAATACAATGGTAGGAAAGGAGAAACATACAGCTATTCCACAGCCAGTTTTGTGTGAAAATGGAAAATGTTATTACAAATGAAGTATATACCCCTTGTTACATTTTCTCTCTACCTTACATATCTGTGGGTGCCAGAAGAGAAACCAGTGGCATTTCAAGCACGCTGCTCGTGATTCAAGGATATAATAAATACTTAGTAGATGAGATTGAAAAATGAATCCATGTATTTCAACTTAATGTCAGCCTGTATAAATGCTAGTTGATCCAGAGTAAGGTGAAAACCCCAACAAAAGCCTCTCCAATATGCTTCAGAAAATTCCTCGCTGACTTTCAGAGGGCAGTACAATTAGTATCTGAAGAGCTAATTTCAGTAATTCTGCATTTTTTCACATTCCAAGAACGAAACATTTTGTTGAAACTTATCTAATGTATCTGCTAGCACAACTGCTTCAGGAAAGGAATTACACAACTTCACAGCTTTCACCGTAAAAATACCCTTTGCTTATCTTAACATGGAACCTTCTCTGTTCTAATCTCAATAGATGTCCTTGCATTCTCTGGAAGGCTCTGCTGTTGAATAACGCATCAGAGAGTTTTTTGTATGGTTCCCACATATATATACATAGTTCTCATATCTTTGCTTAAGCACATATTTGTAAACAATCGCAACTTAGCCTTCCATACCCCTACTATCAATTTAGTTCCTTGTCTTTGGTCTTTTTCTCTTTCATTACAGAGATCTGTCATGATTTCTATTTCCAAATTACACTGTAAATATTTCACTCTGACGTAAAATATTATTCATAAACGAACAACTGTATTTTTTTAGCTGTAATATTGGTATGTAGGCAGCCATCTCAGGCTATTGATTCTCCTACTCAATGTAACTGAAGGAGTCACAGTGGGACTTGGAATTTTACAATTGAGTGCTATTATCATATCTACCAGAGATAAAGAGCTGTTATTTGGTTACCTTCCCATTGTTCTTCTGATGGGCTGCTGCGGGGGGGGGGGAGGAGTGGGGTGCTATCACTCCAACTTGCAGTGCAGCAGTAAAGAGTGACTGAAGTTTATCAGAGCAGTCACATGAGGGCACCTGGGAAACTAACAACATGCCACATCAGATTTCAAAATTAAATGTTAAAAAATCTGTTTGTTTTTTTAAAAAACGAATGTCAGTGCAGAAGTCTCCTGGATCAGCACTGTTAACTGATTCATTTTGAAATAGAAAATGTTTTCCCATGACATTATCCCTTTAATATCCTTATTACTGAAACTGAATATTCTAGAATGGGCTTTGCTTTTGCTTTTAAATGGGAAGAGGTACCTTCCTGGGAAACTATTTATATTAATACAGCTCAAATCCTCATTTGCCCTCACAGCTGCTGACTGACATTTATTGTTACTACTAAGTTTTTTGTTCACAAGTACCACAGCTCCTTTTCCATCTGGGATTTGCCTAACTTAATGACCACTCGAGTTCAGGTTCAAATATAATTGTTTATAGGACTGGTTATAAAAGATAGCTTTGGAAGCTAAAAAAATACTTTGGAGGAAGCAAAAATACTTTGGAATATATGAGTATATCCATCTAATAATACCTTCACTGTTACAGGTATTTAGATGCAAAACTGGAACTTGTTTTTGTGGTTGTTGATAAAGTCCTAGCAGTGCCTGTGGCAGAAATGAAAACGTGAAAATCTATCAGTGTGTCTATTTGTATAACACTTTTGTTAAAAAATGCACGTAACATATAATATGCTGTGCTTTATTTTGGATTTTTTTTTTGACTGGTTAGCATATAGTACTGTAAATAGAAGTGGAATTTTTATGCATTGACTACCATCCCATCGAATCCTGACTGAATGGAGTGGTGTATGTAAATAAATATTAATCCCAGTCCTAATTATGATGTTCACCCATTTATACTAATGGCTTGATGTGCTAATAAAAATGATTGACTCACTTTCTTCTATGTTCCTTAGTGTCTCCTTTGTTGGAGGATCAAGAGCATCATCTGACTCCTACTACCAAGTACTGTAGGTAAGACCTAAATAATTTTTTTACATTAGACACATTCTTTTAGTCAAGATCTGACACCACCTCAACTGGTAAGAATAGGTAAGTAGTAAAAAGCAATGTTCATATAGTAAAAGAAGATAGGATGCTATACATATGGATTGCAAGATGCATTATATTTTTTGCATTTGACATACTGTAGCCTAAACTATGCACTTCTCATCCCGTATGCCTAATTTGTTACATGTATCTCTTTCCAAGTTGTTCTCTCTATTTTTAAAATTATTTTGTTAATTTTGTTTTATGGAACCTGTTGGATGATAGTGATGGATTTTGATTTATAAAATTCATTTGTAATTTACTGTAAAGTATATGTTTGATTATAGGGTCTGCAACATAGTATAGGCATCTAAGATTGCATATCTTTCAGCATTTACACCAATAGCATTGGTACCTTTTTGGGGCATATTTTGATTTGTCCAGGTGCAGTGTTTTATATCTTTGCATTAATAGACAAGAAACATACAAGGAGTATGGGAAAGCTCTAGACCAATGCTGTCCAACTGGCGGCCCGTGACCCCCCCCCTTGTGTGGCCACCCACATCAAAGTCTACCTGCTGTGTCTGCTTACCTTGCATAAAATATGATAACTACAGAGATTAACTGGCCCCTGCATTGTTTACACCTCAAATTCAAACTCAGCTCCTGCATTGTTCACACATGTAATACCCCAGCATTGTTCATATTTGTAACACCTCTATTGTTCACACCCTAAAGCCCTGTACTGTTCCACCATATACCCAAACTGAAACTGCCCATATTGTTCACCGGTTCACATTCATGCAAACTTCTCAAGGGGCATCAGCACTGTGCCACTGTATGTAGTACATTTTAGAGTGGTCCTGATAAGTTTCCCAGTCTCCTGCTATGTTCTGCCTTCCCTATGCTCCCTGTGTGTCCCATACTTTGCATGCCCTAAACTCCCTGGGTATGCTGTACTCTGCCTGCCCTTTGCTCCCGGGGTGTTCCATGCTCTGCCTGTCCAGTGCTCCCTGTGTGTGCCATACTCTGCCTGCCCTATGCTCCCTGTGTGTATCAAAATGCCCTATTCTCCTTGGGTGTGCCATACTCTGCCTTCCCTTTGCTCCCTGTGTGTGCCATACTCTGTTTGTGTGTGCCCTGATCTGCCTGTGGAACATAAGCCTGGTATTTGTTCTGGGGGTTTGTCAGCATTTGCAAATTATTGTTAGGGCCCCCTAAGGTGTTTAATCATGTGCTGGGGGGGGTTCTGTGTTATCCACAGGAAAGTATGAGGCACATGGATTTAAGGGTGTGTCTTAAAATGACTTAACTTTTTTCACATATGAATGATAAGTGATATCCCTTCAGTGAGCACCAACCAGAGTTGAGGCCTCAAGCGACAGCACCCCACTAGGTACCAGGGGCAGCAAACCAGAAATTTGGCTCTTCTAGCGCAGAGAGCAGTTAGGCTCTCTGCGCTAGCGTACTGGCCCTCTCTGCCACCCTTGTGGACTCCCCTAGACCCCCTCAGGCACAAAAAGGTAAGTGCATGGTGGAGGGGGGACAGCAACTGCTGCTGCCTCAGGCGGTGGAGGGGCCAGGGTCACCCCTGGCACCAACCCTTTGGTTTTTTGGTGTGCTACCACAATTAATGTGGACATGGTCTTGTTGTAACTTGGGTGTGGTTTAAAAACAGGGAGTGGTCAACACTGGCTTCCAATATTGGCCCTCCGCCATGTAGGCCATAGAAAACCCTGCCCTCTGTACCACAGAAGTTGGAGAGCACTGCTCTAGACCATTAGTCAATACTATTATTTATAAGGAAGGGTGCCACAGTTCTGGATAAGAGGAATTTATTTCCATAGTCCCAACCCAAAAAAAAAAGGGTTGAGGGGCACTCAACTTAGTAAAAGCAGGCATTATAGTGATTTACATATGTCAAGTAAGAATAACAATTACTTTTGCATATTACACATTCCAGTCAAGGGCATTTTCAGGTTCCATAAAGGCCCTTAACAATGGGTCTGTATTCAAAATCACTTTAAATAAACTCAGCTGCCAGAAGACACAACAAATGCAAAAGTGATTTGGTGTAATATTTTTTGTGTGTCAGTAAGTTTCATTGCTTTCACTTATGGAAATTAACTTTTTCCAAATCATTTGAATGATTCAGCAAAAAGTAACTTTGAATCAAAGAAAATTTATATCTGAACTGTCCCCAGTGAAAATTTAGTATTTATAATACTGAGCAGATATACTGTACATGCTGTTAATAAGTTTTAAATAACCATTTTACTGATATAATCACTAACTAATTGTCAAGTGCACATAGCAATAAACACATAAATGGTCCCTGGGAATATAAAGATACCTCTCCTTGTGTTTAAAGTCCTCTTTGTCAGAGAAACAAGACGAGAGAGGGAGGAAAAAAGCTTCAAGGTAACGAGATTAGCTTACATAATACTAATACATTAATAAATGTAAATATTTTCATTACATTTAACAGAGGTAACTATTATAAGAAATCCCTAAAACGAGAACTGTAAGCATGCAAATACAGAAATAATGCCTGCTTGGCAAAGCACATTTGTTTTAAATCATTTTAAGATTTCAATCAATTCATATAGTAAGAGGAGAGCACGCCAAAGTAGCAAAACACTGTGAATGTGTTTATTTAAAGACTACTACACTACATGTTTCCGATCTTACATACCCTTTTTCAAGTGTAAAAAGGGTATTTAAGACCCGAAACATGTAGTGTATTAGTCTTTAAATAAACACATTCACAGTGTTTTGCTACTTTGGCGTGCTCTCCTCTTACTATATGAATTGATTGATTGAAGCTGGGATAGCTGTAACTGAGAAGAGGGTTTGATGCATTCATAGTGAATAAAGGCAGCAGGGAGAACATCCATTTTAAGATTTCAAAACAGATTAAAAAGGGCAAAACCTTTTGAAAATATTAGAACATTTATAAATCCTAACTGTCCTAACTATAAACATGTTCTTTCATGTTTTCTAATGCATTTCAATAGGAGAATTTTCTGGATTAAAAATCAATTTCCTTGTATTCAACATCATAATTTAGGCCAATTTTCCTTAAAAAAAAATCTGTTTATGCCCTGTGACTGTTACTTTTACCACATTTTAAAGTATTTTTTTTCAGCTTATACCATTTTTATAAGAAAACACAAAATCAACTTACTCTCATTTTATGTTTTCCCAAATTAAATTTTTTTATTCTGGTTCCCTGGAAAATGTGTGTAAATACACACACACAGTGTTATATGTTTAAATTATCATACACCAGCAGGATTAAAAACATCTCTATCTGGATATTTGTATGTTTTAAAAGTTAATTTATATGGTTTATCTTAGGTGTTATGCACACCTGTATGCAAATACATTTTATGATGCATTAAATGGTATTTCACAATATCCAATGTAAACCATGACTTCTGTTAAATTTTAATAGAGTTGTTCACATTACATTCTATGTACTTAAAACATAATATTCAAAATAGAATTTTTATGCTGTCTGTTAAAATGCATTTGAAGCTTCTGAGCCTTGGTGTGTTGATCTGAAAGCTAGAGATTAAGTTTAGTACATTTTGTAACCAGTTTACAGTTAAACATTAAGGGTATTATGTCATACTTCACACTAGATTGAACAGTTGACTGTGCAGATCTTGTACTTTGGTACTGTCTGTCAGCAATAGCAGGCATCCTAAGTTTTGTAAGCATTCTGGTTCTCTAGAGATTATGATACAGATGAAGAGCTGGTATATCCTAGCAAATCACATGCTAAAAAGATCAGATTTACACACAAGAACATTAATACAGATGCTAAAAATACACATATGTTAGCATTTACTGGAGGTTGTAAGACAAATCAATCATCTTTACAGAAGAGTTGGTTTTGAAAGACACAGAAGAGCTATTGCTATAAAAGATATACACGGGAGAGAAAAGCTATGTCAGATTATTGAAAAGGTTACTATAATGTGAACAATTAGGGACATTAATAGAAAGTTCATCTCTGACTGCACTGATTGCATTTAATTTAAAATGTATCTATTTTCAGTCAATGCAGTCCAGTAACATGTTTATATATTATGTTTTTCCAGTGATTAGGTAACCCTAGTTAATCAGGCCCAATCCATTTATTTGTGTAACAAATATTTAATTTTTGGATGTAATCATGCTTTCCCTTTTATAATAAAATATTAGGCCAGAATAAATTTTATGTAACAAATTTATCTCAACAGTTTTACTCCCTTAATCCTACCCATTATTTTAAATGATTGCTAAAAATAGTTTTATGCATTTTAATTTAAAGGGATACTGTCATGGGAAAAAAACACTTTTTTCAGAATGAATCAGTTAATAGTGCTGCTCCAGCAGAATTCTGCACTGGAATCCATTTCTCAAAAGAGCAAACAGATTTTTTTATATTCAATTTTGAAATCTGATATGGGGCTAGACATATTGTCAATTTCCCAGCTGCCCCAAGTCATGTGACTAGTGCTCGGATAAACTTCAATCACTCTTTACTGCTGTACTGAAAGTTGGAGTGATATCACCCCCTCCCTTCCCCCCCAGCAGCCAAACAAAAGAACAATGGGAAGGTAACCAGATAGCAGCTCCCTAACAAAAGATAACAGCTGCCTGGTAGATCTAAGAACAACACTCAAAAGTAAAAACCCATGTCTCACTGAGACACATTCAGTTACATTGAGAAGGAAAAACAGCAGCCTGCCAGAAAGCATTTCTCTCCTAAAGTGCAGGCACAAGTCACATGACCAGGGGCAGCTGGGAAATTGACAAAATGTCTAGCCCATGTCAGATTTCAAAATTGAATATAAAAAAATCTGTTTGCTCTTTTGAGAAATGGATTTCAGTGCAGAATTCTGCTGGAGCAGCACTATTAACTGGTGTGTTTTGAAAAAAACATGTTTTCTGATGACATGATCCCTTTAATGTGTAGATCCATTTTATATAAAGTCAGACCTGTACATATGGTAATGAAAATGACGAGGGGATTCCTTAATGGACCCATCATCTTCAGCCATCCCACTGAACCCCACTGTTACATACTGCACCTTAATGAAATGCCAGAAACCAGAAATGGGGAAACATGGCCACAAATTATCACTATTATCATGTATCCACTGTTTTTATCCAGAGTAAGACAAAACCCAACCTGAAGCCAGTACCAATTATGCCTCAAGAGGGAAAAAATGCCTTCCTGACCGCAATGGCCTATAATGGACTTTTAACTGTGTAACATTGCACAGAAATAGTGACAAATTTGAACACTGCAGAACAATTCCAGGTTGAAACATTTTTGAGCAAAATACATTCAAGTAAAAGTGCTTTTAAACATTTCAGATATAAGGGATTGTAATTTACAGCCCATGGTTCAGAAAATTTAGGCTCCAATTTCAAAATGATCAAGCTCAGGAACTGGTTTCCTGTATTTGAATGTATGTTTACTATGCAGCAGTTTCAGCATAACAGAATATACAATACTAATGCCATTGTTTGTTTGTTTATACATCTAAGTTTTGTTTTTCTTTTCAGATGGGCAAAAAGCGGAAGTTTAGTTCGTTGGAAATCACCCTCATTGTGCTATTCATTATCATGACAATTGTGGCTATTGTGCTTGTCACACTGTTTGCTACAGGACAATCTGGTGTCAGAAATAGTAAGTTTAATTTCCTTTTGATTCTAAAGTATATAAAACATGGAGAAGCCTTTTTATCAAAAATAAACAATCAACAGAATACTTAGATTTATGAAAATGTGGCAACTGGTTGCAAGGTTTAAATATTATTATTATTATTATTATTATTATTATTATTATTATTATATAGGTAATGTATACATTTTTGTGTGTTGTTTTTTGGGGCAAAACAGCAATGATTATGTTATCATACAGTACCTGCTATAATATTTTCATTTGCACACAGTTTTAGTAAAAAAAAATCTGTATTATAAATAGATATGCATATAGGGTTAAGGCAAGTGAAACCTCCCACATTTGAACCCTAATGTATAATATCCAATGTTTTCACTAAGTTGCATTGTGTCACGTTCGGCACCCTAAATCCAGAACCAATGCTATGCTCCCTGGTCTCGGCTCTTGCTTCTGCCTTTAACAGCTGCCTTTTACCTCGGGAGGAGCCCTTAGCTAACTGGATGCTGCCAGGTCTTACTAAGAGAGGAGCAAAGCTAAAGGTTCTGGACAAGCAAAGGGGCACAATCGTTTCACCAAGGATACTAGATGGAATACAACACAGCTTGGAAGACAGGCCAGACAATAAAACGTAGGCGCGCAGACTGGGCCAGCACAAGCAGAGTAGAGAATAGTCAGACAGGCCAGGTCGGTGCAAGCAGAGTTCAAGGAATGGTCAGACAGGCTAGGATCAGAATTGGAGAGGATAGAATAGTCAGGCAGGCAAGGTTCAACTTGGGGAGGTCAGAATAAACAGACAGACAAGGGTCAATAACCGGAAGAACAAGCAGGATTCAATTTGAATAAGCACCAGGAACTAACAAATAGAACATAACAACGGGCAATGTGTTCAATACAAGAATCCCTTTAAATACTGTTTGAATTTCGCGCCAAGCGATATGACATCATCACGCTGGCTCTTAAACCCAGAAGTGTGCGCTGCGCATCATAGGGAAGCCAGCACAGGAGGAGAGAGGCAGCATGCGGCAGCGTCCCCGCTGGAGACGAGGCGGGCGACCCCGCCGCCCACTAGACCACCAGGGTGAGTCCTTACACATTGACTCCAATGGACCCTGCTGCACTCATCTTCTACTCATCTAGTTTTGAAATAAAAATTAACATTTTCTATATATATTTATCCTAAATAATTACATTTCCTAGGAACCAGGTGGAAAAGCATGCAACAGTATTTTCACTGGCTGTTCACAGCTGCCAGTGCCAATTACATTAAATTGCTTAATGCCTAAGTACCTAATTAGGAAAGATTGAAAAGTCATATAATTCTTTCCCTTTACTCTTCTGTGCTTTAAAGGTACATATAAAAATACTCCTAATAAAGAGGAATTTATTCTAGTCTCTTTTAGGAGGTGTACTTTCATGGCATTTGTGATTTTAGAGAAATAGAGTTTATCATGGTTTCAAAAAGCTCTGATACTACTAACAGTCGACCTTTAGTAATTTGCCTACTGGTGTTACTAGTTTTTCTTCTGTTTATTGCCACTTTTACCTTGCACCTGGGCAAAATGCTGTCCATTGGAAAAGTACCTAAGTGACAAAAAATGTAGATTCTACCTATTGCAGCACTTCCAGTTGGGGGAGCAGAGGAGCAGATTTGCAAGCTCTTTGCTCCTTTCCAGTTCGCTCAGAAGCCCTAGGTGACATAGTGCAGGAAAAAGTAGCCACTGGGGCCCAGGGGCCCCATAGGTGCAGCACATATTGCAGCTGCCAGAATGTCAGACATGAAAAGTTATAGGCACTAATTGCATACTGCACCACATCATTTGGCAAATCTAAGCATATTGGTCCTCAAACTGTTCAGCAGACCTCTGGTGTTAAGGATGTTTCCTCTTGGTACCTAATGCTATGAGGGAGATACAATGCTAGAAAGTTAAAGCCTGATTTTCAGCTATTTTATCAAAGCCATCAATTTAGAGAAAATATTGTCAGTGTCAGTAGTTTAGAGTAGAAAGATATGGTTACCCATTTGGGATTCAACTGAATGTGTACTTTCCAAAAATATATTTTGAGGGGGTCAACATATTTTGTTGTGTTTTTACCTTGCACAAAATGCAGTTAATGTGACAATTCTTCAATAGATGAATTGACTTTTGGGAAAATGTGTATGCGTTAACTTCATTTTGTGGTCTTTAAACACCAGATACTTTGGTAATCCTATGCACAATCCTGTTAAGTTGACCCCTGCCATTCATATTTAGGATGTTTTCTCTCGGTTCATAATGCTATGAGGGAGATAAGATGCAAGAAAGTGGAAATCTTGAGGCGATTTTCAGGTAGTTCATCAAAACCGACTATTTTGGGAAAGCATTGCGACTCCGCAGTCTGGAGTAGTAAGACATGGTTACCCATTTTGGATTTGGCTAAAGGTGTACTTTCCAAAAATATATGGTTTTGTATCTTTTTGTGTTTTTATCCCACAAAAAATGAAGTAAATGTGTTGATTTTCAAATGATCTCCAAATGATCTCTCATTTTGGGGACTCTAAACACCAGATACCTTGATAATCCTATGCACAATGGGCATCAAAATGTTCAGCTAACCCTTGGCATTCATATTTAGGATGTTTTTTCTTGGTGCCTTATTTGATGAGGAAGATAAGATCCTAGAAATTGCAAGCTGAGGAAATTTTCAAATATTTCATCAAAACCAGAAAATTTTGGACAGCATTACGACTCGTTTAAAGTAGAAAGACATACTTACCCATTTTAGATTTGTCTGAATGTGTACTTTCAAAAATATATGGCTTTGGGGGGGTCAACATATTTTTTTGTGTTTTTACCTTGCCAAAAAATGCAGTAAATGTGATGATTATTTATTAGCAAAAGTGATTTTTGGGGGCAATTTATATTCACTAACTTAATTTGGTAATCCTATGCAAAATGAGAAGGCTTGGGTGAATTTGACCCATTTAGTTTCGGCTAAAATTCACCGCCGCAAAATGTTGCCGACGACCATTAAAGTCTATGGGGCAAATTTACTTACCTCCAAAATTGCGCCAGCGACGGCTTCGCTAACATTGCTGGACAACGCTAATTCACGAAAATCTGAAGTTGCGTCCAGGGCACCGAAGTTACGATAGCGTTGGCTAATTTGCACATGCTGGGAAGTTAAAGTTACATGGACGTATATATTGCAGCCAATACATTTCACTACACAAGCCCAGGGAACCTTAATTAAATAAACTAGAGTTGTTATATTGCCCTACACATGAGCCCAGTGTATAGTTTATGTGCCATATATTAGGAAATTAAGGGGGAAGCCAGGTACCCCAAAAAAAATTTACGATCTTTTGCAGAAAGATGCCAGTGATTTTTGGGCACTTCGCCTGGTCTGAGCTGACGAAGGCAAGTCTGGCACAAGAGGTAACATTCAGTCAAATCTCAATCTTAGTGAATTAGCGTAGTTACGTTCGTTTGCCAGAGCACAACTTCACCTGGCGTTAGGGTCCAGCTAGAGTCTATCTCCTTCTCTAGCGAAATAATGCCATTGCCCATTAGTAAATTGGCGAATTAGTCACTTTGTCCTTTAGTAGATTTCCGCTAGGGGCGTCAACAAAATTCGGTCAAAGACGATAATTTTTACAGTGAAACAAGGCGAAAAAATTCGCCCATCCCTAAAAATGAGCATAAAAATGTTCAGTGGACCCCTGCCATTCATATTTAGGATGTTTTCTCTTGGTGCCTAATTCTATTAGGGAGATACAATGCTAAAAAGTGGAAGCTTTGAGGGAATTTTCAGATATTTAATCAATTTTTACTTCCCAAAAAATTCAGTAAATGTGTTGAATTTTCAGTAGCTGAAGTGACTTCCGGGGAAAAGCTTCAATTTGGAGTCTCTAAATGCAAGATTCTTTGGTAATCCTATGAAAATGGTAATCAAACTGTTCAGTAGACCCCTGGCATTCATAGGATGTGTTTTCTTGGTACTTAATTCTATGTGGGAGATAAAATACTAGAAAGAAAATTCTGCTGGCGCTTAAAGGGTTAAAGGATGCCCATCTTCCATGTAGTTCTAATGTTACTAATTATTACTATTTCTAGTTTTTACAAATTATTTTCTTTTTCTCTGCAATAGTATAAAAACAGTACATTGTAATGGATGGTATCTAAGCTGAATAAATTCATATTATGGCAAAACAATCCTATTGGGTTTATTTAATATTTAAATGTTTTTATCAGTCTTAAGGTATGGTAAGATCCCTTATCAAGGACACTCCCGAGCATTCTGGGTAATAGATCCTATTTCTGCACACACTTGGAGATGCATATGCTAGGAGTACTTTGTCAGTGAAGAAAATATTGTTATTTAAATATATTTAAACATATATATTTTTTTTTTTTAAATTCTAGGTACCGGGGATCCTCCATTTGAGCCCCAATGTCAAAACATAAATATCAATGACAGGATAGACTGTATCCCAGAAGAAGTTGCTTCTCAGGTACATTTAATTTATAGAAATTACATATTGTGGCAGTATTATATTGTCTGTGTTCAGTATTTCTTCATGTCAAAGTCTAATTAACAGGTATGAGAACAGCTGAGAAAATAAATTGTTAAGGTACTTTGTTTATACAATTATAACTGTAGATGTAGATGCATAGAAATATTGTAATGTACATTGTAAAAAGATGCATCCATTAATTTCAACTTGTTTGTCTAAATAAAATGACTGATGACAAGTGATATCAACTTTTTTATCAAAATGAAAACTAACTGCTATTCATTTCAAAGGAGGGTAAAAAAAAACCCATCTGAAGCCTCTTCAATTTGTCTCAGAGTGGAATAAAATGTCCTCCTGACTCCAAGATGGCAGTTGGACTAGTCCTTGTAATTTCATGTGTTAAGTTGAAAACTCCAATTTTGTTTTAATCTTGGCAGTTTGTACAGATCCTGCTGCAAGGGTGTCACATGCTGGATGCAGGATGTCAACAAACCAACATCAAAAGTGACATAATGATCAAGTGTTTTTTTTTAGGCCTGTGTAGTTGTTATATGAACAATGAATGTTATAATCAGTAAATAAATTAAATTAAATCATCCATGTCCATAAAATCCGTATCTCTTTTTCTACCTCAATAGGAAATCTGCATACAAAGGGGCTGCTGTTGGAGTCCTCACGAATTAATTAATGTTCCATGGTGCTTTTTTACAAATGCTCATGGTTATGAAGTGAAGGGAACAAAAGATACCAAAGCAGGTATATTGCCTCACCTTTCTAAAAAAACAGTTGACAGGAAAAGGGCCCTAAAATAATTCAAAAACACACAAATAATGACTGTGTGATATTTATGCAGGATTTGAAGCAAATCTACAAAGGCTGCCTGCTCCCATGGTGTATGAAAACAACATTGAAGAATTACTCCTAACAGCAGAAAAACAATCAAATAATCGATTTAGATTCAAGGTTGGTAATATATTTTTTCTATAATGTTGATTAAAAAACATAAATTAGCTAAAATAACAAATATTACCATTTCTTCACTGTATTTCAGTTTTGGGTGCCAATTTTAAACTCTTTCTAAAAGTGTAACTGATCACATTAATAATAATTTTGAATGTGTATCAACCTTATGTTTCCTATCTATTCCAAAACAGATTACTGACCCTAAAAACAAGCGATTTGAAGTTCCCCATGAACACATAAAAGACTTTACAGGTTCAGCTGCATCAAATACAAATTATGACTTCAACCTGATACACAAACCTTTTGGAATCCAAGTGATGAGAAAATCAAATTCCAGAATTCTGTAAGTCGGCTTAGTGATTTCATGAAAGGAAAAACACTTTTTTCTTTTTGTTATCTGACCTTATCAATGCTTTATTTTTTGGATTGCTGCTGTTTATTTAAGGAACCTATTATTCTGATGACAAACTCTTTAGCACATGTTTTACAGTTGTGACAATAAACTTAATAAAGGTAAGCATGTCTGTATTTTTATTGCAGTTACCCCAATAGTATTGCTGTATATGATGTGGTTAAACTCTTTCAAATGTTCAGTATGAACAGTGTTTACTATGTGGCCAGAATTTAAATACCAAAGTATCCAAACACTCCATCTGAAAAGACATGCCCTCAGTTTGCAACAGAGTTCCACATTTTGTCAAGAAGCAATGTCAGCACATAAACTATTTGTAGCAGCATTGGGTTTTTATGGACGACAGAGGGGAACAACCCATGTGTCACTGCCATTGGACTTTATGACTTTATAGGACTTTATATGTAAATGCATATTCTAAAGTTCTAAATTGCGTTTCACCAGTCTGATGGAATGTCTTTTTTAAGAAGACATGAAGAATTGCATGTTAAAAACCTTGGTTTAAATACCAGGATCATTTAAATCAGCAAATAAGTGATTTTTAAATACCTATCTTTGAATATACCTGCTTTAATTGCTATGAAAAGTGCTCTTATTTAAGCAATGGTGGGGTTTAAAAGTCTCCCATTATTCATTAATATTATACCTAGGGATTGTGAGCACTTTAAATAAATAAACAAAATAAATATTCACTTTTTGTGTTTGTGTTTTACCAGGTTTGATTCTACAATCGGGCCACTTCTTTACGCTGACCAAGTCTTGCAGCTCTCCATTAAATTACCAAGTTCTAACATTTATGGCTTGGGGGAACATGTTCACAGACAGTATAAACATGATACGTATTGGAAAAAATGGGCTATATTTACAAGAGATGAATTTCCCAATGGTGTTAGTACTTGTTTTTATAATTTACTAAATGACCACAAGCTCATTATGTGCTATATTTACAGTGTCTCAGTTTTGTATATAGCACCTAAGCTACTAAGCCTTCAAACAAATAGCTTGCAATGAGCAATTATAAACAAAACCCTCAGTGAGCTTGCTTTAAGTTTGTTTAAGTATAACAGTTTAAAAAGTATTCTTCAATAGGCTAAATACTGTAACAAACACATACAAACACTTACAAACAAATTTCAGAATTCGGGACCTATCAATTACGAAAGTTGCATAATATGTTCAGGCAGCTGAGTTTAGTAATGCTGAACAAAAATTAATTGTGATATTTTATAATTTTTTGGGTAAGAGAATAACAAGTGTATTAAAGATTATGATGTCTTCCTATTGGACCAGTATATAAAAGAAGCAATATTTTCTAATGCATAACTTTTTGAAGATACCTGGGCTTCTACAAAATAAAGGCTAAATTGGGCTTAATGGTAGAATATAATACACAAAGCCAAACTTTCTACCTTTAAAATGAACAGTGTGTTCACCAATAAAGACTGCATATGATTAACTTATCTGGAAAACAGAATAAAAAGCAGTGAGCTAAATCCAACATTTAAGCCATTGTATTGTTCTAGATTTTACTCTGCAAATTTGTATCAATTCATTATTATACATGTCCCATTAGTCATGAATTCCAGCTTGATTTTATTCCAATCAAACCTTTTCTAACATACATTGCATAATAAAAATCCCAGTGGTTTTAAAAAGCAGAAATTATTTTTCTTTTTTTCTATTCTCTGCATCTGGATCTGTATTTTAAATCAATGCAATAGAAGCCAGCTGATCAACATGCCATATGTAGAATTGCATTGTGGGGTAAATTAGGGGGTTCCCTTTTAATCAGCAAAAGTATTTTATAGAGAGTAAAGTACTTTAGTAATTATAAAAAAAAAATTGTTGTTGCCTTAATTGATAAAAATGTGAGCTACAGTATTAAAGGATTTAGCTTGATCTGTTTCTTTTTCCAGGATGGATATAACTTATATGGTGCACACACATTTTTTCTGTGTTTGGAAGATACAGATGGGTCTTCTTTTGGAGTTTTCTTAATGAACAGCAATGCTATGGGTAAGTAGTTAACTTAAATAAAGAAACAAAATGGTTTCTATCAAAAAATACAGTTTGTTAATTCAAGTAATATTTGGCTGCCGGGATCATTGATTTTAGGCACATACATAAAAGAGCAAACAGCACAGAAATATACATACATTATATGGCACATATTTGAACAGTTATTTGACCTATGACATACGGTAACTGAAGTCCAGTTATGATCAGAGGATCCCTGAGTATAGCAAGAAATTCTTAAAAAAAAACTGCTTGAAAGATAGTATGGTAGCTAGATGTTCAGGATCAGGTTGTCATCATATCATATCATCATCTATAATTTATAAGATACAGTATAACAGGAGATATACTGCCAATAACCCTTGCTGAAAAATGTTGATAATGCTAAATAGCAATTCTGAATTCAAAGTGAATGGCTGGAGCACAAGGTGATTGAATAATGATTGCTTTTACAAGAAATAGAAAAAATACAATACAGTGGACATGACAGATGAAAGAGATTATGTGATTATTAAGTAAAATTCTATTTTTTTTATTGGGCTTTTTGGGGCAAAAACTTGAATTTTTTGTGGGAAAGAAACTTGAATTACGATACCCCAATGCTGCAAAAAGCCAGAATCTGAAAATCCGCTATCTCAAACATCTCAAGGTCATGTACAAGTCAGGTTTTTTTTTATAAAAAAAATGAAATCAGATTTTAGTAAATAACCTCCTTAATGTCAACAGCATATTTGTTTACACTCACAGCACACTGTCTTAATTGCCTTCTCCAAACTATAGTAAATAAGACTGCAGAATAATGTTTTGAGGAAAGAATTTTCTTTTATATTTGTTATGGGATTAATTGGAATGATTTGCAAACGTATTGAATATTTTTGAATGTGTCTTGAAGTTGTTTTTTGTTTTTCTTGTAGTTACAAGGGGATCTTAATTTTTGTATTTTTTTAAGCACTAAGGGGAAAGAGATCAAATTTGCGCACAAATAAGAATAAAAAATTTGCATGGCAAAATGTTATATTCTTCATTAGAATTTTATTGCATTGCAAATATTAATTGCACATTGTGCACTTCTAAGACATGCTTGAATGTGGCATAAACTTTTAGAGCAAACATAACTTTTTCAATAAGAAGTTTTATTACATACACTGCACAATATCAAAACTACAAAATTCTCAATCATTATCCTACTGTTGTGTGAAGGGGCAAAGGGTTTACAAACTGTTTGTTACATTCGTACAGAGGCAACATTGTTGGCAACGTGAACATTTATTCGCATTGAAAAAAAAGTTTCCATTAGCAACATATACTGTATTATATTCCCCCATTAAGGTGAAAATTGTAGACTTTTTTAACTTAGAATCTGAGATTCTGTATGCAATTAATTTTCTTTATGATTTTATTTCTTTGCAGAAGTAACAGTTCAGCCAGCACCAGCAATTACATACCGAACTATAGGAGGCATCCTTGATTTCTACGTCTTTGTAGGAAACAGTCCAGAGCAAGTAGTAATGGAATACTTAGAAGTGAGCATCACATCTTCCACACTTCCATTTTTGTTAAATAACACACACATGCACATACATGTGAAAAGCAAAATCAGGAAACACTACGGGGCTGATATACTAAAATTATTATTTCTATATCTTTAACGAATAACATTTTTCTCTAGAAATTTGTTTTTCTTCAATTTAGAGTTTTATATTCCTCTAATGAACTAGAATGAACTCACAACTCAAATGGTTTTTAATTCTAAATGGGAAAAACTTGAATCAGCAAGTTCAGGGTTAACAACCCGAAAACTCTAATTGATTGATCAAGTTTTTTGAATTTTTGAATGAAAAAAATTTAAATTTCAAGCTATTTTTTGTGTAATTTGACTAGGGAATAGTCAAAATTCGATTTGAGTTTGAAAAAAAATTGTAAATTCAAATATCGAAATTAATCATGTAGTGTCTCTTTAAAAATTCAACCATTCACCATCTAAAACCTGCAGCATTGCTATTTTAGCCTATGGGGGACCTCCTAGAACCTAATTGGAATCAAAAAATCTACGTTTTTTCTAATTCGAATCGAATTAGATTGAATGTGCTTATTCCTTCGATTCGAACGAATCAAATTCACTGAATATGAACATATTCAATCTAAATCTGACCTATTCGACCAAAAAAAACTTTGACTTAATTTCGGTTGGTCTTTTTGAATTTGAATTTCGAAGTTTTTCAAAATTCGACCCTTGATAAATATTCCTTATATGTTAGTACTTTTTATATTCGGATCTTTCAATAACTTTCATGGCATTTGTAATTTTAGAGAAATAGAATTTATTTGTGGTTTCAAAAAGCCACTAGAATTCAACCTTTAATAAATGGTCCTCCCCATGTTTCATCTTGAGCACTTTTTATGCCATGTCTGGTTAGACATTTCAAGCAGAAGAAAAATCACATTTTTACATATCCATTTAATTACATAGAAATATTCTTCCATGCACAGTGCATTCCCCATTCCAACTACCCATGCAAGATTCCCAAGCTTTCAATGGTGATCATAATGCCTAGCACAGTCGTTCCATATGTAGCACTCGTGGATATTATTAGTCCTTCTAAACATAATGCCCTAGGTATTTTTTACTTCACAACCTCAAATATGCCAACAACCCATGTTTTACTAAAGATACATTTCAAGCATTATTTCATCACAACTGCATGAACACTGTGTTATTAAATCCTATTTAAACCAAAATATATCTTAAAATGTATTATCTATGTCTTTTAAAGCTTATTGGAAGACCATATATGCCTGCATATTGGACACTTGGCTTTCATTTGAGTCGCTGGGGCTACAAGTCTCTTGATGAAGTAAAACAAGTGGTGGAACGAAACAGAGCCATCGGAATACCATATGTAAGAGTAACAACATTTCGGATTTGTTAAGAATATTTATCTTGTAATAAAATACAAAGGCAGTTAAAGTCAGTGAACCATGCAGGTATCAACAGTAATGAAATCAATGAATCACTTGCCTTTAGATATAACACTTTCCCCTGGTTAACTAATGCCTGATGCTTTATGTCAAGAATAAACTGGATTTGCAGCATGTAAAAATTGTTAGGTCAAATGAGATGCACAATAAATTATTGAATATCTAAGATAACATAAGAAATCTGTCAGACAGGTAATAGGTGGCACCATAATACTTGTTATTCATCCTACAACAGCAAGTCGTCCACTGATATATTAGCTAACAAAATTAAATTTTATTCATTTAGCATTTCAACATGGCTGAAATCTACATTGCTCCACAATGGAGTTTTACTACATACACTGTGCAATGGTTTCTACACAAGGTTTTAAACTTATACAGGCTCAAATCTCAGCTCATGGCTACATCATCCATATTCAGCTTTATAATGTGGTGCTAGAAGTTGTTGCTACTGTGGTTATTTAACGATATAAATGTGCCCCTATATATATATATATATATATATATAGTAACTAAAGAAAAAAAACGCACCAAACAGGTCTTAGCATAGTGTCAAAAAATAACGAAATTTATTATCGACGTTTTCGGCTCTGTGTGGTCCTTTTGCACCTTTAATAGTACTGGCTTTATAGGACTAGCAAATAGTGATGAGCGAATTTATTCGACAGCCATGGATTTGCGGCTTAATTTTGAATTTCGCCATATACTAATTTTTTCAAGAAACAATGGCAAAAATATGCCACAGAAAATTTGGAGAAAAAAAATCACCATAAGAAAAAACGCTCATTGACTTTAATGCATTTGAAAAAAAAATTACCATTCAAAAAAAACATTCATTGACTTTAATGCATTTGGAGTGAAAAAAATTGTTGCACGTGAAAAATTAGTCACGCATTAAAAAACACCCATTGACTTTAATGAGTTTATTTTTTTTTTAAATTTTGACATGTTTACTCATCACTACTAGCAAAGCTTTAAACGGGGCACAAGAAAAAAGAAAGGGTTGGTTTTGCGTCTGCAAAATAATGTTTTAACTTTACCTTACCACTCTTACTTTTTTGTTTAGGATGTTCAGTTTACTGACATTGACTATATGGAAGACAGAAAAGATTTTACCTATGACAAGGTTAAGTTTAAAGACCTTCCCTCATTTGCTGAAGATTTGCATGCCCATGGGCAGAGATATATCATCATACTGGTAAACTACTTTTTCTTAGCCTCTCAGAAAATAAATCATTTATAGACTGATATGTTGCGAATTACTATTGCATGAGCAGTAAATATTTGTGTTTGTATGCAGATTTTAGTACATATGATATTTAATATTACTAGCTTAAAAACACAAATAGCAACTATTCATAATGCTATCAGAAAATAGGTATTCCCTCTGTTGGGGCTTAAATCCTGAAGTACTGAGACTGTTCAAACCAGAACACTTTATCAATGGTTTAAACCCCAGCCTGTGAAGTATTTCAGAACTGTGTGGAAACTTGAATACAAATGATGCAGGATAAATTTAAAGGGGCAAGCATGAAGGTGTCATGAGTACTAGAAGTGGATCTAAAGGGAATCTATTCTGTAGATTTTGTTTTACTTACAATTATAGATAAATCTCTAGGCTCTTGTTGAACATAGGGGTATGTTCCTTACTTTTTAATGCAAAAGAGACAGTATAAAAAAAAAATGTAAAGTGCACTACTAGGTACTGGTAAGTGCCACACAGGTAATTAGGTGACTATTAGTTTATATCAGTTATATCCAGAACTATGAACTATTGAGAGAACTTGCAGTAATAAGCTGCACTGCCAAGTATCACTGGGGAGTCAAAAGTCCACGTAACGAGAGTGAACCTACCTGGGTTCTTTACAAGATTTTCACACAGTGATTACATGTCTTATCTGGCACCAGGCTTGGTGTAACATCAACTTTGAACCACCACCAGCATCACATGTTTTTTATGTAAATTGTTATGCTTACAGCAATGAAAGTAGCTGCTAGAGGTTTTTGATTGCCATCTGAGAAAATGTAAAGTATTAAACAACCTTGTCTAACATTTTAAATGGAAATATTTCAGACCTTTTTATATTCGAATTTTTGAAAATTTTTGGGGTTTGTTTCTTATTTTGGAACAAGATGGAAGTGTTTCATTGGGAAATTATAAATTGATGATATTATTAAAGTATTAAATACTTCTTTCAGGATCCTGCCGTTGCCAATACTCCACTTATTGATGGACCTTATGTAGCCTATGAACGAGGAAATAATCTAGGAGTATGGGTTAATGAGTCAGATGGGGTAACACCACTTGTTGGAGAGGTAAGTTACTGTGATTAAAAAAACAGGATAATGAAAGAGTTTATTCCAAAAAAAAATAAGAATAATAATATGAAGTTGAATGTTTTCCAATCAAAATCAGTCATGACTCAAAAATGTACAAAACTACATGAAAATCTGTAAAATTTCATCCAAATTCATTTGAGTAAATAGGAAGGAAGAATATATTGTAGTTAAGGCACGTTAATATATGAAATTGCATATACATTGCCGGCCTTGTTACAGAAGCTTTTTCCACTATGCTGCAACTGTTTTTCATATGAAAAGTAAAGTCTCCCATAGTGCCAGGGCCATAGTGGGGAAAAGTAATATCTGTGAAGTCAATGTTATGTGATCACCCATGTTTGTCTGCTGGACTTTAGGCCACTAAGACATTTATGTGTAGGAGTTAAAGCTTCCAGCTTGCAATTTTTAATTCTAAATTCTAGGTTTAACTCATATTAAAGTTGCTTGTTGTATGTATGTTGATAAAAATGTTTTGAGTTATGTAACGTATTTTCTGTATAGGTTTGGCCTGGAATTACAGTATTTCCTGATTATACTAACGAGGCATGCACTAAATGGTGGGTGCAGGAATGCGTTGACTTTTACAAACAGGTGCCATATGATGGAATTTGGATTGTAAGTAGCATTGTTTATTAACATGTTGTGCTAGATATTATAATTGACTGGGAATGGGTTAAGTACTTGCAGACTGTGAGAATTAGGAGTCAATATAGGAATGACATTCACAATTTGGCTCAACCCAAAGCATTGATTTTTTAAAAAGGTCTCTATGAGGTTGGGCCAGAGCTTCATTCAATATCAATATTCAATGTCCTGGAATATTTAAAAGTATGCATATACTACATTTATTTATGTACTACAAAAGCTAGGAGTATTTCAGTCTTCATTCACTAATTAGAGTTTGTGGTTCCTACAAATTATGATTTTTCAAATTTTTTTAAAACAATTTGTCATGTTAACCATGCCCTCAGTATTTATCCTTATTGTACGTTTTTTGCAATCCCTACAACCAGCATGTGGTCTATTGATGGATTAACTGTTAAAGTACACAAATGTAATCAGCAAAGGAAGAAGTGAAGAGGAGTCACAGATCCTTTTCAATGCCCACTGTTCAAAAAGTTAAGGCAGTCAAAATAAGCATTAGGAAATTGGTTGTGTTCGGTCCATTGTATTCTGTCTGTTCTAGAAAACTGGACAATATACAGTGCTAGAAAAATAAATATGCTGTATAGTATTGAAGGGTAGGGGAAGGATGATGGTAGGCACAAGAAACAGAGACAATAGGAAAGTGTAAAAATGGGTCTTAATATTTAGTTCCTCAGTACTGCCTATCTGGATGGTATTATAAGCATTATTAAAGGCTGATAAAAAATATATATACACCCTCAAGCTCTCGCACAGTGAACCTCAACCTTTACCTTATATAGTTGACCAATTCTTAATAATAGTAATAGTATCATAGAAATACTAATAAAGTAATCACAATATAATCATAAACATAAGGCGCTCCAATCTCCATAGAGTGTGTACAATAAAATCGACTCAAGATTTGTCATGACGATATCATAATATTATCTCTTATCGTAGCAAGTCGATAATTGTTAAAAGTCGGCATATTTAAACTGAACTTTAACATTCCCTGTCTTCTTTATGCAGGATATGAATGAAGTGTCGAACTTTGTGAGAGGCTCAAACAAAGGATGTGCTAATAATAAGCTAAACTATCCTCCATACACACCAAGTAAGATAAAATAAAATACTAACAGAGCTGTACCACTTTACATATATATGGATTAAAGAATAGCCTATATTTACAATACCTTTAAGATAATTTTACTGAACATTAATTTATTAGACACACTTGTTCTTCATAGCTTATGTTTTGATTTTGCATCTTGAAGAAAATAATAGTTTTTGTTGATGATGTGTGTATTTGTACTTTGTGTAAAAGACATTTGTTACTTGATAACTTTAAATCCCTTTCCCTTTCATTCTATTATTTATTCTCTCTGTCTAACAGACCAGATTACGACAGGGCACTAATTACCAATCTAAAATGTTTTTAACAGTGGTTGTAAAGGTTAATGGCAGAGTTTGTGTGCTACTTGACTTATTGATCACCATGAACAGTAGTGTTCATTAAAATAGCTTAAGTGAAAAGAGCATGGATATATCTCAAAGCATTAACACATTTGTAAATCAGTATTTTAAGAACAGGATCTGTGTTGTACTAAAAGCTCAGAACTTGTGTTTCAGAAAGTTTTATAAAAAATCTGAATGCATTTATATTTCTGTTATTTTTCAAGGAATTAAGGATCGTGTGATGTATTCCAAGACTTTGTGCATGGATGCAAAACAGGCATGGGGATTGCATTATGATGTTCACAACTTATATGGATATTCAATGGTTCTATCTACTGAAGAGTAAGTCCATCATCTAGTGTATTTTTAGAAACAAAAACAGTAGATTTTTAGTTTGAAGATTATTATCAAATAACAGGGGAACCAGAAGAGCAAAGCATTGACTCTCTTAAAACTATATGTTATAAAATGTACTAAGTTTGCCCAGAAGCCCAACCCATATCAACCAATAAGATGTTTGCTTTAAAACAGGTGAACAGTAAATGCTACCTGCTGATTTTTTGCTATTGGTTACTGCTCCGGGGCAAATGTAGTGCCTTTTATTACATAACCCCTTTTGTATGTTATGATTGTATTAATAAAAGCATGGCTGTCTAACAGTTGTGAACTACAACAACAACAACACACCATATCTAAGATGCCTTATATACTGTAAATTATATGAGTTTTGCTTTACTGTCTCCATCAGAGTTTCCCATGTGCAGAGTCCCACTATGAGATTTAAAACAATGCCTGTGGCATAACCCCTAAGAGAAACTCATAATACCCAATTTTTGTACATAAAAAGTTTTACCACTTAGGGACCCATTTACTTAGCTTGAGTGAAGGAATAGAATAAAAAAAACTTCGAATTTCGAATGTTTTTTTTGGCTATTTCGACCATTGAATGGGCTACTTCGACCTTCGACTACGACTTCGACTTCGAATCGAACGATTCAAACTAAAAATCGTTTGACTATTCGACCATTCGATAGTCGAAGTTCTGTCTCTTTAGAAAAAAACGTTGACCCCCTAAAATGTTAGCCTATGGGGAAGGTCCAAATAGGCTTTGCTATCTTTTTTTTGATCGAAGAAAAATCGTTCGATAGATTGATTAAAATCCTTCGAATCGAACGATTCGAAGGATTTAATCGTTCGATCTAATGATTTTTCTTCGATCAAAAAAAATTTGAAAGAACCAATTGCAGTAAATCCTTCGACTTTGATATTCGAAGTCAAAGGATTTCAATTTGGCAGTCAAATATCGGGTGTTAATTAACCCTCGATATTCGACCATAAGTATATATGCCCCCATCTGTAGCTATACATTGTGCATGTATTGACACCTAAAACAGTGGGAAAGTGCTTTTTCACATGCAATTACTGTTTGTATTTCAGAGAACAACTGAATTCTCCCAAAACTTTGCAGGAAAAAATTGAAATTTTCAGATATACTTCAGATTTTCAAAATTTTTTCAGATTTTCCCCCCGAAAACTTTTTTGCCCGAAAACTTCAGGGTATTGCACAAACCCACATCAAAAAAGCATTAGGACTTCTCCTATTGACTTATATGCAAACTCGACAGGTCTGACATGACGGATTTTTTAGATTCAGACTTTTACATCCTCGGGGTTTAATAAATTCCGAAATTTTTGTGATTTTTTAAAAGTCTGATTTTATATCAAAAAAAAATTTTTTTGCATTCAGAGTTCAGTAAATAACCCCCTTAGTATTCTGTTTATCTCAAGATACAAATATGAGCAAGGGTTTACATTAAATAACAAGTGCTTAGATAAGCCTTATTTTAATTACATACCCATTCCTTTCATCAAAGCTAAGAAATACATATGTAAACAAGAAGTTAATAAGAATATACCTTATCTATTACATTGTAATCTAATATTTATATAATATATTTTATAATATAATTGTAAACAGAAATAGCAGCAAGCCTAAATAGTAATCATGCAGATCTGATACAGACGTGTTGGTTAGATTTTGTAGCACAGTGTATTTAATCTCACTCTAACAGAAAATATATGCAGTTTAGTTTTACAGCCATATATACTTTGATCAGTAATTAATTACAATGTATACTTCTAAAATCTCAAAATCTTGCTGTCTTGGTAGCTTTTGAGATTTATTAAAGACAAAGCATCATTACCGCATAAACATAAATAAGAAACTGTTACAAAAACCTACATATAATTAATGGCTTTTCATTTTCAGAGCCATCAAAGCTGTTTTCCCTGGAAAAAGAAGCATTATTTTTTCTCGCTCAACTTTTGCTGGAGCAGGCAAATATTCAGGACATTGGCTTGGAGATAATGCTGCCAACTGGAATGATATTAAATGGGCTATACCAGGAATGTTTGAGTTCAGTCTTTTTGGAATACCTTATGTAAGCATATTACATAAATAAGAAGGCAAAACAAACAATCATCTATGGGAATTAGAGTTAAATTGTGTGTATATCTGTAGAGCCCCATAATCTAGTTTTTCTGTCAAGTGGATTTGTCTTTCACAAGCAAAACTGGGAAGAGAAACTATAGATAAATATTTTATTTTTGCATTTCTGCTAGAAACAGACATGGTAATAGTAATGTCAGGACAAAAATATCAGACATCAATTAATTCTTCATTCCATAACATGACTTCAGGTAGGGCTGTGACACCTGAGGTGAATAGACCACCACAGTGCTCCCTGGAACAATATGCCCTTATACCAAGTCAGAGATCCTTTAAAGTAAGGAGAGCATAAAATAATTATATATCTAATTGAAAAAACATTGAAATTCAAATTCAAAAAGTCAAAGGTTTTTTTTTGGTCGAATAGGTCCGTTTTCGATCAAATAGGTCCATAATCAGCCAAATTCGAATGGTAAGAATCGAAGGAATCGTGCATTCTTTTTTTCCCCCAAAAAAAGATTTTTCAAAGTCCACCAATTGACTCCAAATAGGCTCTAGCAGGTCCCCCATAGGCTAAAACAACAATTCAGAAGGTTTTAGAATGCGAATGGTTAATGTTGAATTTTTAAGATAGTACATAAATATCGATATTCGAATTTTAGAATTTTTTACAAATTGGAATAAAATTTGGACTATTCCCTAGTCGAAGTACACAAAATATAGCTCGAAATTTTAATTTTTTTCTTTCGAAAATTCACCTGGACCTTTGATAAATCTGACCTAAAGGTTTATACCTGTTGCTACAAATAAATCAATACTTAGCACCAAATTAAAATTCCAATTTTCTATGAGAAAGGTTTTCATTCTATAATCCATTGGTATTTGATCCCTGTTTGTCTTCCTGTATAACAACTAAATTATACTCTACATCACTACTGCCAATGCTAATGATACAGAGGGGCATTTACAGCATCATGGTAACCCTTTAAGAGTAATTCTAAAAAGAACCATTTAAATATGTGCCTTTTTGTTCAACACTTCCCATTTAAAAACATGGCAAACACTCTACCTACGACAGACACTCATGGTGAAAAGGAGGAGCCACTCAGAAATGATGATGTGAGCATTTCTGAACAGCCCTTGCTTGTCACAGCCAGTATCTGTCATCTGCAGTGTTACCTATACTTTACAATAGGAAGCCATGACAAGCAATTAAAGCAACTCTAAAAATGGATTCCTTCAAATTAAATGTTTAATGACAAAAATAAATAAAGCTTACGAAGCAGTTTGATCACCCCATTATACATGTGCCCTAGCCATATCTAAAGTGTAAGAAAATACAGAGAACATGCACATAAATCTAGCAAATGTACCATGAACATACAATAGAAGTAGTTTTTGTTAGATAAACCATACAATGTGATGTGTATATTAAGATGCCTCATGGGTGACCCAAAATATTTTTTTGTGCATTGAGTAATCTGCAAGTTTGCCTGGGGTGTACCAGAAAATAATTGGGTCAAGTGGCTAGAATTAAGCTGTTTCTGGTTACATGCTCAGTTTTCTAGTTAGGAGCAAGTGGGTTGTTTGTACTCATATATTGGGATCCAGATATTTTTCTTCTGACTGGCGACTGTGAATATAAAAGCCTGGCTCTGTTCTCAATTTCAGCCCATATAATAGAGAAACCTTTTGCTGGAAATTACAAGTCTGAGTCTGTTGAAGCAGACCCAGTGAATAGATTAATGTAATGATTAAAGGAGAAGGAAAGCTACGGAGGCATTTTATTGCCAATAGATTAGCTGCAATAGTGCAAGCTAGAATGCTATATTTATTCAGTAGAATGTTTTTCCATACCTGAGTAAAAAGCTCTAGAAACTCTCTGTTTGTTTAGGATAGGAGCTGCAGTATTAATGTGGTGTGACATCACTTCCTGCCTGAGTCTCTCCCTGCTCTGGGCTCAGATTACAGTAGAAAAGGGAGGGGGTGGGGAAAAGGAGCAAACTGAGCATGCTCTTGCCCAGGGCAATGAGGTTTAAGCTGAAGGCAGGAAGTCTGATACAGAAGCCCATGTGTACACAATAGAAGGAAAGAAATGCAGTGTTTCTTTTGACAGGGGACTCAGAGCAGCACTACTTTGGGGGTTTACTGGTATATTTAGATGGACCTTTCTGATAAGGCTTACTTAGTTTTAACCTTTCCTTCTCCTTTAATGTAATGTATTTTACAAAGATTCTTACAATTAGCTGATCAGGGCCTTAACTGGACTATTGCAGTCACCATTCAGAAACATGGAGACATGACATACCTCAAGTACTGAAAAGTCCCATGTGAACAGCTCTCACATTTACTTAGCAGGGACGTTATTATTCCAAATGAAGTTCAGGGCAGTTTTCTGCAGCAGAACTTCAGAACTTCCATGTTCATTTTAGTTCTGTGGCAGCCTTAAAGCAATTACTGGGACATATTCTATACCAGCAGACATTTTAATAATTAAAATAAATAACTAAACCAAACTAAAATTGGGGGAAGAGAGATAAACGGTGCTTCAAGTGTTTCTATCGCTACCTACAAAATGCATATTCATTTATGAGAAAATGAGCTGTTAACCTTATAAGTTCTCTTGTCCACCCTTGCTTATCAGTTGCTAATTGCATGCTGATTTATCTTGTGGTAGAGACCATAGTGCAGAAGAGATAATTTTTTCCAAGATAATAAAACATGTTCCAATTTACTGCACACTGATAAGGGCTAAGGGAAGACGTAACAGTATGTTTAACATATTCAGATAAGCAGAACATCCTGCCCTCTTCCTTTACACTATGGACTATGGTGCACAAAACATTATGATAGTATGTTGATTTTAGCATGAAATGTCCCCCTACCTACCTCTTGTATTTTTAAGTGTGTTTGGGGCAATATTTACAACATGCAAAATGTCAAATCTAACCTATTTTATCCAAAACAACACCGACAATTTACAAAGGTGCTAGAATGGGAACTTTTGGTGTATTGCAGCAACCATCATTTAATATCTTTTTGGATGGGTGTGAAAAGTCAGAAATAAAATATGCTGAAGCATTTCATTTTACATAGTGAAAAGGTGTTTTATTAAAGCCAAAGATGTCTTTTTGCCAGGCATAATTATATCACTGTAAAAATACCCAAATTTAGCAAGAGCTCCAATGTGATTTTTCACAAATATTTATTTCACAAGGTTCAGACTGGCAAACTACCATTATAAAGATATCACAAACACATCCTAATATTCCAAATAAGTCATTTTTTATGGAGAAACTTCACCAGCATATTTTTCCCATATAGATGGTCTGGATGCTTTGTATTTAAGACCATCTTTGTGTACAGCAAGTTTGAAATTAAGATAATAAAATCCTTCTCTGTTTAGTAATCTATACTACATGGCATAATCCCTGTCTCATTCACATATCAGACTGTGGTGCAAATATGATCAGATTGATCTGATGTCTGAAATGTGTCTGTTATTTCCGAAATTTAAATGTCCAGTTAACACCAAGAGATAACTTATGATTTTAATGTAGAAAGAAGTTGTAGCAAACTTTAATTTTTTTCTGAACAGAGCACTTAAATGAAATGCAATGTTTATGCTATTTCATGCAACTTGTAGCATGCATTTTACATTGAAAATATTATTTTTTATTTTATTTTTCTATGAAGAGTGCATCCTAAATATATGCACTGAAACTGATTTGAAGTTGCATTTAAATTCGGTCAATTCATATTTTTATTCTGCTCAAATATACAAAATGTCTGTGTGGCAGCCTTAAGTGTAAAGAAGGTTTAATGATGAGGGAGTCTAGAAGAAGCTAGTTTTAAGTGTTCAATTTTCAAATAATGAAGATATTAAATGATCAGCAAATATAATACATTCCCAGTGCCTGCTAAATTTATAATTATGGATACATGTTGTTTAATATGGGTTATACATGTATTTTAGGATAAATAATAATTGATCTCAAATATTTATACTCTGTAGAAGACTATCCCAAAATATGAACAAATACAATTACCTATAGTATGTGATTCTTGTCACAGATTGGTGCAGACATATGCGGCTTTTTTGATGACTCGCCAGAAGAACTCTGCAGAAGGTGGATGCAAGTTGGTGCTTTTTATCCATTCTCCAGAAACCACAATGCTGAGAATTACAAGGTATATTTAGCATTATTCCTATATACACTGTTAGTTGATAAATTTACAAACTGTAGAGAAATGTTTTCCTGTGATTGAAGTGTAAAGAGCTTTCGGAAAATTTTAAAATGACAGTGTATTTAACTGCAAATGTAACATATGGGTCCTTCAAGGTCAGGAACATGCTTATAGAGAAATGTAGAGAAGAGAATGTTACAACCACTAGGTACAAACTCCTGGGGTTCTACAGTGCTCCATTGTTTGTATTGTAATCGGCTGTTGATTTACTCAAACCATGAAACGTTTAGGGCATCTATGGTGGTTTCTCCATCAGTGTTTGCTGGTGAAAAAACTCCCAAACCCATGTTGCTGTAGTCATTGACTGTAATTTGAAAATTCTGGTACAGAAAGCTTTCTGTTTAAAACTTTTTTTTGCCATGAGCTAAGAAGTAGCATTGCAGTTCCCATTATCAAACCTTGCATATAGTCATTATTATCTTGCAATAGAATCATCCAATGTTGTTTTATTACATAGTTGTTCATAGTCAACCCCAGTTATTGCACATACAGCAGTTGTATGTATAAATCAAGTATTCATTTCCCTTATCAACTATTTAGGATCTACATGTTCATACAATTCTAGTTATTAATTGTATTAAAAGTAATTATTATTTAGAACCACAAATGGAGATTTTTTAACTTATATTGACAAGTCACAAGTGTTGGCAGAGACACCTGAAAGAGAATGCCTTATATACAGTAAACAAATAAATGCTACAGTGGCTGGAATCCAGTTCGGTGATAATAGTTAATAGTGCAACATATTTTAACAAGTGAAGTAGCTGTGTGACATATACTATAAATATTTAAAGAATACTGTTTGTGGGATATTTATATGAAACACTCTTATTTTTGTTTTGCAGCACCAGGATCCTGCTTCTTATGGAGCTGATTCACTTTTAGTGAACTCCTCAAGGCACTACTTAAATATTCGCTATACCTTGTTGCCATATCTTTACACCTTGTTCTACAAGGCTCACACCAAAGGAGAAACTGTAGTGAGGCCACTACTTCATGAGTAAGCAAAGTATTAAAAAGATTACTAGACATGGGCAAATTTTCACATTAGAAAATAGTTTCTAAGAACTTATTATGCTTGTTCTTCCATTAATAAATTTAACTGGAAGAAATACAGCAATGGATTAGGGACTGGTGCTTATATCTCTGCGATTACTTGAAATTTTTTAGACAATAATCTCTTAATACCTTCTTCTCTTGCCTCCAAGTAATAGAAGATATAATATTGCATCAGTTAATATTTTATACAAATATGGAAGGAACTCTACAATGTAATTTTAAATTTTGCAATAGAAACATTATAGAAAATAAGAACTGGCATTATATTTATATTTCTTTTGTTTTGTATCGCCAATCATCTATAAAGGTATTAGTAGCTATGATTGCAGTGTTAACCTTGGTTAAAGGAGAACTAAACCCCTAAACCAGCTAAAAATGCCATGTTTTATATACTGAAATTATTGCACCAGCCTAAAGCTTCAGCTTCTCAATGACAACGATGATCCAGGACTTCAAACTTAAAACAGGGGGGGTCACCATCTTGGAAAGTGTCTGCAATACTCACATGCTCAGTGGGCTTTGAGCAGCTGTTGAGAAGCTAAACATTGGGGTTGTCATAAAATATCAAGAAGAAAATCAGGTTTGCTTGCAAGACAAAATAATGCTACAAGGTTGATAATTAAATTCTCATGCTAGTTGCATTGGTTTATGTATGCCATGTATTAATTACTTATCAGCCATATATTGGGACATGTATATTCTATGTGTACTGTATATTTTGAGTTGGTCTCTAAGTTCAGTAACTGACAACAGCACAGAGCATGTGCAGTGAATCAGCAGAAAAAAATATGGGGAGCTACTGGGGCATCTTCAGAGTCACAGATCTTCCCTGCTAATGGGTTGTGGTTGCCTTGTGCAAACTATAATGTACAACATTTCTAGCCTACTTCTTTAGTTTAGCTTTAGTTCTCCTTTAAGCATTCATTGATTTTCTGGTAGGATGTTGTGGAATTGGACCAATTACATTACAATTTGCTGGAAATAACACATTGGCTTTATTGGCCTTTATTAGATTTATTGCTTGTGAATTATTAATACATCAAATATACGTTGTTGTCATATTTATTAGGATTGCCGTAAATTTATGCACCTTCAATCGGTATACCCTTTCCATCTGTTCTGTCTTTTTATATATACAAATCAAAGGACAAGTTGTCAAACTGAGGCCTGATTTTTCTTTTAATAGTCAATAATTTTGTGTTTCTTGAATTTACAAATGTTTCTGTTTACTGCACACTGATAATGGCTTCTTAAATGTATCTTTATATATTTATGTACTTACAGGTTCTATTCTGATCCTGAAACTTGGGGAATAGATAACCAATTTTTGTGGGGTCCAGGACTTCTCATTACACCTATACTTAATCCCGTAAGTTGCACTTGAAACATTTAGATATAAAGTATATAAAAATCAGACTGTTCTACTAAAAGGTAATATAAATCCCGGAGGCCTTTTCAATACAACAGAAATGAAATGTGATGGAAAGTCTATCCATCCAACAGTTGCTAGGCTACAATTTATAAAACGATATTCTGCAAATTGGATAGGGCCATTATGCCTATCTGAAGTTCCTATCTAGATAAATATTTTCGAGAGAATGATATTTGCTCCCTTTCACCATATTTATTTCTAACAGGAAATAAATAAATATACTGTATATAATAGGAAGGTCTCAAGATTTATAGTCTACGTCCACAAATTTACCTTCTCCAAAATTCCATGCAATATCTTTGCAGCCTTTTGGTATATAAATATTTCATATTTTTGTCTATATAGTATACCACCGACTAAAGGGCAGATTGATTAACTCACTAATGTTTTCTGGCATTGATTTGCCAGGCCACAATCCTCAATGGATCATTGTCCATTTCATAGTCACTTTATCTTTTTGAATATATTATCATGGAAGAAGAAAGGAAGATACAACCACTTATTCCCATGAAGTGTCCAGCAATCAAAAGCAGAACTATGCTCTCCTCTTCTTGTACCCAACCTTGGTGCAATGCTAGTAGAGCACTGGCTATAATTGGAACTTGCAGTACTTTCCTGTGCCATGAACTTATGCATTACAGGCAATAACTGCCAATGGCATGCCAATGCCACACGTCCTGGTAATTAGTCAGTAATAAGCTGGAGCACATTAAAGGTCTATTACATTCATCGTTAGGTAAATTTACTCCACGTATGCTAATTTACATTCAGGTTACATGAGCATTCTACCACAGTTTAATAGAGGGATGACTAATATACATTAATTCATTTCATTCTTTGAATAATTTAATAAGATTGAATTTATGACTTTTATAGTATTTATTTGTAAAGCAATGTGCATCTATGTTTCACTTTTAAAGCACAACCACAATAAAGGTACAGTTGAGTAAGTAACTGAACATGTAAGTGCTAGGAATTCAATGAAGTTAGTGATGTTTCTGCCCTGAAGAAATTACACTCTATAAGGTACAGGAGACAGACAAAAACAAAAACGGGTTAGGGAATAAGTGCATAAATCGGGAACATAATTGCTACTTAAAAGTTATTTCTAAAGAGGCTAACAATAGTTAAAGAGAGATCTTTAAGAGCAAGACAATTGACCAGTGATGGAAAAATTTGCAAAACGACGCTGGTGCCTCGTTTTTGACGCCGGCGTCCGTTTTTTTTGACGCGACGCCCGTTTTTTACGCCGACGCCTGTTTTTTACGCTGACTCCCATTTTTAACGTGGCGGCGAATCGAGCAAATTCGCCACAAATTCGCGCCTGGCGAATAAATTCGCCCGTCACTACAATTGACCATATTAGAACCATGGTCTATAAGGAAATTTTTTTTGAGTGATTCACTTTTTTTGGGTAAACTATATGGATGATAGATTATCATGAGGATGTTTATATAGAAATTAAAGCAGATACATAAAGAGAAACAGAACAAAGCATTGAGGAGTGTTGTTAAGATGCAGGTAAGTTAATGCCGATGGTAACATTGGATGTATTGCAGTGGATGGAAATAAGAATCTTGGAGACCGTTATTAATTGGTTGCAGTAGTCTACCCTGGAGAGGATATGGACCTCATTGTTTTAATAATCCTTAAATATGGTATCATGTGATGCATACAGGGTGTAATCTTTGTTATTTTCTCTTCTTTATTTAGAACTCAGTTACTGCTAATGTATATATACCTGATGCAAAGTGGTACAACTATGAAACTGTAAGTAAATTAATTTCAAACATTATTTCATGACAATTCCTCCCATTTTATGCAATATCAATGTCATCTGCAATGACTCCCTGCAGTCAGTGATGAAAACCCTGTGTCAATTGCAGTGTTCTCTCAATAAACAGTTCTATAGTACTTGACTTAAGAATATTAAGAATATGGATTTATTGAGTTAGGCATGCCTTAATAGTCTTTTAAATTTAATTTGATTAGTTGTCTCTTTCTGAGTTGTCTCTTTCTAAATTGTTATGTTACCAAAGGCTAGGAGGCAAATTCACTAAAGGGCAAATTTTTGCTAGCGACCGCTTTGCCACACTCCGAGCCACTTTGCCAAGTGCAAAATTCATTACCACTAATATGCGAAGTTGCATCTCAGCAGCCAAACGCTGGCGAATTTTCCATGAGTTATTTTCGGTTGGGCGAGCATTTCATACCTAATTTTTGCTAGCGTTCATTTTTGCCAAAACTTTGCTAGAACTCTTACGCTTCGGTTAATCTGAATAGGGCAGGTATCTAAAAGTTGTATGGACGTCTTTAATAGTAATGTTGGTGCAAATGGTATAAGTGGGCACTTTTTCAAACACATGTCCAATGAGCCATCATAAAGACAGAGGGGATCCTCTAATACCCTAAACATTGGCCCACCCTTATACAAATGTGGCATGCCCCTCAAATTAATTTAAAAACATTCTCACACATACAATCAATAGTTTGGACTTTTAAAGGCAATCCCACTTTAAAAAAAGAAACATTTACCCACTTTCCCACTTTATAAAAAGAAACGTTTTTTTTACAACTTTAATGCATTTCCGACATACAGGATATAAGGCCACTGACATAAGATTGAGGAAGATGTACCTTCATTTTAGCAGTTCACCTGGTCTGAGGTGGCAAAGTCACCTGGTGATAGAGTAAAGAGTATAGAGTAAAGATATAGATGTAAATAGATATAGATGTAGAGTAAAGTCTGGTGAAAGAGGTAACGTTCAGTAAAATTTGCATCTTAGTAAATTTGTGGATTAACGATGGTTTGACAGAGCGAAGAGTTGCCTGGCGATAGGGTGTGAGTGAACACTATTGATGGACTTGTTTGCTAGCGAACTGTCCTCTATGCCTGTTAGTGAATTGGCAATGTCCCTGCGGATGAGATTTCTGATGAATTGTTACTAGCAATGGCCACTTTGCCTCTTTAGTGAATCTGCCCCATGTATATAATTATTAAGAAATCTCATAAAGACATTATACTTTATCTTTTGTTTAGTTTATACTCCAGAAGGCTTGCACTCTGTATCACTTTAAAGTTGTAAGTTTTTTTGTTGTCTTTCTGTAGAGTCAGGTATTTTATTGATCCTTTCAATTTTGCAGTCTTCCTGTAGTCCACACTCTTGTCATCTAAGCTTTGTAGTTCATGAACCCAAGAGACATTTTTGTTAAACTTTGCTCCCTGATGTTGTTGCACAAAGAAGGGGAGGGTAATTAACTTCATACGTGCTACATATGTAAATATCTTGTATTCTTGGTCATGTTCTGTTTCGAGTGATGCAAATGTCACTTGCATGGTGAGCACCAAAATGACTCCAGATTTTGAAAATATTCAATTCAACTGACAAGTGCACAATCAGACACAACTGCAGTAGACACAGTGCAGTTGTGCCAAGCTAATCGCTCCATTGCACCTACATGACACTAGGATTCTAGGAAAAACACTACATTGTGAAAAAAGACAATTGCACTTAAAACTGCACTTTTCACATTGCATTAAGGTAAGGGAATGCACCCTACTGATGCTATCCATTGCTAAAATCCCATTTTTATATTTCATGCAAAACATTACAAAAGCTATATTCTAACCAACCCCCCCAATACATACCACATTGCTAACCAACCCCCCCAATACATACCACATTGCTAATCTTTAGCAAAGATTCTTTAAAGACTCCACTTAGCACTTTAACAATTGTTAAATTACTATTACAAGCATGTAGGATTTATGATTATAGACCCAAGGAGCAAAATTATCCATTAATTTAGCAATC
This sequence comes from Xenopus laevis, assembly GCF_017654675.1. Lineage (NCBI taxonomy): Eukaryota > Metazoa > Chordata > Amphibia > Anura > Pipidae > Xenopus > Xenopus laevis. The sequence continues at coordinate 121,121,739 of NC_054379.1, forward strand.
CTATAGGTTTCCTTCATTACATTCCCAGCCATTTAACTTTTTTTTGGAGTTTTTAACCATTCTATACAAATAGTCTATTAAGTTCAACTGATTTGATGACTAAATTAATCAAATCAATCGAAATGGTAGCATTGTCTGATCCTTTCAGGGATACCAATATTTCAGGCTCCTAAAAAATATCTGATCTGAGATATGAAATCCCTAGAAGACTATGGGCAATGTCAACAACTTTTTGTCAATTGTATGTCTCTTCTAGTTAATTTGCTCAATATATATATTGATCAGTATTGATTGAATGAAATCAGGCATGCTTTTCTAGTTATATATTAAAACTGATTGTTTTCTTATATTGATTCAGTATGTACAATATATATATATTGTAAATAAAGATATGGCCTGTTTCATTCCAACCTGAATATCCTTATTGTCTCATTGGTGGGATAGAGGTAAAATGGGTGGTAGCTTTTTTAAAGGGGTTAATGTGTAAGATGGTAAACAGGCTGCCAGGCTGTTGCTGCACTGTCAAACAGCAATAATGACAATTTTACATTGTATTTATTAAAAACTGAACTCTATCTCTCAAAGCAAAATAAAGAATACCTTTTATACATTCACAACCATGTATATTATATTGAATTAAAAGCTGTGGTTTCTATTTTCATGCTATAGGGCACTCAAGCTTCTTGGAGAAAGCAAAAAGTTGACATGTATATACCAGAAGACAAAATTGGACTTCATGTCAGAGGAGGATACATATTCCCAACTCAGAAACCAGCTAACACTACCTTCTACAGGTACTGTAAAAGTTTTAATTCTACATATTGACTAGCACATGTTGAGTCTTAACTTGCTAATTATGGCTTATGCCACACAAGGCATTTTATTCAATACTGCCATGTGTGTAGTAACAGGCATGAACAGTGTCAGACTGGTACATTTGGGGCCCACCGGGTTCCTAACCTTGGGGCACCGTGCGCATGTGCAAAAACTGGTGCTGTGTGTGCATGCGCAAGAAATGGAGCACTGCATGCATGCGTGAACATCCGCACATAGCACACACCACGCCGCACATATTTTCTTTTGGTTTCGCCTGATAGGGGAGTGGGTCTGGGCCAGCAGGGGCCTATGAGGGCCCGGGCCGACCGGGTTTTCTTCACGGTTTCCAACAATGGACACAGGTCAGATTTGTCCCGATCGGCTCCCTAAATCCATAACTAGTGCTAAACTTCCTGTCACGCCTATAGCAACCGCCTTGGGCTTCGGGAGGAAGTACGATCATACGATTCTAAGTAGGCCGGATTCAGCCCACTTCGACCTCAAAAAACTTTGATCTTCGTTCGATTGGTCTTTTTGAATTCGAAGTTCGAAGCTTTTTTAACTTAGACCTTTGATAAATCTGCCCCTTACTGTATACACCTATTTATTGTACAGCACTAAGAAATATGTTGGCTTTTTATAATGATGTGCTTATTTATTATTACATTTTCCCGAAAATTTGCTTTGCAGGAAAAATCCAATTTTCATGATTTTTTTGGATCTTTTATCCAATTTTCAGGATTTTTTTTTTGGATTTTTCACCCGAAAACTCAGATTTTTTGCCTGAAAACTCTGAATACTTCAGGGGAATTGAACGAAATCCAGTGCACATCAAAAAAAATCATTGGGACTTCTCCCATTGACTTACATACAACCTTGACAGGTCTAAGATGCTGGATTTTCTGATTCAGACTTTTCTATCCTCGGGGGTTTAATACATTCTGAAAAATTTGTGATTTTTTAAAGTCAGATTTTATAAGAAAAAATCATGAATTTGTTATTCATGAACAATAGAGAGGGAATGGATCAATTCACATTCCCTGGTTGCCTATTTTATTTGTTATTTAGTGACTATAAATAGGTTTTTTTTTCCTCTCTTGCTTGTGACTTTTATAGTAGAGAAACCACTGAAACTAGCATACATTTTTAAATTCATAAAACCACCATTAAAGGGACAAGGAACTTTCGGCATTTTAGCTGCAGAAAAAACATTGACAAAGAAATGCACAAAAAAATTGTCCCACAGTGTTTTGTTTTTTTAGTACATTTCCTATATCCTTGTGATATATATGAGGGATTTGAGGGACTTGCCATTCTAGAGATCGAGAATATATAACTGGAGAATAGCATAACTTTTTAAAGAAGGGAAACAATTAAATTGAAGGAGTGCATACACACACATGCACACACAATCAAAACAAAACATTAACCCATATCCTGCATCTAATTTAAAAAAAAAAAGTTGATTATTTGTAGAACAGGTTATACAGTATGTTTGACAGTTTTCCTTAAATCATTTACTTAATTGTCACACTGTGGTCGAGTTAAAATATATTTCATCGTAAAGCTGCATACAGGAGAAAATAAGAATGCAGCAATTTGCATCAAAATTATACCACAATCAATTTCATGATGCCAAAGCAGGAGACCTAGTTGCATTGTTAGAGACAGTCCATTTATGTATATTGTAAATGCTAGCTGAAAAATAGCCAACCCCACTATAAAAGCAATAGATTTAATATTAAAGTAGAATAGGTACTGACTGAATTAATTATTCCCTAAATCAATATTGTCTGAAAGGCTTTACTGCTTTGTTGAAGAATATGGATGAAAGTTTAAGACTTACTAATTGTTTAAGTGCTTTTTCCCAATGTGATCATTTTATACAATGTCTGAAAGAGACTGTCTGTACTGAATGTACTTTAGGATAGATTTCAGGAATTCTCTATAGGGATTAGTGTTATTTCATACTATAGGGTATCTACTGAATATACCTAAAGCTATATTTTAATTAGTTCTCTATACGAGATTAAAGTTATTTTATATCATATGGTATTCACGATGCAATTTATGCATCAGAATAAAAAAAGGCTAAATGTATTAACTATTGACCATGTGGAGCAAATATAGTCTAACTACTCAAATCTAGTGAATTATTCTCAATATGTCAACATATTATTATTAACATGTATTTATAGAGCGCCAACATGTTGCACATTATCATCATTACACAATGACATTTATACAAAAGCAGGTGTAAGGACATCTTGTATTATGCATTCCATTAAGCCACACAGACATTTGTAAATATGAAGAGCTACAGAAGTAAATGAAAAAAAAAAAAAGGTTTCTACAGAGATGAAAGAAATGAATCTCAATTCTGGCTTGGTTTCTGTAATTGAACTTGATCCTGCATAATCCCAGAACACACAGTGAATAAAACAAAAGTTGCACTTCAAGTCTGACATTTGGTCAGAGTTAAATGACTTTGAGAAAAGTGAATCGTTTAAATATCCCACTACAGCCCTGGTGGAAAACTTTTCTTTGCAGTTCATGGAAACAGAAGAAGTAAGGCAATCTTCTGATACAATCCTTTAGTAATTGGGAGCTTTGGCATCCATCATTCAAATTTTCCATTTTACTTGTTCTGCATTGTATATTCTAGAAGTGTGTTTTGCCATAGATATTATTTCATACTATTTCATAAATAGTATTTAACCCACAATATGAATACAATGTAATGCAATATAACGTGTGTTATAGAGTCAACTTATTATGTATCTCAGTTATTTTTGACCAAGCCCAAATTGTGGCTACTGCATAGTTACAAAAATAATTTCTGCATGGGAAAAAAATTATATAAATCAAGATGGCTGTAAGTGCTTAGCACAGCTGAGCTTCACTGAGCTCTAACACTATTGAATTCAATGTGGTTGTGCAAAAGCATCTTCTTTGTTAAATGTGTCAGTTTGTTAAAACATTTTCAAGACTGTCTGGAAAACAAGGAAAACATTCCTGATATTAAGTAAGTGAAAACTTGCTTAGTTGAATTTTTAATACAACCATACTGTCAAGCCTGGGTTAATAAGTCCAGATGGGAGGAGACAAGGAGTGATCAATAGTCCCAGATTTAGCCGGAAGCGAGGTACCAAGGAATAAGCAGAAGAATCGTCAGGGACAGGCCGAGGTCGAGGCGGGCAGAATTCGAGCGTAACCGGGAACAAGCTGGGTCGGGGGCAGGCAGATAGCAAGCGAAGTCCAAAAACAGGCAGGGGTCAAGCAGGAAGAAGTCAATCAGAAGTCCGAGGAAACAAGCCGAAGGTCAAAGCCGAAATCAGAAATCAAGTCACATCCAGGAGCTAGGATTATAACCAAGCAAGGATCCTTTCCCAGAGCGTCTTTTTAAAGTAATGTTTTGGCGCCAAACGTGAGGACGCTAGCGTCATTACGCCGCACGCCGTTGCGTCAGCGGATGTTTCGTCGCCCGCGTCCACCCCGGCGCGCGACAGTTTTCGACGCGCCTGCGTCCGCGTCCATGTTGACGCTCGTGCACGAATGAGCCTTACATTGCCCCCCCCTTAGGGGTGGCCTCTGGACACCTCTGGATGGTTTCTCAGGATGTTTCTTGTGGAAAGCTTTGATGAGCCTCGGAGCATGGATGTTTCCTACCGGTTCCCAAGAATTTTCTTCAACCGAAAACCCCTTCCACTTGACCAGATACTGCAATTTCCCCCAACGAAGCCGAGAATCCAAAATTTGTTCTACTTCAAACTCGATCCCTTCTTGACAAACAACAGGAGGAGCAGGAACAGGATGCTGGCAGGAGAAAGGACTAGAATGAAATTTCTTCAATAAGGAGGCATGGAAAACTGGATGGATCTTCATGGATCCTGGAAGTTCTAGTTCAAAAGTGACTGGATTAATACATCTTTTAATTGGAAAAGGCCCAACAAATCTAGGGGCAAACTTCTTTGACGGATGAGGAAGGCGAAGATTGGTAGAGGCTAACCATACCTTGTCTCCTACTTGGAAGTTTGGATCTGCTCCCCGTCTTCGATCTGAAAAAACTTTAAATTGGAGTTGAGCCTTGCGGATCATGTGTTGAAGCACCTCCACATTCTCCCTCAGAAATGTAAGTCTATCCTGGACCGAAGAAAGAGATACTTCTGGAAAAAGGCCAGGAAACATGGTAGGATGAAATGCAAAATTAGAAAAGAAGGGCGTCTGTTTCGTAGATGAATGAATGGTGTTGTTGTAAGAAAATTCAGCCAGAGGAAGAATTGACACCCAATTGTCCTGCAAATAAGAAGAAAAAGACCGAATGTATTGTTCCAAAGTTTGATTAGTTCTCTCTGTTTGTCCGTTAGTCTGAGGATGGTATGCAGAGGATTTCATTAACACTATTCCCAGAGCTTTACAGAGAGCAGACCAGAATTTGGATGTAAATTGTGTGCCTCTATCCGAGATGATTTCCCGAGGCAATCCATGAAGCCGTACAATCTCCTTGACGAAAACATCCGCAGTCTCAGAAGCCGAAGGGAGATGAGAGAGAGGAACGAAATGAGCCATCTTTGTGAGACGATCCACCACCACAAAAATAGTATTATGTTTATTGGAAAGAGGAAGTTCCACAATAAAATCCATGGAAATTGAACTCCAAGGTGCCTCTGGAGGTGGTAGAGGTTTCAAAAGACCCATTGGTTTGAGGTGAGAAATCTTAGACCGGGCACAATTTTCACATGAACGAACGTAAGAAATGCAGTCTTTCACCACTGATGGCCACCAAAAAAACCGTCTCACCAAATCTAACGTCTTCCTTATTCCAGAGTGACCTGCTAAAGGATGATCGTGCATAAAACTCAATGCTTCAGCCCGAAGTGAAGGAGGAACCACGATTCGTTGATTAAACAAGAGGACACCATCCTTTACATGTAACCACTTAGAATCAGGGTAATCTTCAACAGACTGCTGGGTGTCCTCCACCTTTTTGAGAAAAGAAGCTTGAAGAAGCAGAAAGTTTCCTGAATGAAGAATGGTAGCTGGAGGAGTTGTTGATTCTACTTCAGAAAATTGCCGGGAAAGCGCGTCAGCCTTCACATTCTTAGAACTGGGTTTATACGTAATGTGAAACTGGAACCTTGAGAAAAACAGGGCCCAACGAGCTTGGCGAGGATTTAAGCGTTTGGCTGACCTTAAATACTCAAGATTCTTGTGATCCGTAAAAATTAAAATTGGATGTAGCGCACCTTCCAATAAGTGTCTCCACTCCTCTAGAGCATACTTAATGGCCAATAACTCTCGATCACCCACACCATAATTTCTTTCAGTGGGACTGAGCTTCTTAGAAAAAAAGCAACTGGGTGAACACTGTCCTTAATTCCAGACCTTTGAGAAATAATTGCCCCAACTGCATCTTCAGAGGCGTCAACTTCAAGTAAAAAAGTCTTAGAGGGTTCAGGATGAATGAGAATTGGAGCGGAGATAAAAAGTGTCTTCAATTTCTCAAAAGCTTCTTGTGACTCCGAAGACCAAAAAAATTTTCTCTTGAGGCTGGTTAAGTCTGTGATTGGTTTGATTATGGCAGAAAATTTTTTAATGAACCTTCTATAAAAATTAGCGAAGCCCACGAATCTTTGCACCCCCTTACGATCCTTGGGAGGCGGCCACTTAAGAATTGCATCCACCTTTTTTACATCCATACAGACCCCAGAAGCAGACACAACGAAACCCAGGAATTCAATGGATGACTTTTCAAACTCACATTTAGAGGCTTTCGCATACAGCTTATGTTTCCTTAAGCGTAACAGGACCTCTTTAACGTGTACGCGATGCTGTTCCAAGGAAGAAGAGAAAATTAAAATATCGTCCAAGTAAACGACAACAAATTGATCAAGGAGATTGCGGAAAATATCGTTTACAAAATGTTGGAACGTAGCAGGGGCATTGCAGAGACCAAATGGCATCACCGTATATTCGAAATGCCCATAACGTGAACGAAAAGCTGTCTTCCACTCATCTCCCTTGCGAATTCGAATCAAATTGTAGGCCCCTCTCAAATCCAACTTTGAAAAAATCTTAGCTTGACTCAATCTTTGGAAAAGTTCTGAAATAAGTGGTAAGGGGTATCGATTTTTGACTGTGATCTTGTTAAGATCTCTGAAGTCAATGCAGGGTCTTAAGGAATGGTCCTTTTTCTCCACAAAGAATATTCCTGCACCAGCGGGAGATGTAGAAGCTCGGATAAACCCCTTCTCCAAATTCTTGTCAATATATTTCTTCAAAGTTTGAAGTTCAGGCTCAGAAAGCGGATAGATTCTGCCAAACGGGATAGGAGCACCAGGGAGAAGATCTATAGGACAATCATAATCCCTATGAGGAGGAAGAGAATCAGCTCCCTTTTCATCGAAGACATCAAAAAACTCGTGATACACAGGAGGGACTGCTTGAATCTCACCTTTGTCCAGAATGAATTCTTTCAAGGGAATATTTGATTGACAGTTTTGAAGACAAAAAGAAGAGTTAAATATCAGAGAACCGGTGTACTAGTCAATCGAAGGATTATGAAGTTTCAACCAAGGTAGACCTAGGATCACAGGAAACAACAAGGAATCCATCACATCAAACTTTATTTCTTCATAATGTTTAACATGGGAAGCAACAAAAAGTGGAGTCTCATGAAGAATTGAGCCCGAAGACATCAAGGAACCATCCGCCAGCTTAATACCGAGTGGCTGGGGCTTGGGAAGTAACGGAAGATTATGCAGTGTAGCAAAAGTCTTGTTCATAAAGCACCCACAAGCCCCAGAGTCCACAATGGCGTCAACCTCAATCTTTCTTGACCCCATCTGTAACGAAAGACGAATAGTCACAAAAGAGTTCGTTGGAATTGAAGAATTATAAACTGAAGACGATTTAGCGGATGTACTACCCTTAGGACGAGTTGGGCAGCCTCGGAGGAAGTGACCGGATTGGCCACAATACAAGCACAGATTTAAACGTCTGCGACAAAGTCTCTCCTCAGCTGTCAAAGCTCCCCGGGCCACACCAATCTGCATAGGTTCAGACTCTGAAGAGATAGCAGAGGGGGCTGGTTGGTGGATGGGAGGCGGAGCTACCGGGATGACCCATGAAGGAGATGGTGAAAAATTTACTGGCACCTTCTCCAGCTGCCTCTCTCGCAGTCTTCGGTCAATTTGAACCGCCAGCCGAAACAACTCTTCCAAGGTATCTGGAATACCTACTCGAGCCAACTCATCTCTAAGACCGTCAGACAGCCCAATGCGGAATTGTCTCTTTAGAGCCCTGTCATTCCATTCCGTGTCTGGGGCCCAACTCCGAAATTCGGCAATATAATCCTCCACCGGTCTCTGTTTCTGGCGAAGGGCCCCCAAGGCAATTTCTGCTGTGTCAATGCGGTGAGGATCCTCATAGATTGCACCCAAAGCCTGAATGAAAGTTTCAGTAGTAGCTAGGATAGGACTGTCCTGTTCCATCAAGCGGTGGGCCCACGCTTGGGGTTGTCCTTGTAGAAGGGTAATCATTGTTCCCACCCGAGCGTGCTGAGTAGCATACGTATTAGGCTTTAGCGTAAACAGGAGTTTGCACCCATTAATGAAAGTCCTGTAGGTGCTTCTATCCCCCGAAAACTTGTCGGGTAACGCCACTTTGGGTTCAGAGGAAGATCCAGAACCGGCCCCAGAATCCTCAGGAGACAAGAAGGAAGGACCCGAAGCAGGACGTGAATGAGTCACTGGTTCTTGCAGAGCCTGTAGCTGATCTTGCATAACTTGATAGCCGCCTTGTAACTCGTGGACAGCTTGAGCTAGACCTGCGATCTGCTGGGAAATAGTTTTCAGCACCGACCTCTCCTCCTTGGACTCCATCTTGGCTTGGTTATACTGTCAAGCCTGGGTTAATAAGTCCAGATGGGAGGAGACAAGGAGTGATCAATAGTCCCAGATTTAGCCGGAAGCGAGGTACCAAGGAATAAGCAGAAGAATCGTCAGGGACAGGCCGAGGTCGAGGCGGGCAGAATTCGAGCGTAACCGGAAACAAGCTGGGTCGGGGGCAGGCAGATAGCAAGCGAAGTCCAAAAACAGGCAGGGGTCAAGCAGGAAGAAGTCAATCAGAAGTCCGAGGAAACAAGCCGAAGGTCAAAGCCGAAATCAGAAATCAAGTCACATCCAGGAGCTAGGATTATAACCAAGCAAGGATCCTTTCCCAGAGCGTCTTTTTAAAGTAATGTTTTGGCGCCAAACGTGAGGACGCTAGCGTCATTACGCCGCACGCCGTTGCGTCAGCGGATGTTTCGTCGCCCGCGTCCACCCCGGCGCGCGACAGTTTTCGACGCGCCTGCGTCCGCGTCCATGTTGACGCTCGTGCACGAATGAGCCTTACACATACTTATTTTGTTATTGTTCACACTCATTTTGGCTTTTCCATTTTGGAATGTTCAAAGCAGGGTTGGACTGGCCTGGCTGGACACCGGGAAAATCCCAGTGGGCCCTGACCCTCATGGACCCCTGCTGGGCCAGACCCCCCTCTTCCCATATTTGAATTCCACAGTAAAAAAAATTTTGGCGCATGTGCACCGATTGGCACTGTTCGCGCATGTGCATTGCGCTGAGCGTGCCTTCATGTGGGCACCTCACAGTAGGGGCATGCGGGGAGGCTGGAGGGGGCCATTCCGACCCTGGTTCAAAGGTCGATATATAGTACATAGGTCTATGCTTTTTCTACATGTGGGTCAAGTATATTTAATAATTTGGCCATCGACTTGTAAGTCTCAAAATACAATTATTCACACCTAAATCCATTGATTTATATGCAGATGTGAACTGAAGCTGGGGGGCGGTATTGTATTTGTCACTTTGCCTATTTTGTTCTCTTGTCTCTGCATTGGTTTCCTCCAGGTACTCCAGTTTCTTTTCACACTACAAAATCATACAGGCAGTTTAACTGTCTCCTGTAAGCAGCAGTGGGGTAGGGACTCATGTGAATGATATATAATGTCTCTACAGTGCTGCGGAATATAAACCATATGGTCTACTGACAAAAAAAATGCCAATCTGCCTGGGGCTTTACACATGCCAACAAAAGCCCAATACATCAGCACACCGTTGAAGCATAACTTATTGGCACAAAAGCACAAATAAATTACAATGTTTTAAGCCAACCTGTGCCTTTTCTCAAGATAAAGGTCAATGCCAACTCCAAAACATTGCCATTTGTATATACTTTTAGAAAATAACTCATTATTCACAATTGTAAAATTACAGCATGCTACTGTGCTCATTCTTAATAGGGCATGATAGTTAGCCAATAAAGCTAAATTCAGACAAACTGCCTAATTATTATATGGCCATCTTTATAGCTACTTTTTTTTCTCTTCAGCCGTAAAAATGCACTTGGCCTTATTATTGCTTTGGATGATAACCAGTCTGCCAAGGGAGACTTTTTCTGGGATGATGGAGAATCCAGAGGTAACATTTTAAATATCTGACAGAAGAAGCTAAGAATATGTATAGAATGCGAAAGCATGCAAGATTTTTTTCCCTCTCTCATGGTATATGGCTGGGAGCTCTTCATTCATGACTTAAATGTAAAATTTGAAAATTGTATGCTATCATAAAAAATCATGATTTTTAATGTTCCTTTAAATGTTCTCTGTAATTTGGAACATCTAGGTTAATCAGCGAATAACACATTGGGGCTCATTTATCAACACTGGGCAAATTTGCCCATGGGCAGTTACCAATAGCAACCAATCAGTGATTAGCTTTTTAAAGCCAGCTGCAAGGAGACTGACAAATGAGACAATTTGATTGGTTGCCTTGGGTAACTGCCCATGGGCAAATTTGCCCAGTGTTGATAAATGAGCCTCATTGTGTTTGTTCATTTGCTTTCCTGTGTTATTTATGATGTGTGTTAATGAAATATTTCACCAATGGTGTTATACAAGACATCCAAAATACTGTCCAGTTCAAAACATCCAAAATACTGTCCAGTTCTTTTTCTTCTCATTGTGTTAATATTTCATTGCAAACAGGGGCATGACTTGATGAATATGATTTATTTTCTTTCAATTTTTCTTTCAGGGGCAATAGAATCAGGGACCCATATTTTATATGAATTTTCTGTTTCAAATGTAAGTATTTGTCTACGGAATTTAGAGAACGGCTACATTTCTGCTTTGCCTTCTTTATTTCTAAATATGCCTGTATGCCTTTTAAAAGTCTGTTGTCCATGATTTATTCTGCATTATATCACAGGCTTTATGATATATCTCATGTAACAATGGCTAGCCATTCAGATCCCTTGTCATGCAGCCTCTGTGCCTATAGCCCAAGGGGTTTCCTTTTTCAAACAAACAATAGATTGAAAGTCTGTTGGGGGGTCATTTACAAACATATGTGCAAAAATGCAATTGCCATAGCAACCAATTAGAAATTAGGGCCCGATTTATATAAAATGTGGATTTGTGTAATTTTACACAAGGTTTTTTCAACCTTGACTAAACTCATTTTAAAAAAGCATGAATGTCTACTTTATTATATTATTATATTTATTAAAAAAAGATGCATATAAAAAGCAAACACAAATAAAAAACATCATTAATATGACTATGAAAACCTCAAAATTCTTGTACTTGTAAGAATTTTCATGTGATTATAGGCAAAAAAAAAACCCCCAAAACCTTTCTTCTCCTATATGTGTATACAATGACTAGATGAGTATCATGAATGTACAATGGGGTATCAGTACTGTAGTTAGAGACCCCCCCACCTTGCTGCATCTAAATGCCCATGGGCATTGTTACCAAAACACAGTGGTCGAGCTAGGGGACATGGGCCCTAGTGCAAAAATTTAACCCAGGCCCCCCAGTCTCCCCGCCACTGGAAGATGTGTTGCACACTTTCCTTTGGGCCTCTTTGCAGTGCATACTGTGATTCAGGTGGTCCCTACGGGGATGGGCTGGGTGCTGTCGAACCCACTGCTCCCTTGGTAGTAATGCCACTACCAAAACAATTTGTAATTGAATGCCTTCTGACAAATGCCCCATAACTGTTATCCCTTTCAATAGCAATTTTATATTTATGTATTTGTGAAGGACCTACTCATTTGAGCCTTTGCAGACCATTAACATGGTAACATTTTCCATTTGCCATTGAGTCAGGGCTCCATTTTCATTTTGCCACAATCTCAGCCCTAGAGTAAAAAATACAGTGTGCTTTAGTGTGAAGTGGCAACGTACTTATAAAACATGTAAGTATAAAATGTATGATTCTGCTATATATGTGCATGATTCTACTAATTCCCCATACTAACCACAGGGGATATGGGATGATATAAGCTTGGTAACTAATATATCTATTATATTTTATTATATGTATCAGAAATATTTACAACATAAAATATGATTCAAAGAAAATTGCTTTGAACTGAAATGTTGTTTGTATTGCACAATGAGGGATAGAGTAATCAATCAATATTGTCTGATTAAAATGTATATTTAAGTTGATAAATTAGCATCCAGTTATTTTTTTTTATTTCAGAATATATTAGACATGTTGGTCACTAATGCAAAGTATACAGACCCAAACAATCTAAAATTTGAAGAAATTAAGATATATGGAGTTCAAAAATTTGTCAGTGAAGTAAGAGTGAAGAAAGGAGGTGTTATCCAATCCTCTAGTCATACAGTTAAATATGATTCAAACAAGGTGGGTATTATTATTATGCCTTTATATTTTCAAAAGAAATAGTATATTTTAAATGTAAAGATCTATAACAAGAACTAACTTTATTGCATTTAAATCTCAAGCATCTCTGCTTACTTTACTTAACATCATAAGCATAATTAAATTCAGAGTATGTCAGCTTTAGAATATGACTGCAGACCCTTATTCACAATAACGAGTCAAATTTCTGACATACAGGATGAAGGTGTAAGATTTGTATGATTCTGTTTTCGCTCAATCTTATCAAGTTTTTCCTCAACCCGAGTTATTTTATTGATAAATATGATAAAATTGTGCATGGGAGTTTGGTCGAGTTTAGTTTAATAAAAAATATGATAAATAACCCCTTTAATGTTAGGGTTAAAAACCTGAAACTGCTTATACACAAATGTGTAAAATACAGATAAAAATGAATGGCTATTCATAGGAAAGTGCAGGCTGTTGGTCCATATGGTGTTTACTATTAACAGTAACCAGTCATTCTGTAATGCTTTGCATGCCATTTAATATGTGAACATGGATCACATAAGACTCCTTCATATTAATTAAACTTTTAAATGTGGCTTACATTGTTCAAAAGTTGGTTGGTTGTATTACATATTGCACAGGTATTCATGTAGTTGTCTTAGGTTTTAAAAACATACATGTGTACTTGCCTCCATTCTTACAGTAAAGGAAAGCTTACCTGGGAGTACTGCGACCTTTGTAACAACATGGGGTTTCTAGTTGAGACTAGTTTAACCAAAGTTTGTGTTACATTTCATATACAATATGACTGTACAAACTTAGGGTAATAAAGCCCTAAATGTAGTACAGTAATATGTGTTAATTCATAAATGGTAATGCTCAAAAAGTTTTCATGAAATTTACTTAAATTATTGTGTTTTCTGTCCTTGCACAGGTTTTAGAAATAACAGGTCTTCAGCTGGTATTAGGAGAGGGTTACACTCTGGAATGGGATCAAATTGATAAGGCCTTTGAAAAGTATGATTGCCACCCCGAAACTGATGCTTATGAAGCTAAATGTCAAAGCCGAGGATGTATCTGGGAGGTGTGTACGTTTATAAAACCAACAGTTTTTGGAAAGGGTTACATTCTATTTTATTAAGCATATGTACAGTAGTTTTATATACTGTAGGCAGGCAGTTATTTGCATTTTAATAGTAAAGTACAGTGTTAGTGCATTTTGAAATTAAAACTTTTGTTACCATTGAATAAAAGCAACAGTAAACTGCCAGCAAAGTGGCTAAAATAAATTAAAAACATTGAAATAGTATCTTATTATTCCAAAGTTGACTATTCAGTTTCTTTTCCACGGTTCTATGTGTTGCTATTATATATCCAGCAAACCTCTCTCCCTACCTTGTCCCTGGTTTTTCTTTTTATTGCTTTAGAATTGCTGTTCTCTCTGTCATATTCAATATAGCACTAAATTCTAAAGCTAAGGCCAGTTCCAGGATCAGTTACTGTTAATGTTAGAAACATTCACCCATGTACCATTCAGTGCCCTGTTGATCATTCTTCTGACCACACATTTTAAGCAGACAGAGTACTCTGAAGATGCCTGTAAGGCAGATAGACATTGTTTGCTGCTTCATTGTAATACAATATATGCTATTCCCTGCATTTGTATCATGTACAAATGTTTGGCATGTTTTAACTTTCATGTATGTATGTATGTGTTTGTATGTACTGTTAAAAAAACTATATGTGTTTTATAGTGACGTAATACATGATTCTTTATTACTACTTTGAAAATGTGTGAGCAATTTATAAAGCATACATCTTTTTTAGCCTTCAGATATACCCAAAGAGCCATGGTGTTACTTTCCGAGTAACTATGGTTACAGAGTGGGCAATGTGCAGCCAACCTCTACTGGTATAAAAGTGGAAATTTCCAAAGGTTCCATGGTGGTACCACCTTATGGTGATCTTTCACCTCCCATCAGCCCAATTAATGTTGACGTAATATATCATGAAAACAACATGCTGCAATTTAAGGTAAATATTTATTACAATCTATGCATATCATGTTGTTATTAATCACTATTATTATAATGTACATACTTTTGTCTAAAGAGGTCAGAGGGTTTTTGCAATCTTTTATAAAATTTTAATTTTAATTTTTTTCTTTTTTTTTTGTAAGTCCTTAGTGTTCCTTCTGGGAGCATTTGCATCTCCCTTTGGGTAGGCCTTTGGGCAGGTGGTAAGGAGTATTGACTAAAATAGGTGGCGTCCATTCAAGGGCCATTCTGCAGGTCTCTGCACTCCACTAGCGGATATTTGCACACACAAATGTAGTTCTCAAAGTGCAAAAAATGGCCAGCAACCGGCATAAAAACTCCACAATCTGACAATAATCCCAAAAGCAGTGTACAATGTTTAAAAAAAATGCTCAGTAATGGCTTTTTTTGTTTCAGACCTTTGCACTATTTATCAATTAGTAAAGCACTAACTTTCCCCCATTTTTTTGTCATTCCACTGCCAGTTTGTAACACTGTTTTTCTCAGAAAAACAAGACTTTTTACTACATGCCACTACTACTGTACTTGCTTTTTAGCAAAATAAAAGTTGCCATTCATTTCTATGGACTTTTTATTGCTGGGCGTTTCACTGGGCGTTTAATTATTAAAATATAATAAAAACCCCAATTGTTAATTTCACTGATCCTTCACTGATTTTTTTTTAATTATTTGTTTCAGTTACACAGATAAGCATTTCTCATCTTGTAATAATGTACTAGTGGAGAAATGTGGCAACATAAAAGGAAACGAAAAGGTCATATTTCACAAATTGATAGACATCTCCTTTTGTTCTGTTTTAGTCTTATAGCATTTAAAAGATTAAATCAGTGTAAATGTAATGAAATGTAAATGAAATAGTGAAAATGTGTGTCCAAAAATAAAGCTGAGGGCTTATTATTTGGTTCTCTCAGAACACTGAAACTCCATACTAGCAGATCAGCAATATTTTGAGACGGCTTTTAGATAACGGTTTCATTTACATATTTATTAATGTTACCTCAGGTTTCCTTGTAAAAACATGACATTTACATATTCTGTTTAGATCTATGATCCCAATAACAAAAGATATGAAGTTCCTGTACCACTAAATCTACCAAATAGCCCTACAAGTACAGAAGCACAACGCCTTTATGAGGTTACGGTTAAAGATAATCCATTTGGACTCCAGATCAGAAGAAAAAGCAATGGAGCAATAATGTAAGTAATGAAAAAAATGTCTATAAAAAGCATTATGAGATAACTGATACCCGTTACTCAGGGGCCGATTCACAAAGGGTCGAATATCGAGGGTTAATTAACCCTCGATATTCGACTGGGAATTAAAATCCTTCAACTTCGAATATCGAAGTCGAAGGATTTTAGCGCAAATAGTGCGATCGAACGATCAAAGGATTATTCCTTCGATCGAACGATAAAATCCTTCGAATCGAAGGATTTTAATCCAACAATCGAAGGAATATCCTTCGATCATAAAAAGTTAGCCAAGCCTATGGGGACCTTCCCCATAGGCTAACATTGAGTTCGGTAGCTTTTAGATGGCGAACTAGGGGGTCGAAGTTTTTTCTTAAAGAGACAGTACTTCGACTATCGAATGGTCGAATGATTTTTAGTTTGAATAGTTTGATTTAAAGTCGTAGTTGAAGGTCGTAGTAGCCCATTCGATGGTCGAAGTAGCCTAAAAAACACTTCGAAATTCGAAGTTTTTTTACTTCGAATCCTTCACTCGAAGTTAGTGAATCGGCCCCTCAGTGTCCCCCTTCCTTTCTTACTGAACAGTGGTAATACTTGCTAGCTGACACCATCAAATAAGTAGATGTAGGGAAACTACACGTAAGGCTATTACAATATTCTTTCATGAACAAATCTAAAACAAATGATATGTAACCACTTAAGCTCTACCTCCTGGTTAAAAGGACGTTAAACAGAAATAAGAAATCAAAGAACAGATCATTATATTATATAAACACATTAAGCATACATTGTCTGGTAAAAAGATGACCCTGTGTCCAATCATATCTAATAGATAATTCCCAAACGTTATCATATTAAAATGAATGTGTTATATGTCACATAAAACAAAGTCTGCTTCATTTAAACATATAGAAGTATATGCAGTATTGAATGTATACATTTCTAAACACCAATATTACAACAAAGGGAATCATTTACCATGGGAATACCCAAGTATTTTAGTCCTGTAACATTTTTCTTAAGGTAGTTGATTCATTTTCAAATTTCCAATATAACAATAGAGGTCAGAACCTAACCCTGAAGGATGTATTCATGGAGTATCAACATGGTCCATAGTGATGGGCGAATTTGCGCCGTTTCGCTTTGCCGAAAAATTTGCGAATTTCGCCCGAAATTCGCGAAACGGCGAAAAATTCGCGAAACGGCGCCGGCGTCTCGTTTTTGACGCCGGCGTCCGTTTTTTCGGAAATTTTTTTTTTTGACGCCGGCGAATTTTTTCGGCGAATTTTCGCGGGCGTTTCACGAATTTATTCGCCTGCCGCGAATCGCGCAAATTCGCTGCGAATTCGCGCCTGGCGAATAAATTCGCCCATCACTAATGGTCCATGCTATTACAATAAAAGCACAATAAAATAAAAAGATTCACATCAGGAAGTTAATTTGCAAATCTAGAATTAAAGAATACAATAGAAAACCACAAGTATTTGTCTTTTTGATTAAAGAGTATTTTACATCTATAAAAATTAATATTACAAAGGCATCCTTACCACACAATTAATAACCAATGTTGTCTATATTTTCCATTATTGCTTGCATTTATTTTCTATATTTCCCCCTGCTAATATTATCAGGAGCAGTTTTCACAGTGTTTGGCCATAAAAAAGATTTTGTTAAGTAAATTAATTAAGTTACTACTTTTTTGATAGGTGTGTTATTTTAGGGGGCTATTAGCGAGCCAAAGGGAATTTCATCAGGCACTTACTCAGAAATTCATTTGTGCTTTGAAAGCAATTGATTCCTCTGTAAAATGTCAGCCTCTCTTCTAATCAAATTCAGAACAAAAAAAAATTAGATTTACGTCCAGGGGGATTATTGCTTGTATCATCTGTCCTTTGCGTTAGGGATGTTTGAGACACTTGGATTACAGCTGCTGATGGAAATGTTTAGAGTTGATATACTTTGAAAAATAGACTTTTTAGCAGAGTCTAAGCAGATGAATCATACATGTGTGCTGAGAAACATTTGTCTGTTGCATAAATAACACATAGAAATTATGGAGGTTACTTAGCTGCAACTTGTTTTCAAGCATAGGGCAAGCCAGACATCATGTAACTCATTACAATTAACAAAAAAATAACAAACACTAGTAAAAAAAAAATTACCTAGCAAAGAATAATAACTTTTTATTACTTTTTATTGTTTTATAGGACTTGAAATGGATTTAAATATTTACATACATACATGCTTATTGTAATCACATTTTCATTGTGTTCTTTACTAGATGGGATTCTCAAGTTCCTGGATTTTACTTCTCAGACATGTTGCTACGTATTTCAACAAGGCTGCCCTCACATTATGTTTTTGGACTTGGAGAAGTTGAACATAATACATTTCGGCACAATTTAAATAGGACAACTATTGGACTGTTTTCTAAAGATCAACCCCCACAAGTAGGCACAAAGTACTATAATACTTTATATAGCAAAACATTAGAAAATATAATATATACATTATATTATATTTACAATATAATTTTTATTTTAGGAGCACACCAACTCTTATGGTGTTCATCCATTCTACATGGCTATGGAAAATGATGGAAGCGCTACTGGTGTACTTCTACTAAACAGCAATGCAATGGGTAAAACTCAGTTCTGATAAATTTATAATGCATGCAATTATTTTTACCCCAAAGGTTTGTTTCTTGTTTTCATTTATGCTACATGTACTGTATATATGTTATATATTTTCAGTTAAATTGTATGTCCATTCATTTTAACACAACATATAAAAGATACAGTTTGTAGTTACTGGCAGTGGATCACAATAATGGTTGGTTGTAGCTGTAACCTCATTTTTGAGGCTGTAAAAAAACTGTATATTATAAACATATGCAGATTTCCTTAAAAGTTCAGGTCATTAGTAACTTTAATTTAGTAGAAATAGACAAAAATGTGATCAGCATAATCATTTAGTTTTGTAATATAATCATTGTTTCAGCTTCTGTTTCACATTTCTATCTTCTCATTCAATGATTTGACTGAAAAAAACAAAACAAATTATTTTGGAAGAATTTTTATTAAGCAACAATTAGCCCATCTTTGACCAAGTAATAAATTTCTATGCAGAAGACCTTCTGTTGCTGACATCAGTGTTGTTGACAAGGCATTGGCCTAACAAAGAATACATGAATACATGAAAATAGTTAAAAACAATTGATCAATGGAATCCAGCTCTGTTATTTAAAGCCTAATTAAAGTGACTTTTAAATGTTAATAGGTACTATTTTTAACAGAGTTAAATAATGCCATCCTCCATAATACCCCACAGGCCTAACAAAGCCAATGCTGTTTACAGTATATTGTCTGGCGCCAAAATAAATTATCTTGTTTTGGAGGACACTGCTGGATTACTGCATTATATCCATGGGGCTTAGAAACTGTGGCAGGCAATTACCTTACTAGCAACACATTTTCCTAATTTATTATAGCCGGAGGATGGAAAAGTCAGAATCAGAAAATCTGGCGTCTCAGACCTTGATGTGAAAAAAGCATACAAAATCAGAGTTTTCAGGTGGAAAATCAAAAAAATCATGAAATTCAGATTTTTTTCCCGCAAACCACATTCTTTTGAAAATCTAATAATAAATAAGTGGAAAAAACTGTGCAGATGTAATTGGAGATTTTGGCAGAACATGTTGAGATAATTTCGGACTTTGATAAATAACCCCCTTTATTTTATGCACGGTCTTTAGGTCTTATGAGACTCTTCTTAAAATTTGGAATATTCTACTTGATACAGTTTAGTTTCTAATGCTAAACATAAGCCCACACCCAAATGCAGGATATACATTGGCCATATTCCCATATTGGGAATTTCAGTAATTTTACAAGGTCTATCTTTTTTACATTATACTGTATATGTAATGTTTGTGGATATGGGTAATTTTATATTTTTTGTGAATATTGGGTCAATTAAATATTTTAAACTAACTAGCAATGTCATCTGGTTTGCCAGTTTGTATTGTGGATATTAGTAACTAAATAAGTAAATATATATACAGTATATGCTTAAATAAAATGCTCATTGGATAGAACTCCAGTGTTAGTGAGATTAGCACAGTTTAGAAACATAATAAGTGTGCTATTGTTTTCATATTTTCTAGATGTAACACTCCAACCAACTCCAGCACTAACATATCAAACCATTGGAGGAATATTGGACTTTTATATGGTTTTGGGTCCAACACCTGAGTTAGTTGTGCAACAGTACACTGCAGTAAGATGATTTCTAATAAAAAAAAAAAAAATCCTATTTTTAAACTGTGCTGTTCCTGAATTATCATTCATTTTGACTTTTCAGCTTATTGGACGTCCAGTTATGCCAGCTTATTGGGCTCTTGGATTTCAGCTCTGCCGCTATGGCTATCAGAATGATGCAGAGATTTCTAACCTTTACAACGAAATGAAAAGAGCTCAAATTCCTTATGTAAGTTGAAGTTTTATAAATTAGACTTTTGAGAAATGTAGAAAGTAATCTAGTCTAGGAATAATAAATTTAAATGTAAGAACTATAGAATGGTCTACAAGAAGTTTAAAGGATTTCCGTCAAAGGGATATTTTTTTTACAAAATGAATCAGTTAATAGCACTCCTCCAGCAGAATCCTCCAGCATTGAAATCTGTTTTTCAAAAGAGCAAACAGATCTTTTGATATGCAATTTTGAAATCAGACATGGGGCTAAATGTGTTGTCAGTTTACCAGGTCCCCCCAGTTATGTAACTTGTGCTCTGATAAACTTCAGTCATTATTTACTACTGCACTTAAAGTTGGAGTGATATCACCCCCCCCCAGCAGACCATCATCAGAACAATAGGAAGATAACCAGATGACAGCCCCCTGGCACCTGCATTGCTGAAAATGCTCTCATGTCCAACCTAGTGGTAGATATGAGAACAGCTTTTACAATTAAAAATCCAAATCCGGCTAACCCAAGTCGTGACTCCTTCAAATACATTAAGTAGGAGAAACAATCACTTAAATGAAATTAGTTCCATTGTGAAATGCTGGCTCATTCTGAAAGCAATTGATCAGGAAAATTGACCTGAGATGGTTGTGTGATTTAGTAATAAAAACTATACCATAGCAATCATGACACAATCCCTTTAAGAGCTGGTATGCAGTAGATCCAAACAGCAGATTATTACCCACAACCAGCTTCATTAGATCACCCTACAGGATGACCATTTGTTAATTCTTTGTAATCATTTAGAGCATGGCTTATGCCATGTGTGTATTCAATATTTCAATAAGGTATTAAACTGACATGTTTACCACCAACAAAGGAACCTTGGGTGCTGGACAGGCAGCAAGAATTGGTGAACCCTGGTTTGACCATCTTACAGCTAAATACAGGGTCACATACAATTTTATTTTTAAATAGCTTTCTGTAAAAAACATGCTAACTAATCAAGACCAATAACAAACCACATATACAGTAGGAGAAGAAGTTCACATCTTATTCATAGTGAAAAGCATGCAACAATAATACCCTTTCAGGCAACTGTTATGAAATACACTATTACCTTGTCTAGTTCTTCCTCGTCAGATAAAATAACTATTATAAGCATGAGGAAATTCAATAAATTTGAGACTGGAATGAAAAATATGTCAAATCACATAATACAGTGTCAGTGACTGAATAGTTCTCAGGAATAGTATGCAATTGATTAGAATTACCATCCTCAATTTATTAAACTGGTAAACTGTGGAGTTTAGCAATACTTGAAATATTATCACATAAAAAAACTCTTTTAATACAAAAAAAGTCAAATTTTATGTACAAATGTTCTTTTCTGTTATTTATTATTTTCAATTAGTTAAATTGGGCAATTGTATTTTTGACAACTTTTATTTATATGAATACTGATAGGTAGACTATGTGCAGTATTGTGTAGTTTAATTTGTTTAAAATTGTTTAATTATGTTTGCATGAAGCATTATAAGACCTCATTTACAAAGCCTAGTGCAAATTACAAAGTGTAAAAAACAGACTCAAAGCACCCTGTTTTTGTACTTTGCACCTTGTTTCACATGTTGTGCACTTAGGTAAAGTTAAAAGAGTTGAGCCCAGACTGTGACCAATCACTCTGATATGTATGTTAGTAGTATTCCAGAAACAATTTGAAAGTTTTATCAATGCCTAGGCTAGTTTTTTTTTTTTAATATTACAATTTTTTTGAATATATGTTATTCATTAGTGATGGGCGAATTTGCGCCATTTCGCTTCGCCGAAAAATTTGCGAATTTCGCCCGAAATTCGCGAAACGGCGAAAAATTTGCGAAACTGCGCCGGCGTCTCGTTTTCGACGCCGGCGCCCGTTTTTGACGCACAGTACAGTATGGAACTCTTTACAGAGGAGGAATTAGACCTTTAACTCTTGGAGAGACCCATAAGTATAATGACCCTTATGGCTTCATTCCCTGCCAGTGCCTCATTTCCCTGTTTCTTGGTTAAAACCCATGTAACATATTATACATTATTTGCATACCCATTTCATTGGTCCTAGGTTGATTCTCCATTTTCTGTAGCATTGTAACAAAGTGCTTTGCAGGGGTAGGTCCTTCGTCTTTGGGTTGCAGGAGTTGATCTGGGTGGAAGGTCCACTGAGCCTGGAGTCAACAAGGTCCCAGAAGTGTTAGGCCCTAAAGGGACAACCCTTTTAGTGAAGTTGGGGTGCAGGGACCCCGTGATTGAGGTGAAGCCAGTGTACAGGAAAGCCCTTGTAAGAGCACTCTCTAGAGAGAGTGAGTCAGAGAGGCTTAGTTAATAAGAGTAGCTTCAAGCTCCATTAAGGAGGATAGAAGGGAGTAGCTCTCCCCAGGCTCTGCTTTGCCTGTAGTGAAGGGACCACAGTACTGACAAGGGAAATCATGTTATGTTCTATCCCCGTTCCACGTCATCTGTTTGGTATCCGGTCCACATGAGGTACTGAAACCCTGGAAGGTGATCATCTCAATTCCCAGTGCTATTCCTACTATTTTGTCTTACCTTGCTGTGTCTGCTACACCTTTGAATGTACAGTACCTGGCCTGTATCATGACTACCTCATGTCTGAGTATTATAACCCTGTTGCACCAGAATAAAGCCCATTCTACTGTTTTGCAAAGAACCCCTGGTGTCCAACTTCTGTTATTGTACACCTTTGGCAGTAGTGAGTTGTAGTTCAACAACAGCAGCACGTGATCTTTCCATTTAGCGAAAGCCCTTCCTGGCCAAAGAGGGTCATTTGTAGCCCATGCTCTACCACTCTAGTTGGTACTGTCTAAATAGGAGTTACACTATGATGCACAAATGTGTGTTAGCTCTGTTTATGTATAAACATGGCCTCTGTCTTGGTATAACCTTGTTATCGGTTATTTTACTACTGCTACCAATAATAATAACAATAATCTTATTTAAGGAGCAGATTTATTAAGGTTTGAGTTGGGCTTTCCATGAAAATTCAATTTTTCAAGTTTATTTTTTTGGTTCATTTTTGAGTGTTTTTTATTATACCCCAACCTTGGGAATAGCTCGAATCCAACAATACACCATCTAAAACCTGTTGAGGTCATGTAGGAGTCAAAGGCAGAGGTCTCTTGAACTATTTGAAGATGTTAATAGCCTGCATGATGTTCGAGTTTTTTTCTGAGCGTTTTGCCTGAAAACTCAAATTATTTGAGGGATTCCAGTTTTTTTCTTAAATTAGAAACCATTCGAGTTGTGAGTTCATTCCAATTAATTTGAGGTATAAAAAACTTTAAGGTTTAACCTTTGATAATTAACCCCCTTAATGTAAATCTCACATTATTATTCCTCAGGATGTGCAGTATGCTGATATTGACTACATGGAAAGACAGATGGATTTTACACTTGGCGCTGATTTTACAGGACTTCCTGCTTTGGTTGATAACATAAGATCTGAAGGAATGAGATTTATCATCCTTTTGGTAAGTGATATTTAATTCATATCCTATACTGTACATGCATATTTGCAGTTGCTTATATCCATGCATTGGGAAAGTAAGCCAGAAGTCCAAAACGTAATTATAAATAAAAAATAAAGTGTCTCTTTTCAACAAAACATTCAAGAATAAACAAAAGTACTGAATAAAGGAAAATATTGATCTATGCCATTATTATGAACCTAAACCCAGACAAAAAATCTTGTACTATACATTTTAAGAAAAAATCATTGGTGTAACGAAGAAACATAAGAAATAATCCTCTCTAGTCTTATATTTAATATTATTAATTGCTTATTCATGTCAGTGCTAGTTAAGTGCATGTATCCAAATTTTACTGCTTAAAGTGACTTACACTGCAAACTAATTCCCGTTACTTGCTTAAACCTATTGCAACTTCAGTAGGGATGTAGCGAACTGTTCGCCGGCGAACTAGTTCGCGCGAACTTCGACTGTTCGCGTCCGCCGCAAGTTCGCGAACGTCGCGCGACGTTCGCCAATAGGCGTTCGCGTCAAAATCGGTCGCCCATTCGACCATTCGATCGCTAAAATCGAACGATTTTCGTTCGATTCGAACGAAAATCGTTCGATCGAACGATTAAAATCCTTCGATCGTTCGAATCGAACGATTTTCGGATGATCGAAGTTCGCGAACAGTTCGCGAACAGTTCGCAAATTATGCCGGTGTTCGCGAACGGCGTTCGCGAACACATCGGCGGCGGTTCGCTACATCCCTAAACTTCAGTGCTTCATAGGGTAATTAAAATAGTGCTAAGTTTTAACACTAATGGAAGGAAGTTAAGGAGGCAATAAAACAAATTAAAATTAAAAAATCCCCTGGTCCGGATGTTTTTTCCAGAAAATATTTTAAAACATTTGCTCCAAAATTAATCCCCTGGTTTACATTACTATTCAATGATATAATTCAAGGAAAGTGCAAATTTGGTCAAGAGGACCTATTAGCGCAGATAGCAGTCATCCCTAAGCCTGATTGAGACAATACTTGTTGCAAACATTTTCACCTCATCTCTATTTTAAACATAGATATAAAACTCTTATCTAAAATTATGGCCACAAAACTGAACACTTTTATTGAAAGTCTCATTCATAAAAATCAATCAATGGCTTTATTCCCAACAGACAGGTCACAGACAACTTTCGAAGGATCCTAAATCTAATACATGTAGCCACACACAACAATACCCCTTCAATGTTTCTTTGTCTTGACCTGGAAAAAGCATTCAACACTATCTCATGGCCCTACTTACAAGAGGTTCTAAAAATATACAATTTCCCCCAAACTTTCTCCCAAATAATTATGGCCATCTATAACTCACCTAAGGCAAGAGTGAATGGGCATTAGCTCAATGGAATTCCCAATCCAGAGAGGTACCAGACAGGGGTACCTTTTGTCCCCCCTGCTATTCATGATAGCGATTGAGCCATTGGCACAAGCCCTTCACAGTAATGACAAAATTTTAGGTGTCAAAGTGGGGCAAACAGAATACAAATGTGCCTTATATGCGGATGACATAGTATTGACCTTATCCTCCAAATCGGAAGCCCTAAATATAAACCTACCAAACCACTACAAGAAATTATTGGAGATTAATTTTGAGTTCCATTGGCAGCCAAAAATGATTAAATATTTAGGTACAAATAAACCCACAGAATATATGACATTAGTAGCAGACAATTATACTAAAATAAGCCAAAAGGTACTTGCCATGATAAAATCTTGGGGAGAATTGAACTTGTCTTGGTTAGGGAGAGAAACTGCCCTGAAGATGTCTGCTCTCCCCCTGTTACTAGATTTATTTCGCACTGTACCAACTTCGCCCCCAACGGGCCTAATTGAAACCCTGCAGAAAGCTTTTAACAATTTTGTGTGGAATGGCAAGAGGGCCAGATTGAACGGCCTGCCGCAACCATCAAAAAGGTGACTTGGGTATTCCCAATTTAAAATGCTATTACCTAGCAGCGCAATTGACCCATTTAGTTTCTTGGCACCAGACTGAGGAAGCCCCATTTTGGGCCCAAATCAAACAAGATTCTATGCCAGAAATGAATATACAAAACTTACTCTGGTCCACAAACTCTGCAATAAAAGTTTATAGCAACCCAATAATAGCGCACTCTATGAAAATTTGGTCTTGAGCAAAAGGATTGTACCACCTAGTCTCCCCCCACAAACCAGCTACTTGCTTACTCAATAATGAAGAATTCCCCCCTGGTATGTCATCCTGAGCCTTCTCTTGGTGAAAACAGACCAATTTAACCACTATTCACTCGCTCACCCGAGCAAACAAAATGGTATTGTTTCCACAATTGCAAACCACCTACAAAGCTCCCCAAGCTGAATGGCTACAATATCGCCAAATCACACATTATATACAATCAGTGCATGAAGCGGTTACTTTCCCTCTTACCCGTATGATATTATGATACATATAACTCCAGTCAAAGCACTGAAATTTGTACAAAATTGGGAATATGTATTACGACAATGTTTTGATGATAACAATGGTAGGCCACTTGGATCTGTTACTACTGGTATATCTTATGATTTCCTAAGGGTATGTTTTTTAACCCATGGAAAACATAGTAATAACCAGCCTTACAAGGGACACTCCTGATTACACTGTTCAATTGTACTACTTTTTTCAGGGGTAAAGAAAATGGATATTGTAGGGTCTATACTACTAATCATTGTGACAATTACCCTATGTATTTTTTTCTGAGACACAATGCAACTATACCACTTCATTTTATTAAACTGAGATTACTTTAACTCATGACATTGTAGAATTTATGATCCATTCCAACAAATATATTCTTTTTTTTAGGATCCCGCTATTGCAGGCAATGAAACAAAACCTTATCCAGCTTTTACCAGAGGTGTAGCAGATGATGTATTTATCAAATGGGATGATGGGAGTGGAATTGTTTGGGGAAAGGTATATATTTTGTTGTATATATATATATAAATACTTTATCAGCACGTCACTCCTCTTAGGTGTCCAAAAGTCATTTACTACCTCAGATCTAAAGGGCAATATATATTATTGATCTAAAGTTACAATACAAATTGCATTGTTCACAACCAATCTTTAGCAGAGAAAATTGACAATTGCAAGAAATATCCTCAACTACATGCAGTATGTACAACAGTATGTGTAAAACCCACTTATTTGAGAAATGTGTTTTATTCAATCAGCTAGATATATATAAATATAAATGATAGACACAGTTCCAATGTTTTGATTGCATGATTTTCATATGAATGTCTCATTGCATTACTAGTTCCTTTACAGCTATTGTGCCTTTAAATTACTGACAATCATAACATCAATTTAAATGGACAACATTAAGATGGACAACTAAAATTGTGTAATTCTCAATTAATATTCAAAATGCAATAACAGTCTAATGAAGAATATTACATTGTGAAATACAAACTTTTATTCCTATTTTCTTTCTTTGAAACTCTTTATTTCATTACCTCCCAAATATTTAATATCTTGTACAACTTAGGGACATCTTAAATATCATTTTAAATTATGGATGGGATGTTTAAAGTGAAAACAATTGCTCAGTTTTTGCTAAATCTCTTGTAATTGACTATCAATCAAAATAAAACATGAATAGACAACTAATATACCTTTTAGGTATATTTTTTAAATATACCTTAAAAGAATTAACCTATAGCACATACCTAAAACATATTTCTGCTTAACAAATGCTTAAAATGAATCGAGTCAAAAGATAGAGAGTACTTAAGTTTATCAGCATTGTCATGGCAAATGAAAAAAAGGTTTATCATGTGAAAACTCAATTGAAGTCTATGGGGAAAAACTGAAACTGAATTTAGAGAAAAGTTTTTTCTCCTTGTATAGAATCCCATCCCATGAAACAGGAGATAATCTATTCTCATTGAATTTAATTGAATCAGCTCCAATATGTCCTAACTAAAAAGGCCATTCCTTCTTTTAAATTATTTTTTTAGGTATGGCCAGACCTACCAGGTGTAGTAGTTGATGAATCATTAGACTGGGATACACAAGTAAAGGTAAGTTGGCAAAACTACATTTACATTTTGAACACAAAGAGCAACAAAGCAGTAGAAACTGCTTACAGAATGACTTGTTGTGTTCCTACAGATTTATAGAGCTCATGCTGCATTCCCAGACTTTTTCCTTGATCGGACAGCTAAGTGGTGGCATCAAGAAATTAAAGAATACCGTGAAAATCATATAAGATTTGATGGACTCTGGATAGTAAGTTCAATGTATATATATTTTCCATATAGATTGAATAATCAACATTTCAAAAAAGCATGGGTAAATACAGGTTAATATTGTGTGGGCCTAACAGCTCTAGGTCCAGGTTAGTGTCAAGACCAAGGAGGAAGCAGTAGTACAGACTGGCAGGTTAAGATGCTTCAATCAACTAGGATCAGTCAGAAAAACAATGATAGCTCACCCAGGGACTCAATGAAAACATTGAACCTAGCCTTTGGCATTTGCAGTATTTATTGTAAGTTTAACGCAAACCAACTTAATGATGTCATGCATCTACATGATTCACCACGCCTGGGCAGCATTCCATGAGAGTGTCATCGGGCTTTTCTTACAAATATATTGTCACAAGACTTGTATTAAATCTTGCTGCTAGGTAATCTGCAGTATTTTTTGTTCCCTAAAATTCAGCTTTAACTATTTATATTTAACACTTTGTCTGTATAACTTAAAGGAGAAGGAAACCCCCTGGGTGCAAAAACCCTCCCCCCTCCCCTGTGTTGCTTCCCCTCCCTCCTCTCCCCCACTGGCCTACCTGTCCCGCTGGGCAAATGCCCCTAACTTGTTACTTACCCCTCTGTGCAGGTCCAGTCCACGGAGTTCACAGACGCCATCTTCTCCCACGCGATCTTCTTCCTGCTTTGACCGGCATTTTTGGCGCATGCGCAGTAGGAGCATTTCGCCGGTACGGATCTACTGCACATGCGCCAAAAGTCACAAAGTTTTCCAATTTGACTTCGTGACTTTTGGTGCATGCGCAGTAGATCCGTACCGGCGAAATGCTCCTACTGCGTATGCGCCAAAAACGCCGGTCAAAGCAGGAAGAAGATCGCTTGGGAGAAGATGGCATCTGTGAACTCCGTGGACTGGACCTGCACAGAGGGGTAAGTAACAAGTTAGGGGCATTTGCCCAGTGGGACAGGTAAATTGTAATTGTCAATGTTAGAATATGAATATATTTTCATGTTTAAAAATTAGGATATGAATGAACCAGCCAGTTTTGTTCATGGAAGTGTTGATGGCTGCAGAAATAACATTTTGAATTTTCCACCATATATGCCAAGTAAGTTTTTTTGTATTTTGTAGTTTTCCATTTATATTATAATAGCTGTAAAACTAATAATAATATAAATCACTGACATGAGACAGTATCAGTTGAGATGTCTATGGGTTTCATATTACCATAGCAAAGAAGGAAATTACCCATGAGAAACTATACTATTTTTACAGTAGTGCTGAGGACCACTTTGAGAGCAGGAGATATGGTTACTTTCAGTTAGTGATTTGCAGTATTTTTTGCCAAGTTTCACAGAGAAAATTATGCCCATAAACTACAATGGGTGACGTTGCACGTCAAAAAATAATTTGTTGCCTATAGACTTCAATGCATTACTGCAAATTTTCGCCATTTCACAACTTTTCATCAATGCAAAATGGGTCAGATTTGGCCATCACTACTTTCAGTTACTAATTCAATAATTTTTCACTAGAAAATCATAAGAACATGTATATGCTTGGTGTAACTTAACTTCTACCCCTAGAGTAAATCAACATTGGATAAGAGTAACCCTCATTCTCAGATAATAACTTCCAATGTCTTCCCCTGGTTATTGTGCACACATGTTGCCTGAGGTGTGTCAAGGAGAAAGATTGCTAGTATAGAGTCAAGAATGATAAAAAATAAATAAATATGAATTGTGAGTGTGGTAGGGTTATAAGATCTCAAGAAATGTTACATAGAAAGGAAATATCAAACCAAATCTTGAATTAGCTGCAGGTCACAGAATCTAATGCCCCAGAAGATTGTTAAAAATATATACCAAGCAAGCGAATTTCCTTGAGAAATGGTAACATTTAGTTATGTGAGCAACAAACGTATTGCATCAAGGGTAGCTACCTATGCAAGTATTTTCCATTACTTCCATTGAGGACTGGTGGTCTTCAGCCCAGGTCAATAGTAGATAAGAAACATAATTGTAACCTCTAGTTTAAGTAGCTTGCCATTGAATTACAATGTAAATTTCAGGCAGATACCAATATCAGTTTAATTTAGGTTATTACATCTAAAATCAGTGTCACTCTTAGAATTGCTTACTTCTCTAGTTTGAAAAGTAATATTTTCATATTCTTATATTAAATTTGTTAAAAAAAAACAGAATTGGAGTCCAGCCATCAAGGGTTAAGTCACAAAACGTTGTGCATGGAGAGTCAACAACACCTGCCAAATGGAAATCCCGTAAGGCACTATGATGTTCATAGTCTCTATGGATGGTCACATTCAAAACCAACCTTTGAGTAAGTCATCTTTAATAATTATTCCAAATGCCTTCCATTAACCATATTTATTTGTCATACACTATTTTCTGCAAATGCATTTTTTTCTTGAACTATTCATTACAAATGCATTTTATATTAATTGTAGTATATAGTCTGTAAACAAGCAATAGTGGGTACCCCAAAACTCCATAGACAAAGCCTTTAAAACAATTATTGTCTATTTCTATACATATGACACATAGCTGAATACATACGTATTTTCCTTTTTAATTGTTTATGTGCACATGTTAACTTTTCTTCTCAACTGGTTCTATAGTTTCAACCTTCCAAATACAAAAAAATACCAGAGCTTCAAAGATGGGCTAACAGCCTATAGTTTAAAGAGAATTAAGTTCACTTATAGTCTGATCAGAGAGGTTCAACTTCTGCCAGCAGGGGTACTACTACTCTATACCAAAAACTGTGTAGGTATAGGATTTGTTAACTGGAGACCCATTAGTAGCTCTGAATTACTAGATGGGCTCCATTTTGTCCAAATAAACCAAATTTTAAAATAATTATTTCCTTTTTCTCTGTAATAATAAAATAGTACCTTGTCTTGATCCAAACTAAGATATAATTAATCCTTATTGGAAGCAAACCCAGCCTATTGGATTTATTTAATACAGTATTTAAATTATTTTGTAGTAGACTTAAGGTATGAAGATTCAAATTACAGAAAATTATTATCAATTATCCAGAAAACCCCAGGTCCTGAGCATTCTGGATAACAGGTCCCATACCTGTACTATTTAAGTAGGAAATACTTAAGAATAATCATCACATAAAAAATAATGCTTTAGATTCCATGTTGTGCCTCTGCCAGCTTGACTAGCTATTCCAAATGAAAAATTACTATTATATTACTAGTAAGAGTTTATAAAGTATCTATTATATTCACATTTTGTTGATTTACAACCTGGAATTAAAATGGATTTAACAGAAAAGTTTACAATTTGCTCTCCACAATACTTCACAATATTGTACAAAAGTTAATTTACAGTAGGCATTTGTTGGTTACATACTTATTAAACTTTGAATGCAATTTCAGCTGTGTTTAAACAGTTTGTGGCCCATTTCTACATTCAATTAGATAATGTTTTTACAGATTCTGTTTGAGGTTGAGATTGCAGGGTAGGGCAATAACTGTATGCTCTTAATACATTCCATGTTTATCTGGCACTATGCTTGGACTAATTGTCTTATAAAAGTATGAACTTTTTCCCAAGACTTAGGGGCAGACATATTAAAGGTCGAAGTGAAAATTCAAATGAAAAAATGAGAATTTTAAGCTAATTTCTGTGTACTTCGACTAGGGGATAGACAAAATTTGATTAGAATTTGAAAAAAATGTAAAAAATTTGAATTTTGAAATTTATCATGTACTGTCTCTTTAAAAAATTTGATCTAAAACCTGGTGAATTGCTGTTTTAGTGCTGTTTTAGCCTATGGGGGACTTCCTAGAACTTATTTGAAGTCAATCGGTGGACTTTGAAAATTTCAAAGGGATTTTTTTGGAAAAAGAATGCGCTTCGATTCGTACGATTCAGATTTGATCGAAAGCGGACCTATTTGATCGAAAATGGACCTATTCGGCCAAAAAAACTTAGATTTTTTTTAATACATTTCGGTTGTTTTTTTTTTTAATTCAATTTCGAAGCTTTTTAAATTTGAAATTCGTCCCTCGATAAATCTGCCCCTTAGTTTTAAAGCAGTCAATTTGCACTTTTTTAACTGTAAATAGTATCAACCTTCAAATAAGATGCCTAGACACTGCTAATGAAAAGCATTTCCATAGTAAAATGCTTTCACCACCATACTAAATATTAGGTGTATTGTTTTTTGAGATATGGATGAAGATTTTAACCACATATATTCTTTCAAATTATGATTAAAAAGTAATTTCTTGACAATATTATTGTTTATTTTTTGATAGTTAAATATTTTAAACAGCGCCAAAGTATGATTATACCCATTATAAAAAGTCCCCTTATCTGGAAAACCGCAAATCCGAAGCATAACAAGGAACTGTTTACAGCTGTTATGATTAGTATTTCTTTTCATAAAGACAGAATGTAGTTCATTTACAGGCTTTATATTTCAGGTAAATGGTCTTTAATATGAATATTTGTTATTTGTTCACTTGTTACTCCCTCTAGTGCTCTAAGAAATATAACAGGTGAGAGAGGTATCGTTATCAGTCGCTCTACATATCCAACATCTGGACAATGGGTTGGACATTGGCTAGGGGATAATACTGCTGCATGGAATCAAATGGATAAATCAGTTATAGGTAAGAACATGCCTTGAAATATATATTTACTTGATATCTAGGTTTTGATTTATTTCAGATCAATAATACATAATCAATTACCAATTGTTCATACTATTTTTGTTGCCTAATATGATTGCTCTAAACACTCCAAACTCAGATCTCTGAAGATTTTTTCTATAAATAAAACTGGGGATAAGTAAACCCAAAAGCTCCACAGTTAACTTGTCGGAAAAGGATTGTGGTGTATAGTTAATAAATAACTGTCACTCATGTATTTTTTAGAGGGAGCATGGGTATACTGTGATTATTGTTAGGAGGTTGCACACCATTGTTGTATTTATTTATATTTATGACCTAAAAAAGTAGTACAAAGTTGTGTGGCAACATTCTTCTTTTGTCTTAGTGATGAAATAAAATTGTGCACAGTGGTAATGTTAGAAAAAAGTCTAAATAGACACAGAATAACTTTTTTATTATTTTATGCTTGCAGGAATGATGGATTTTAGTCTTTTTGGAATATCATATGTAAGTGTTCCTTTGACCCTGTTTGAAAACACAAATAAGCAAGTGCTTTTAAAGAATGATGTCTTATAGTTTGTTTTCCCTTCAGACTGGAGCCGATATTTGTGGATTCTTTGAAGATTCAACATATGAATTATGTGCTCGATGGATGCAGTTAGGAGCATTTTACCCCTTTTCAAGAAATCACAATGGGAAAGGATGGAGAGTATGTTCTAAGTTCATTCTATTTGATTAGATAGATAGATAGATAGATAGATAGATAGATAGATAGATGATAGATAGATAGATAGATAGATAGATAGATAGATAGATAGATAGATAGATAGATAGATAGATAGATAGATAGATAGATAGATAGATCTGGTGTCTCAAAAATGATTATTAATTATATAAGTCTATGGGGCAGATTTATCAAGGGTTGAATTTCGAAGTACAAAAAACTTCTAAATTCGACCATTGAATTGAAAAACTTCAAATATCGAATTCGAAGTTTTTTCACAGAATTTGGCAATCCTATGATCTAATATAAATCGTTCAATTGAACGATTTAAGCATACAATTGAACGGTTTTTATTCAATGTGTAAAGACTTAGAAAAAGTTTGTAGAAGGTCCCTATAGGCTAACAGGCAGGTTTAATTTGGCGAAGTTTTTTTAAAGAGACAGTACTTTGATTATCTAATGGTCGAATATTCAAATGATTTTTACTTCGAATCAAAGTCGAAGTAAATTCAAAGTCGTAGTATCCTATTCGATGGCCAAAGTATCCAAAAAATTACTTTGAAATTTGTACTTTTTGTACTTCAAAAATTCATTCAAACCTTAGTAAATCTGCCCCTATATGTTTCACTAATAAACAATCTTCTTTCATATACATGTTCCAAAAATTTTAAGGTAACATTTCTACAATTGTGCAATATAATTCCCTTCTCATTATAGAGACAAGATCCTGTAAGTTTTGATTCAGCATTTGAAGACCTTTCCAGAAAAGTCCTAAATATAAGATATACTCTGTTACCCTACTTGTACACTCTGTTATTTGAGGCTAACACTAAAGGCTCCACTGTTGTTCGACCATTATTACATGAGTAAGTAGTTTTTATTAACCTTATACCTATTAATACCAATATGTGTTCAATGCATAAGAAATAAATCTGATCCAACTAATATGGATGTGGTTTTACATGTTACAGGAGGAATATGCTACTGTTCTATTGCACTGGCCCTTAAGACTGGCCTCGGCCAAAAGTGTGATTTTATGTGCAGTAAAGGTTGCTGAGGTCAGGACTATTACGTACTTCAGAAGCTTTGTATTTAAATGTTGAAATAGAGGCTTTAAAACCAAGGTATAAAATGGTAATTAGTGATGTTGGTAACCTTTAACCCACGTGTATGCTATTGCTTGTCAATACCAATTGTCAGAGAGTTCTGCAGATACACATGCATACTCAAAACAACAGTGTGTAGAGTAAGTACTCCTAGGTACAGATTTATCAACATTTGAGATTGAGTTTTGCAGCAATAAAATGTTTTGTCATAATATTGGTTGTTATTACCAACATGATAAATTAGTAATAGAGAAAATACACTGTATGGAACAATATCATACAATTAAATATATCTCCAGGTAGCATGAAGTCAAATAACATGGTGGAACTGTTAGATCTCAATATTTTGTCTTAGGATATTTGTTTCTATTTATTGTTAGTAATAAGTCCAGCCCACATCTCTGGCTGGTTAACTCTCTGGTGTTTCTTAAAGGGGTCACTATTAAATGGATGGCTCAGAACCTAAAGACGGGGGATACATATCTGCCATCCACGATATACTGTATCCCCTCCAGCTTGTACATTATATATATATATATATATATATATATATATATATATATATATATATATATATATATATATATAAACGCTAGGTCGGTGCACCCAGAACACAAAATGGATGCCTAGGTGCTGGGACACTTACATGAATAATAGCAAAGCAACAAACAGTCTGCATGCATAGGTCTTAAATGAAAAAAATAAGTAGTTTATTCAACGTTTCGGCTCAGCTACATGAGCCGTCTTCCTGAAGACGGCTCATGTAGCTGAGCCGAAACGTTGAATAAACTACACTTATATATATTAAAATGCTGCTCACAAAGGTTCTTTGTAGTGCTCTTAAATATCAAACAACAACTGTCCTTATTTTTAGAGGTAAACTATCATATTTTTTTTTCTGTGCCTCTTTAGATTCACTGAAGATAAACAAACCTGGGATGTGTATAAACAGTTTTTATGGGGTCCAGCATTGATGATAAGCCCTGTTATGGATGAAGTAAGCTTTTTTCTATTTTTAAATGTTGCACAAATTGAAGGTCAAGCTGCTATGTAGGACTAGACAGAAAGTTTGGAAATAGGAAGAATGCATGATGGGGCTGCAGGCCTACTGCACCCATTCCCTGGATAAGGTGTATTGGACAGGGGTCAATAATCTCAGTATATTAGACACTTCCTACTGACAATGGTTCCAGGTAAGGAGCAAGTTTAAGAGATCCATCTTAAAATACTCTTTTACCCTACTAGTAACAGGGGAGATTGTTCATCCTTAGCTATTGTTATGTGGTTTAAGGAGTCCCATATAATCTGAACAAACTTTCTATTGTACACCAAGCATTTCAAAATCAATTTTATGCTTTCATTATGTTAGTTGAGCCCATTTACTTAGCTTGAGTGAAGGAATAGAATAAAAAAACGTTGAATTTCGAATGTTTTTTTTTGGCTACTTTGACCATCTAATGGCCTGCTTCGACCTTCGACTACGAATTTGAATTGAGCGATTCAAACTTAAAATCGTTCGACTATTCGATAATCGAAGTACTGTCTCTTTAAAAAAAACTTTGACCCCCTAGTTTGCCACCTAAAACCTACCGAAGTCAATGTTAGACTATGGGGAAGGTCCCCATAGGCTTTCTAATGTTTTTTAGGTCGAAGAAAAATTGTTCGATCAATGGATTAAAATCCTTCGAATCGTTCGATCAACCGATTTTTCATTCGATCGTTCGATCAAGCTATTTGCGCTAAATTCTTCGACTTCGATATTCGAAGTATTTACATTTGGCAGTCGAATATTGAGGGTTAATTAACCCTCGATATTCGAACCTATGTAAATCTGCCCCTACATGTCTGAGAAAGTTGACAAATTATAAAAATACCCATTTCACCCTCAGACTGAAACACCAGAGACAGGGACATTAAACTTTAAAATATAAAAAATAAAAGATGGAAAGCAATCGAGAAAAGTCCTTATTTCTGGAGAACAATCTGAAAACAACTCAACTGAAAAATTGTTTGGAAGGTGAATAAACACCTCCAGAGCTGCTTAATCATTCAGGACTCAGGGACTCTGGGAACTTGAGCAGAAATAGCATCTCTTTTCTCCGCACCTTCAGACATATGCTCTTTTTGAATGGGTTTTAGCCTTATTTTACCCTTCCAGTATATATCAAAATGAAGACAGTTGCTACATTTAATATTTAAAAATTATTTCCAGTAATTCATTATATGATTTATTAAGCTATATTTTTGAATACATAATACAGTACATTTTTAACTGCTAGTCTGTCCAATGTGTATGCGTGATTTTTGCAAATAAACAAATAATCCAGAAGTCCCTCAGTGTCTCCAAAAAGTAAATGGCACAAATATTTACACAAATAACTAAGAAAATTACTGCATATGAATAAATATTTTTGTCCGTTACCCTAAATTTTAAAATATGCTTTTACTTATTTTAGGGCGCTAGAACTGTAAATGTGTATATCCCAAATACAATATGGTATGATTATCACACGGTAAGTTTAATTAAATAAATTTTCATATTTTAGATACATGCTTGTTAGAATGATGACTAGTACACCTGTCATTCCAATTGTCCATAACAAGTTTTTTTTAAATTTTTCAGTATGGTTTTAAATGACTATATTCATAAATACAATGTTTTAATGCTATGTTAATCCTTGGTCCTAGCAGAAGGTTCTGATTGTAGGTGATCAAAAGCACTTAACATAACAGACAAACACTGTACTGGTATAAAGTAGTGTAAAATATATAATGTACAGTGTGATGCTCCTTATACCTGGATATGGTATTAATAAAGGTGTGTTACATTTATGCCGCTCTCTGTATTTCACAGCATTATTGTATACCACCTCAGACCAGGGCTGTATTTAGGTCTTATGCGGCCCTTCATGTTTACTTCTAAAAAAAGACCCAGATCATACGATTTTTTTTAGTTTTTTCCTGAATTGATCAATGTTTTAGGGCTTTTTCCAAAAAAAACACCTGATGTCTTTCTCTGACTCCTACCCCTCACCCCCTGAGCTCCATCATAAGATTTCCTATGGAAATCCTTAGCAGAGAGTGGGGAGGGTTTTAAAAAAAAACTGAAAAGAATAGGCACCCCGATATATAAATACGGCCCTGCCTAAGACAAGTCATAACACATTCAAGTAAAGGATATAAATTCATAGGGAAATAAATTCTGACAGCAATCACTGTATAAAAAACACATATATTGGAAGCTTTGTTGAGCAGGGCCCTCTTTATTTTGGCACTTTATAGATGCATGTTAAAATAATTATAATGATGATAAATTAAAATTTTTATACTTTTCAAGAAGCCACAGATGTTTACACTTAAACTGTACATAATTGTTTTCATCATTTTGCTATATTTTTTATTTAGATGGCAATATGTGGGGGTTTTTAGCATCACGTTAAAAAACAACTTTACATGCTATCCATGTGTATAGAGATGGGTGTATGTATATTATTATTTATATAGCACTTCTTTTTTGTTTCAAAATAGAATGCCCACTGAAGGCTTAAATCACTTAAATCACACAATTATTGTGTTATAACTGTGTTGTAGATCCAAAATAGTAACCATTTATATGGAACATTTGGGTTTTGTGCAGGACAGTGCTATTAAAGAGAAAAGGTTTTAGATAATACCCAGAATATACTGAAGACAGAGCAAAGCAATTGAAGATTTTGATGAGCAAGAAAACATAAGAATAGCTGATGTAAGATAATGGTGCAGAAGGGAACATAGAACATGTTGGGCAACACAGAACATGTTGATGGGAAGTGTTCAATTATATAGAAGTAAAAATGAAGGGGGTTATTTATTACAGTGAATGCTAAAAACTCAAAACATTTGAGTTTGTTTTTACTATGAAATCTGATTTTTTTTTTTTTGAGATTTATTAAACCCAGAGGATGGAAAAAGTCAAAATCTGAAAATCTGTCATCTCAGACCTAAGAAAGTTTTATAGAAGTCAAGAGGAGTGATCCCTATGTGGTCTGTGCTGGAATTAGCCAGAAAATCCTACTATTTCAGACTTTTTGGGTGAAAAATCCTAAAAATGTTGGCTTTTTGGGAAAAATCCTTAAAACATTGAGCAATTGGGAAAAAATCGTACGATCTGGATTTTTGCTTGATTTTTTCACGTTTGTTCCCGATCCAGTTAAATCACGACTTTTAAATATAAATAAGTTCCAATCGTGGATCCTAGTTTGGTTGGACTATTTTGATTTCTCAGATAAATTCAGACCTTGATAAATAAGACCCAAATTGTTTACAGGTTATAGTTTTAGAATAATCTCTACCAATTTCCCCTACCAATTCCATTACATTTTTGAAGTTTTTCATACCAGTCAAACATCATATGAGAAATAATTTTATAAGGTTATTTGTGTTTCAGGGAGTCAATGTCAATATAAAAGGCCAGTGGGCAGAGCTACAAGCACCGCTTGATCATATAAATCTTCATGTTCGAGGTGGCTACATATTACCTTTGCAAGCTCCAGCTAACAATACTCATTTTAGGTGAGTACAATAAGGGGCAGATTTATCAAAGGTCGAGTTTTTTTAATTAAAAAATTTGAATTTTGAGCTATTTTTTTGTGTACTTCAACTAAGGAATAGTCCAAATTTGATTCAAATTTGAAAAAAATTAGAAAATTCAAATATCAAAATATATCATGTACTGTCTCGACTTCAACCATTTAACATTGGAGTCAAATTCGATCGAATGTGCTGTTACTTTGGTTTGTATGATTAGAATTCAGCCAAATATGGACCTATTCGGCCAATAAAAAAATTCAACTTCATTTCGGTTGGTCTTTTTGAATTCGAATTTCGAAGTTTTTCAAATTCGAAATTTGTCCCTTTATAAATATACCCCTAACTGTTTACTTGTTTGCTGTCATCTATATTGCATTAAAAAGCAAGTACTTCTAGGAGTTACACGAATATCCTGAAGTATGTTAAAGTGTGATGTGTAATATTTTGCAGAAAGCTATGGGAGTACACACGCATGTACCTTCTAAAGAGAATTATTGGCTCCTAGGAAAGAGCAAATGTATAATATTTGTTTGCTTCCCTATATATTTTTATTCTGACAATATTAATACACCCACTTCACTGTACATTTTCGTAAAAAAGAACTATTTTTTTTAAATAAAGCACATGAATAGATCACAATAAGCCTGAGTGTTCACAATAAACTCCATAAGATACTCTTCTGGCTACTTTTATAACAGAAATAACTGTTTAAATATAATAGCCACCTTTTCTCTTAGGGGCACATTTACTAAGCTCGAGTGAAGGATTCGAAGTAAAAAAAACTTCGAATTTCAAAGTATTTTTTTGGGTACTTCGACCATCAAATAGGCTACTACGACTTTCGACTACGACTTTGATTAGAACGATTCGAACTAAAAATCGTTCGACTTTTCGACCATTCGATAGTCGCAGTACTGTCTCTTTAAAAAAAACGACGAATTCATAGGATTTTACTTCGAGGGTCGAATTCGAGGGTTTATTAACCCTCGATATTCGACCCTTAGTAAATGTGCCCCTTAGTGTAATGCATTAAAATGTAAGTATTTTTCATGGCAGTATATACTTGATATCACTGGTAGACCCTATTTTGCCAGAGCCTTTGAACCCCTGAAATAACAAAAGAAGTTATTCTGGCTTCTTCAGTTCCAATGAATAGTTGATTGGAAGTCAAAAACAACAAGCATGTACCAACATAGTCATCTGATACAAAAGTAAATGAAAATATTTTTATTCTCTATTACTAGATAAAGAAATGAATGGTATTTAGGAATTTGCCTTTATTTAAAATACATACAATACCACTACATGTTAAAGTATATGACATTTGTTTAACTTGTTTCCTTGCAGCCGAAAAAATCCAATGAAACTACTTGTGGCTTTAGACCAAAATGAAATGGCCAATGGGCAACTTTTCTGGGATGATGGAATAAGTATTAGTGAGTACCAAGGAATTTTTTAAAATTAAGATATGCTATAGAGTACATCAATAAAGCTAAACCAAGTGGAACATATAAGAGCAAAATAAAGGTGCACAGAGTAAAGTATTTGCTTTCCTGTTTTTGATGTAACCTTTGCACTTCATCTTGCTTGTAAATGCAACTTTTATTTTATTTTCTGAAAATAAAAATCTAAGTTACAAAAAAATCATTTGTTTTCAAATGTAATGCCATTCCAGAATGTAAGATCAAACAAGATTTAGG
This sequence comes from Xenopus laevis, assembly GCF_017654675.1. Taxonomy (NCBI): domain Eukaryota; kingdom Metazoa; phylum Chordata; class Amphibia; order Anura; family Pipidae; genus Xenopus; species Xenopus laevis. Next base: position 121,162,523 of record NC_054379.1, read on the forward strand.
GGCAGATTTATCAAGGATCGAAGTGAAAATATGAATTTTGATAAATCCGCCCCTTAGCCTCACTTAATCCATGTGATCCCCATTTCTTACTTAAACTAAAAAGTTATTTTTTTCTATATAAAAAGCCAGTTGAATGCAATATGTATATCTATGGTATATACTGTACATTTTTATGTAATTTATAAAGAGTTCTAGGCAGCGCAATGAAACAGTTTTCCATTTTTTTCCTATTAATGCATGCTCAAATGCAGGCATTAAATAAAGGGCTTCTTTGCATTATGGATAGGGAGTATTTAAGTTGCACAACTTTGTGGCTGTCATTTGTGCATACTACATATAGTAAATGAACCTTTGTGTCTTGTATGTAACCACCCACCAATAATTAGGTTTTAAAAAGCCAAGAAACTGTTCTCATAAAATATGTTAATAAGAAAGTAATTACACATGTTAAATCAAAGAACTAATTACTGTGTTTAAGCAATTATATAATAGCTATATAGATAAATGTATTTTTCTCTCTTTTTTAAGCCTCAATTGAAAGTGGGGTGTACACCATGTATGAATTTTCTGCTGGTCCAGTAAGTATTTTAAAGAAAAGAAACTGTCTTAATAATATTCGAGTTATTTAATATATAAAGAATGCCTGACATATGGCTTGGGAGTTGGTGCAAGAAAGCTGATAGTAGTATGATAACTAACACATAATCACTCTGTTTATGGATTAATAACATCCATGTAAGTCAAACACACCTGTATTATGTTGCAGCAAAAATTAATTAAAAACAAGGACAGGCAATATAGATAATAAACACATTTATCAGAATAGTTATTGTTGTTATACATTGATTTTACTGAAAAACATACTTTACTTGTGCAAGCAGAACCACTACAAAACAATATAAATGCCTTTGTCATGATTGCTCAAATATAGTGTTTCAGGATTAAGAGCACCTTTAAATAATAAATTAGACATACTGTACAATTGCAGAAATCTTCCATGGCATGAAAACTAAACAAAATACAAGGGTCCTTGTACACAAATATCCAAAACTCTCTTACGTGTTATTTTTTTCTCCTAGAATTTTGTAAGCATGACAACAACGCATGCCAACTATACTGATCCAAACAATGTGATGTTTGAAGAAATTCAAATACATGGACTTACCAAGAATATAATTGACCTTGTGGTGAAAAAGAATGGCACTGTACAACCTTCAAATCATCAAGTTATTTATGATTCGAATACACAGGTTAATATACAGTGCATAATTAAAAAAATATCCAAGCTTAGTCTATCACTGTAATGCAAATATTGTTTCACACCTGCAATTTATGTTTTCTAAAACATGCAATTTATTTTCAGATTGCAAAAATAACAGGTCTTCAATTGATACTCGGAGAATCATATTATTTGGAATGGAATACCTATCTTTCTAGATTTGACTGCTATCCGGAAGACAACCCTTCTAAAGAAGCATGTGAAAACCGTGGCTGCTTATGGGATGTATGTAAAATACATTTGTTTTGAGATATCTGTTTTTGATTAGTTTAGAATTAAACTCCCCTTTCATTGAAAATCTTCTTTATAAAGGACCAGAAGCATATCTGTATTAAAAGAAAGGATTTATAGCAAATAGTGTGATAGTGTTTGGTTTTGGAAAGTTACATATAGGTTAAACTGGTGCTAGATATTTTATGAAGGGGTGCAATGGAATACAGCTGTATGTGGGTAGCATGACGGCAAATAGAAGCGAGGGTTTCCTTGCATTAGCACTGTCCTGCCATGGGATTCTGCCTTGCATTTTTAAGCATTTTTAATTTATAAAATGATTTGAGTTTTTAAACACGGGGGAAAATTTGGATGAAAAGATCATCTCTCAGGGGCAGATTTATCAAAGGTTGAGGTGAATTTTCGAATTTTTTGTGTACTTTTACTAGGGAATTGTCCAAATTCGATTTTAATCAAAGTTTTTTTGGGGGAAAACTTTGAATCGAATTTTATTGAATGCACTATTCCTTCAATTCGTATGATTCAAATTTGGCCGAATACGGAACTATTTGATCAAAAAAAAACTTTGACTAAATTTCGGTTGGTATTTTTGAATTTTTTTCAGTTCGAAATTCAACCCTTGATGAATATGCCCCCCAATAAAGTTAAAATTTAGAATTCATGTGAGTTTTTTTACACTCTATTAAATTAGATTTACTTGAATTTAAGGAAGGCTGCAAACAGCTCCTAATTGATCCTAGTGGCAAATAATCAAATTTGAATTCTGAAAGGGCCAGTATGTGATAAATTTCAAAAATCAAATTCGAATTGTTTAAAAACTTGAATCGAAATTCCCTAGTCGAATTTCACAAAAAAAACCATTGAATTTGAAATTTGAATTTTCACTTTGACCCTTGATAAATCTGCCCCTAAATAAATGGACAGACTGCATTAATGTATGACTATGGGGCCGATTCATCAATAGTCGAATATCGAGGGTTAATTAACCCTCGATATTCGACTGGGAACTAAAATCGTTCAACTTCGAATATCGAAGTCGAACGATTTTGCGCAAATCCTGCGATCGATCGATCAAAGGATTTTTGAACGATTAAATCCTTCGAAACGAACGATTCGAAGGATTTGAATCCAACGATCGAAGGAAAATCCTTCGATCAAAAAATCACAGGCAAGCCTATGGGGACCTTCCCCATAGGCTAACATTGACTTTGGTAGGTTTTATCTACCGAAGTAGGTGGTCGAAGTATTTTTTAAAGAGACAGTACTTCGATTATCGAATGGTCGAATAGTCGAACGATTTTTACTTCGAATCGTTCGAATCGTTCGAATTCGATCGAATTCGATCGAATTTAACCAATTAGATGGTCGAAGTACCCAAAAAATACTTCGAAATTCGAATTTTTTTACATTCGAATTCTTCACTCGAATTTTGTAAATCTGCCCCTATATGTATTACAAGACTGCAACACTAAGGGGCACATTTACTAAGCTCAAGTGAAGGATTCGAAGAAAAAAACCTTTGAATTTCGAAGTTTTTTTTATGTACTTTGACCATCAAATAGGCTACTTCGACCTTCTATTTAGATTCGAACGATTCAAACTAAAAATCGTTCGACTATTCGACCATTCGACCATTCGATAGTCGAAGTACTGTCTCTTTAAGTACCTACCGAGCTACTTTAAACTTACCGAGCTACAATGTTAGCCTATGGGGACCTTCCCCATGAGTTTGCTAAGGTTTTTCTGATCGAAGGAACATCCTTTGATCGATGGATTAAAATCCTTTGAATCGTTCGATTCGAAGGATTTAATCATTCGATCAAACCTTTTTTCCTTCGATCGTTTGATCAAACGAAATTCGGTAAATCCTTCGACTTCGATATTTGAAGTCGAAGGATTTTACTTTGAGGGTCGAATATCGAGGGTTAATTAAACCTCCATATTCGACTTTTAGTAAATGTGCCCCTAAGATTACATACAAGTTTCTAGAAAGAGGAAATGTCATTATGGGTGGGAAACCTAAAGTTTTGTTCAAGCACCATAATGGGTGCAGCTGTGTTAAAGATTTCACAAATAAATAAATAGAAGTGTTATAAAGTAATAGTCATACATATCCATTACTGTGTTTTTATTTACATTGGAAAAGTAAATTCTGCAGCCACTCTTAATAAAAACAATAAAGGGTCATTAAAATGAATGTTCTTGAATATAACAATGACTACCAAAATGTACTGACAATTTAATCAATGTTGTAGTTAACGTTCTACAACGTAGATACAAATCTCAAGCATATAAAACATAAACACATTTTTTATGACTGCCTATTGACATAGATACTGCTACATTACACTGTTATTTCTTTAAATATGACTTTACTCTAGTGTTATTTATCTAGACTTCTCAGTAAAATAATTTATTTTTGTGTAAAAGCCATTTGATAACAGCACACAATGCAATATAAAGTACTGTATTCATACAGTATGTAAATGTATTTTTATTTTGTTTAGGTAGCCAGCATTCCTCAAGTACCAGCTTGTTTCTACCCAAGCAATAATGGATATACTGTTACCAATGTGCAAACCAATGAAAATGGTTTAACAGCAGATCTGCAGAATACAGTACCTGTTCCTCGTTATAAGAATGGCTCTTCCCCCATACAGACTCTTCGATTAACAGTTATCTATCACGAAAATAATATGCTTCAGTTCAAGGTGAAATTCTGATACTATGAATGCATGCTAATACTGTGCATATCTTATTTACAAATACAAAGCAATAGTTGTAATGTTTAATTTCACTTATTGTAACATATCTTTACAAAAAAATCTGTCCTTATAGATTTCAAGATTTTATTTTGTAATGCTATCAGCTATTAATTCAACTAATATATATATATATATATATATATATATATATATATATATATATATATATATACTGTATATATATATATATATATATATATATATATATATATATATATATATATATATATACACACTGCTGTACTGTACAATTTACTGTTGTGCTGTTCTTTGTATAGGTAGCCTTTTTATAAACTTGCTTCATACAAGTTATGAACAAATTTAGGGGCGCTGTTCATGCAACACATTGACCCATCATGTTTCCACTGGTTGCCAACACCTTCACTTGCTCCTTGTTTTCATAGGCCTCACCGTAATGGCTTTTTATTAGGGGTTATATTACATTTTGTTGTAGTATGACTGTAATGGAATAATTGTTTCATTTCTGAGGCTGAAACGGTAAACTGACTCATTAATACATAGAAGCTAGGAAAAGGAATTAACTAGGAAAATAATTATACTTTCACCACATGGCCACGATGGTTGTGATGGTCTACACTTTGGGGCAGATTTATCAAGGGTCGAATTTCAAAGTGTAAAATACTTTGAAATTCAACCATCAAATTAAAATACTTCGAATTCGTATATCGAAGTCAAAGTATTTTTCAGCAAATTTGGCCATCGAACAATCAAAGTAAAATCGTTCGATCAAATGATTTTACTAAAATGTGTAAAGACTTAGAAAATGGTTGTAGAAGGTCCCCATAGGCTAACATAGCAGTTCGGCAGGTTTAATTTGGCGAAGTATTGAAGTCAAAGTTATTTTTAAAGAGACAGTACTTTGATTATCAAATGGTTGAATATTCAAAGTATTTTTACGTTGAATTAAAGTCGAAGTGAATTCAAAGTTGTAGTATCCTATTCGATGGTCGAAGTATCCAAAAAATACTTCAAATTTTGAATTTTTTTACTTCGAAAATTCCCACAAATTCACTTCGACCCTTGATAAATCTGCCCCTTTGTGTGATTAACCCTTTATCACTTTAAAAAATACTTTTTGTGTCTTTTTTTGCCTTTTGCAACTCAGATTAAGGTCATTAAACCAAGAAATACAGCAAAACATAATGAAGATTAAGAAGTTAATTTTGAATTCTCTAGTAAATTATTCTGTAAACTGTTATGGAGCACATGTATGATTTTAGGATGTTTATGGATATAGTTTTATTTGATGATGATGTATTGTGATTAATGATCTGCAGAGCCTCATATATTATTAGGAGTTGTTGTGAAGGCATTTTTTTTTAATATTCCTTAAATAGTTTTGGATCATAGCATTAGTATTCATGTTGTACTGTACTTGCCCTGTATATAGTAAGTCAACGAGAATCATTAATTTGAAGACTTTATTTTTTTATATAGATTGATGATCCTAACAACAAGAGATATGAAGTTCCAGTACCAATAAAAACACCAAGCAGTCCAACAAGCACACAAGAACAGCGAATGTATAATGTTGAAATTGTTAACAACCCCTTTGGGATAAAAATAATTAGGAAAAACTCTGGGACAGTTATGTAAGTAATACTTTGGGGATATTTACTAAAACTCACATTTATCTAATTTGTTTACTAAAACAAAGTCAACCTAACTCGTTTATCAAGCTCAAAAAAGTATGATAGACACCCAAATCCCTTTTATTATTGAGCTGTCACCTGAAAACCCCAGCTTTGGAGTATAATAAATCTCTACTTTTTTTTCACCTCTAAAAATTCTTGTTTTCCCCATTTAAACACACAACCAGAAAAAAACCGAAGTGTAATAAATAGGCCATTTATTTCCATTGCCATTGCCAAGTTTTACAAGGGCTAAAACTTTTTTAATATGCATCTGGCATTTGAGAGATCTTTTTCTCAGTGTAAAAATGCATAGTGACAAAATAGCATCTAACATTTAGCATCTATACCAAAAATGTTTGTTTTCAGTTGTTTAGTCAATTTATAAGAACAAACATATGCTTATAAAATAATAATTTGAAGGTTAATTTAAATAACAGTAAATAAAATATATAATAGCAGTTATGTAATAGAAGGTGTAATAAACCCCTAAGTATTGTTTCTTGCTGCAGGGGAACTAGAATTCCCATATTTACTGACAGCCTGCAGGTAAAAGTTGTAGTTCGACTAAATGTCCTTATCTCAGACTCCAGGGATCTGAATGAATGCTAACACCACATGATATATGTCTGCTGACTCTTTGCCAAGAAAAAATCAGTTTGCGCTGTCCAGAACCAGCATGTATTTATTATATATGACATTAACCCTCTTAGTAAAACCATGTCTTTGTTTCTATGTCCTACAGTATATAAAGACATTTAAATGGTTTTACTTATAATGACATAGAAATCCTCAGTGACTTACAGTATAATGTCATTATTCTTTACGCTAGAGGATACATTGGAGCAGTATTTTTTAGTAATACATTTTGAGCTGTTTCTGTCCTAAAACATAAGAACTTTTTTTCATCTTGTTCTTTAATGTCCTGCACGACAGATACTGAACTCAAATTCTCATGTGGACTCGCATGCTCATGGTCAACACCCATCAATTGTAAGATTACAATTATGTTCTCATACAAGGTTGAAGTTGCTTCTAGATCTTACAGATCCTATTGAGAATAATATAAATATTATATTGCAAATTTTCTGATTCTCCTTGGATGCAGTGTAAAATATTAACAGCAGTAATCTTTGTAGACAGTAACCAGAACAATTTTAATGCTAAATTTGGGTACTTTAAATAGTATATTTAAATAAATAGCAGTGACTGCTGTTGCCTATGAGGAGTACACATTACACTTTGGCCACAAGGTTGGCATCCATGGTCAGACTGGGCCAACAGGACACCAGGAAAAAACCTTGTGGGCCCCGGTTTTTGTGTGCCCCACTGGCCCAGAGCCGCACTCTACACTGCTTCTTGCTGACGCAACCTTCGTTCTTTATGCTGGTCACGGCAAAAACACATTTAGCAACAAGCAATGCAGAACTAGTTTATACATTTGTATTACCTTGTGACCATCAAACAAATGTACCATAAAAATAGACAAAGAGAAAATAGACATAGCAAAAGAAACACGCATAACATATTTAGGGGCATATTTAGTCAAAGTAAAATCCTTCAATGGAACAATCAAAGGAAAAATTAATTCGAAGGATTTTAATCCATTGATCGAACGATTCTCCTTCGATCAGAAATTACTTAGAAATCCTATGGGGAAGGTCCCCATAGGCTAACATTGGTGCTCGGTAGGTTTTAGGTGGCGAAGTAGGTAGTCAAAGTTTTTTTCAAAGAGACAGTACTTTGACTATCGAATGGTCGAATAGTCTAACGATTTTTAGTTTGAATCATATCGAAGGTCGAAGTAGCCAAAAAAAAAAAAACTTCAAAATTTTAAGTATTTTTCAGTCTAATCCTTCACTTGTACTAAGTAAATATGCCCCATAGTATATATAGTATTTTTATTTTCTAGTTGGAACTCTCAAGTTCCTGGATTCACCTTCTCAGACCAGTTTATTCAAATTTCAACTATACTTCCCTCTGGATATATTTATGGACTTGGAGAAACTGAACACAGATCATATCGTCATGACTTGAATTGGGTTACTTGGGGAATGTTTGCCAAAGACCAACCTCCAGGGGTAAGTAGGCAATGTACAGAATCTATACATTATTATGTCCTACACTTAAAAAGTACAATAACAATAATAATATGCATGTACATTTTCATTATTTCTTGCCTAATATGTTTATTTCAAATTACTCTAATAGGAAGTATGTGCTACACAGCAACAAGTGTCACATGCTACACTTTTAGGCGCAAGCTCTATTTTCGTTACTAGTATGAAATAGTAAATGCCAAAACAAAAGGTAGAGCTTCACTCTGATGGCTGATATAGTGAAACCTTATGGGTCTTCTATCAATCTTCTATCAAATTTAGATCATTTCTAAACACTGGGAACATTTTGATCTGGGCAGAAACCTATAAGAACCAATCAGTGATTAGATTTTTTTTCAGCCAGTTGCAGGTAGAGCAATTAAAGTAAACATTTGATTGGTTGTCAGGTAAAAATGTTCCCAGAGTTTAGATATGACACCTCATATACAGCAATATCAAACAAGTTTGTGGCCTTCAACTGTTACTGAGCTAAAATAGACAAAAGGATCATTTATATCATAGGAGATTTTTTTTTTTTAATTCTGTGTGGAATTGCACAACAAGGGGCAGATGTTTCAAGGGTCAAAGTGAATTCGAGGGAAAAGTAAAAAAAAAAAATCGAAATTTGAAGTAATTTTTTGGATACTGTGACCATCGAATAGGATACTACGACTTCGACTTCAAATTCGATTTGAAGTAAAATCATTTGAATATTCGACCATTCGATAATCGAAGTACTGTCTCTTTAAAAAAATGTTGCTTTCAATACTTCGCCAAATTAAACCTGCCGAAGTGCTATGTTAGCCTATGGGGACCTTCTAGATCACTTTTTTGGAAATCGAAGTACAATCATTCGATCTACCACTGAAAAGGATTTAATTGTTCGATCGAACAATTTTACTTCGACCACAGGATACCCAAATTCGATGAAAAAAACTTTGAATTCGATATTTGAGTTCGATGGTCGAATTTCGAAGTATTTTTAACTTCGAAATTCGACCCTTGATAAATCTGCCCCCAAGTGTTCCACTATTTCTTGGTAAAAATAAATATAATGGCAATGTTTTTCTACTGACATTTCACATAGTTTTTTTGTTTGCTCACATTAATGATGAGAGAATCATTTAATCAAAACTCGAATTTTGGTACAAAATGTTATGTTTATCCGTGAAGCATGAATAAACCTGTATTTTTCTTATTTAAACTTGTGATTTGACCTTAATGAATTGAAATGATACACTCTAAATCATTTGTGAATGGAACTGCAAAGCAAATTGTCCATACACACTTATCTTTCCCCTTCACCAGTATTTAGATATATTTATCAATGAGATAAAACAGGCAGAAATGAGTTGACATATGAACTTGAATTAATTTATTTTCAACATTTCGTAAACATGTTTATATTAGGTAAAGTCGTTAATACTCACTAACGATCTGATTTAAAGCTTCAACCAAACCAAACTTTACATGAATCTTTAAAGTTGTGTAGAAAAGCCAATAATAGATATTTCATTTGAATAATGTAATGGAAAGCAGACAATTTTGAAAAGGTCTATTTAAAAAAGATGCGATTGCTTCAAAGTTTTTATACTGCACTAAAACAGTAAATGCTTACTGATTATTAGTTACTCAAGAATTACAACTATACTGCAATGCAAAAGCTTTTGCATTTTAAAGATCCAGTTTTGTCTGCAATCTATCCATAAGCAGTGATTATTTTCCTGTGCTATCTACAAAGGAAATGAGCTCTGCAACTATACATATTTTCAGAAATGCTGTTCAGGTGTAGATATATTGCTGTATCCTAATATTTTTTTGTTTTCTATTTATTTACTGACCTTTCTCGTTTGCAGTATACTTTAAATGCATATGGTGTGCATCCCTTTTACTTGGGCCTGGAAAATGACGGCAATGCTCATGGAGTTTTTCTGCTTAACAGCAATGCAATGGGTAAAAAATGCTAGCGTGTTTTCCTGAGTTCATTAGAAAAGCATTTAACAATTATTGTATCTGTATTCTGCACTTATACTATATCTCTTTATGTCAGATTCTCTATATTATTATTATTCAAGGTTTTAATTAATTTTGCTTTCTTTTGAGAAAGATGAAATTGTAGATTTATCATGTACCATAGGCCAGTTATTAATCTCACATCTGAACTATTTTAAAACAAAGTTGTTGCACATAGAAGTCATTGGTGATCTTGAGCTGTCTGTCTGTCAATCATCACATTCATATTTTAAGATTATATATTTTTTAAGATTATAATTGTATTTATTATGTTTGTAGATGTAACCCTGCAGCCAACTCCAGCACTGACTTATCGCACAGTTGGAGGAATTCTAGACTTTTATGTAGTGATGGGTTCAACTCCTGAGATGGTCGTTCAACAGTACACAGCAGTAAGATATATTCCTTATTTCCATTGTTGTAAAAAGCTTTACATCTTTTGTTTTAATTATTTGTTTAATTTACTTTTTTAATTCATTTCAGCTTATTGGACGGCCTGTTTTGCCAGCATATTGGTCTCTGGGATTTCAGTTATGCCGTTATGGATACCAAAATAACAAAGAAATTGAAGATCTGTATAATGAAATGGTTGCAGCTCAAATTCCCTATGTAAGTCTCAGTATGACAGTTTTGATTGGCATACTCTAGGTGGCATATTTGTAAGGCTATGAACAACTAATCATTGAAATACACTCATATGTCACTTAAAAGTTTAGGGGGTTATTTACTAAACTCAAAAATACAAAAATCAGGAAAAATTCTTGATTTTTTTGTTGTAAAATCGTACTCTTAAAAAATCACACATTTTTCGGAATTTACTGTATTAAACCCAGAGGATGAAAAAGTCCAAATCTGAAAATCAAGCATCTCAGACCAGTTGAGGTTGCATATAAGTCAATGGGAGAATTCCCAATGATTTTTTTTGAGTGAAAATTCCGAAAAAAACATTAGAATCATGAAACTCTGATGAAAAAATCTGAAAAAATTCTGAAAGCAAATTTTCAGAAAAATGTAATAATAAATAAGCTTAAAGAAAAACCTGAGCGGATTTGATTGGAGTTTGTAGCAGAAAATATTGAGATACATTCGGACTTTGATAAATAACCCCCTTATATTTTGTACCATAAAAAATACAAATCCTTCAAGCAGGTATTACTTTTGTGCTATGGAAATTTACAGTTTGCAGTGTTTATACCGAACAGGTAGCCCACAATACTTAATACTTTAATAAGAATTACAGGATAAAAATAGGATTGGTGAGCCCTACTCTCAAACGGTTACAGTCATAATTGCTTGTATGTTTAATCCTGTTAAGAACTCTAAACCCTGCAATCATAAAATCCTTAAATTTAAAGAAACAGTTCAGTACAGTTTAAAGAAACAGGTCAGTACAAAAATGTAACTGGATAAATAGATAAGCTGTGCAAAATAAAAATGTTTTCAATATAACTAATTAGCTGGCAAAAAATGCATTCTAAAAGGGCTGGACTAACAGGTTAAAGAGTTTTACACTGAACAATTCCTTTAAGATAGGATCTGCGATGCTCTATTCAAATACAGCTAGCTAGAATCTTGATGAGTGTTATACAAACACTAAGGGGGTTATTTACTAAATTCCAAATGGCAAAAACTTGAAAAAAATTAGTTTTTTTAGTATAAAGTATGAATTTTTAGTGGAAAAAAAGCCCACAAATTTTTTGGGATTTATTATAACCCGAGGATGGAAAAAGTCAGAATACAAAAATCCAGGGTCTCCGACCTGCCGAGGTTGCATATAAGTCTATGGAAGAAGTCACAAAGATATTTTGACCTGCCCTGGGTTTTGTGCAACAATCCAAAGATTTTGGCGTTTTCGGGCAAAAATCAGAAAAGACAGAGTTTTTGGGTGGAAAAGCTAAAAAATTTGTAAGATTAGTATTTTTCACTAAGAGGCCTATTTACTACCATTCAGATTTCTTTTTTTCCATGAATTACACGTTTTCTCTTATATTAAAGAAAAACAAATTCTGTAAAACTCTTAAAATTCAAGATGCATAGGGGCAGATTTACCTAGGGTCGAATATCGAGGGTTAATTAACCCTCGATATTTGACTGCCGAATTGAAATCCTCCAACTTCGAATATCGAAGTCGAAGGATTTAGCGCTATTTGAAGGATTTTAATCCATCGATTGAAGGATTTTCCTTCGATCAGAAAATTGTTAGGAAGCCTATGGGGACCTTCCCCATAGGCTAACATTGGCCTCGGTAGGTTTTAGGTGGCGAACTAGGGGGTCAAAGTTTTTTTTAAAGAGACAGAACTTCGACTATCGAATGGTCGAATAGTCGAACGATTTTTACTTCGAATCATTCGATTCTAAGTCAAAGTCGGAGTCGAAGGTCGAAATAGCCTATTCGCTGGTCGAAGTAGCCAAAAAAATCATTCGAAATACGAAGGTTTGTTTCCTCTATTTCTACACTCGAGCTAAGTAAATGGGCCCCATAGTGTTAAAACCACAAAAATACAAACTTCTCCAAGTAAAAGCAGTAAGGGTCCCATAGAAGTCATTGGAAGCTGTGCTGATCCTATTGAACTTTTTTGTAGCCATTAGACTTTTTGTTTTAGCCATCACGACTTTTAGAGTTTTTCAGATTTTTTTTTCATTAGTAATTATAAAAACTTGAATTTTTAGAGATATTTGTATTTTTTCCGTAATTTTTTTTTCCATTGGTACACACTAGAGAACCTAACACTGAGGGCACACTCTTACAACTGTTATAGGCAGCTGCTAAATATAACATTTAGCTCCTGCCTATGTCATATAAACATATTGTTGAAATAAGAAAGGACTTGTCCTTGGCTACGGCCTCATAGGAGATCCACTGGAGGCTACTCTGTTCGTTATAACATTTCACAATGAAATAGAAAATGTTTCCAATACTGTTCTACTTTTTATGAATATGTTGGTGTATATTTATTTTCTTTAATTTCAAAAGATTTATATCTTTAGCAGGAGGTGAAGAAATCAGTGGGGGTAAGGGAAATATACACAATATAGATAACATGTAATACAAGAAGGTTTGATGGGAAATAGGAACAGTGTTTCATGTATGTACATTTCCCACCCAACATTCTTTTATCAAGCATACAAGCTTAAAATTTACAATTTTGTGTATGGATACTCATGGCAAAAAAGTAAAAAAAAAAGCATTTCAAGCCTGAGAAAATGTAATGCTATTATGGGAACCAATGTTTTTTTCCTGTTTTCAGTCAGAAGTCAAACTTCTAGAAAACACTGACAAATGCAGGGAAATAAATTTGATAAATTTGCCCCTCTAACCCCCATAAATATAATAAAAGGCATCAAGTTTGCCTAGGAGCAGTAACCCATAGCAACCAATACGATGCTTGCTTTAAAAAGGTGATCAGTAAATGCTACCTACAGATTGGTTGATAAAACGGTAAAATTCATACTCTGTTAGGTTTATGAATAAGGTTTATGGAATAAGGCAAACAGAAATGGAAATGGAAAGTACCAAGACAGAAAATTAATATAATGAATATAGAGACATGACTGTATAGTAATGCTCCACATGTTTACCATGCAATAATTTCCCATTCATTCTCAATTTATTAATCTATAAGATTTAATTTGCTGTTTTAAACTTTCATACTCTAGATGGAGCATGATGCATCATTTAAATCTGCATTGATCAATGTTCATATAGCACTGCTTATAGGATGAGGATTTGGTTTGTAACTGTCCTATCCTAAATAAAATATTTAAGTCTCTTTTAGGCATAATATTCTTTATTAATCTATGATTTACTTATTTGTGAATATTTATTTATTTATTTTTTTGTACAGGATGTGCAATATGCCGATATTGACTACATGGAAAGGCAAATGGATTTCACTTTAGGCCAGAATTTTTCAGGGCTTCCTGCTGTAGTTGACAAAATGAGATCAGATGGAATGAAAGTCATCATTATTTTGGTAGGTAAAAAAGTTTAAAGAGATTAAAACAAATTATACATATTATTAAACAGATATTTTCAAAGACTACATATTTTAAACCTGCAGTGGAATTATTTTATTTCTCTTTGGCCTTTCCTGCATTTTATCACAAAATACCTGTTTATTACCTCAGAAATCCGCATAATTAGCGATGGGTGAATTAATACGGTAGGGGCAAATTTGCACTTTTTGCCGCAAAATTTTATGCTGGTGATGGCTCATTGACTTTAATGGACGCCAGTGTCAACTTTGATGCCGGCACCCATTTTGACGCCGGCAAACTGTCGCAGACGTCAAAATCTACATTCTTGAATTTTTTTTTTTCGCGGAAAATTTGTGAAATTAGTGACGAAGCGAATCCGGACAAATTCGCCCATCACTACCCAGAATGCCTACATCCACTAGGTGGGTAACAGTAGGGGAATAACAGTAAGTGGCCCATGTATGACTGCATGACCATTTGTGCTCAGACTATTGTACAGAAATCTCCCATGAGTTTCCTAATCATGCAGTGTTTCACGCACAAAAAGCTTGGCGATCTTTATAAGTTTGTCCAAACAGACTTTTGTAATAAAGAAAAACTTTGGTATCCTTACGCAGGGTTTCCTTTAAGATTGCCTGAACACAAAAGCAATCATAAAATTCTTTACCTGATTTAAAGGATAAGGAGCATGCTCATTCCACTGTCATGCTGTTGTATATCACAATAAGGGTATTCACACTCACTTAAAAGCAATACTCTGTATAGGATAGTTTTTAGGATACAGTAAAATAACCAAGTGTTTTAGTACCACTGATTGAAAAGACAGAAAAGAGGTGAGCCTGGAGTTGAACATCATAAGAATTTAGTAGCCAGTATAAGTGATGAGCGATATTTTCCGCCAGGTATCGACAGGAAAAAAGTTGCAGAGGAAAACAAGTAGTGCTGTCACCACGAAAAACCCACTCATTGACTTTCATGCATTTTGCTGATTTTTGGCAAAGGAAACAGGACAGATTGACTCATCACTAGCCAGTATACAATGAATGCTGTTTATACCTCACAGAGAACAAGGAAGCATAACTGATAGCACACTGGAATGTACTGTAGGCCTTCCAGTTATTTTTCCTCTCATGTGCCATTTAGGTGATATTGTATGAATGCTGCGCTAATGGAGAACAAAAAAACATAATTAAGGATATACTTACTATCTGGCATATGTTTCCACAGAGCAGAACTGTATTAAGTGTGAGATGCCTTCAAACATAACAGCAAAAAAAAAGGAAAGTGGTGTTCACCACAACATTTCAAATCATTAGGTGGGGGTGCAATGAGGCTGTTTCCACTAAATTCATACAGACAAAGACAAGTGTGCACCCACACATTAATATATTTTTATATATATATATATATATATATATATATATATATCCACCATTAAGGTCCGCACTCGTCGTTAGGAATCCAGACTCGGGTGCTGTGTACAGATCGTGAAATCCAGAAGTCCAGTGGTTACACGCACACCGTTGTTAATATGAAGATTTTTTATTAGAAAATCATTAAACATGCATTGCATCAACGTTTCGGTTCGGAGTTTAGAACCTTTCTCAAGATGCCTTTCCCTAGAGAAAGGTTCTAAACTCCGAACCGAAACGTTGATGCAATGCATGTTTAATGATTTTCTAATAAAAAAATCTTCATATTAACAACGGTGTGCGTGTAACCACTGGACTTCTATATATATATAAATATATTCAGACAGTTTGTGCATTAAACCAATGAAAAGTACATCATCCCTGGTCTGAGGGGCATCGGTGTAGTGTTTGGACAGCTGAGGCAGCTCCGCCCCCCGCAGTTATATTAATTAACCTTTCTCTAAATTTTAGGATCCTGCTATTGCAGTAAATGAAACAAAAGATTATCCACCTTACAGAAGAGGAATTGAAAAAGATGTTTTTATTAAATGGGCAGATGGAAGTGGAATTGCATTGGGCAAGGTATTTATCTTTAGAGCTTAATAGCACATAATATTAAAATTTAATCTAAACTACTGTAACTTATATTTGTATTATTATAAGTTCTACATATAATATTAACAGAAGTGTATTCATTTTACCTTCATGATTGCTTCTAAATGGTTAGTCTGTTGGAAGTCCATGTATTATTTAGTAGGACCATGGATGTTCTGAGGCCACCTGTTGAGGTAAAGTTTTCTTTATCTGTGCCATAATGGTGAAAGGAATGTGGCAATGCGTAATCAATTAGACATTAACACTGTGTTAGTGCATAATATGATGCAGCTATGTTAAAGTAGGTTTTCATTTAAGTACATTTGTCTCATCAGGTCTGGCCAGATTTGCCTGGTGTCATAGTTGATCAATCACTTGATTGGGATACACAAGTTGCAGTAAGTGAAATAACCTCTGGGTGCAATTCCTTCTGTGAACGGTGTTTTGTAGAACTACATTTTACTTGTTACAAAGATGAATATGAGAAATCCTCAGGAATGGAGAAATTTACAGTGTTTATAAGTGAAAATTATGTTTGATTTATTTTTTCTTTGTATGTTCACTTAAAAGCAAGTATAACTGATTATGGCAGTGTCCTTGTCAGCATCCACATGCATCAGCTTTTTGAAAAAGACCTGCTTACTGGTACCTTGTACCTTTCTCGAACTTACCCAGACTCACCTCTGCTAGTTTCAACTTCTGGTAGATCACGGGTTACAAGTCACTCATTCCTCTCTCAGGTGGGCTCTCACTGTACTGGTGGAGGAAGGGTAACCACACTGAAATCACTCACACATTTCTAATAACTTGCGTGTCAGTGGTTCTTAAAACAAAATCATAGCTCCTTATTGACTGAATGGTTCACAATCTCCAGTGCTGTTAAGATGGTACAAACCTAAATAATTTCATAAATGCTCAAACACTTTC
Source organism: Xenopus laevis (assembly GCF_017654675.1). Taxonomy (NCBI): domain Eukaryota; kingdom Metazoa; phylum Chordata; class Amphibia; order Anura; family Pipidae; genus Xenopus; species Xenopus laevis. The sequence continues at coordinate 121,179,473 of NC_054379.1, forward strand.
ATCCCTTGTATGGTACACTTTATTAATCTCAGCTGTAGTGTTCACAACACCCCAGAGGTAAGACCCACATATTAATTGTGTATTGCTCCAGAAATCTCTATTCTTGAGACAGACTGCTTTAGTTCCTATACTTGCGGGTGACCTGCAGGGTTCTACTAAGAACCCTGATCCTGCCTCTTATACCTAGAGTGAGATATTAAAAAGCTTTTTAGTACACTCCTACAGTTAGCTGTCTAAATCCATCTTAAGGGACTACTGTACAGTACATGAAATAAAGGTTGGCAAACCCTTTACCCCCTCACACATGATATTGTTTCTTACCCCTGTTACTGTGCTACATAAAATAATGAATGAGTATCCAAACTTACTGTATTTATTTCACTCCAAAGCAATTGCCATCCTATCTATTTAGATATATTATATCTATCTATGTGTGTATATTGTGTTTTTAATGTTTAAAACCATATTTTATTTAAGATTTACAGAGCTCATACAGCATTTCCAGACTTTTTCAAGAATTCCACATCGGAGTGGTGGCTTCAAGAAATCAAAGATTTTTACCAAAATGTTCTGAAATTTGATGGCATATGGATAGTAAGTTTTAAGAACGTGTTTTCACTATTCAGAAATGTTTCCATTACAACATATATGAAACACAAATGGGGGAATGTAATAAGAGTCGCAAAGAACAAAACATTTATCACAAATAAGAATGAAAAGTCTCATTTCGCAATGTATTTTAATTGTGCATTGCCCACTTTTAAGAAGTGCTTGAAGGTGTCGTAATCTTTTTATATAACAACTCTTTCAGTAAGAAGTTTTATTACATTCACTGCGCAGTGGCGCTAATTATAAAATTCGCAAACCTTCTTCCACTGTCGGAAGTGATCGCTAAACAGTTTCTGGGTTCGCAAAAGCTATATTAAATTTGCACAAAGGCAAATTTGTTCGCACAGAGGCATAACTTTTCGCATTTTTTTCAGTTACCGACTTTTATTACATTCCTCCATATGTCTTATTGCTTCTACATTAAATATAATTATTTTTCAGGATATGAATGAACCTGCCAACTTTGTACATGGCACAGTTGATGGGTGCAAAGATGCTCAGTTGAATAAGCCTCCATACATGCCACGTAAGATCTTTGTTACATATGTACTCAAGACTAAGGTGTAAATTTATCAAAATGCTATTTTCTGAATTTCTACTTATTTTACATTTTGGAAAAACTCAAAATCATGTGTGCATAATCATGAAAAAAAAGTTAAAAATTAAAAATGCTTACAAAATGTGAAAAAAAAACTCAAATGCAGAACAATTATATTAAAATTTTAATTTTCAACTATTCCAAATTCAAATTTAATGTAATATTTCAAATGTATCTTAAAACATGCAAATTAAAGCTATAAACATGCAATAAAAGCTTACATTTTCAAAGTGCAGCTCCCATTGACTTCTTCATGAAGTTCTTTAAATGCCAAGTTTTTTAAATGTTAACTGTAGTGTTAACATCGAAATTCCATAGTTTTAAGTAGATTTGACTTGTAATGAAACAAAATAGATAGTAGACATTTTGTAATGAATAGCAAAGCTTATAAGTGTATTGATAATGCAGGCTTAAACATATTTCCAGTAACTCTGTCAGTGCAAAACATAAACTTGTGCACATATATTTTATAATCAGAGTCTATTATTAACAAAATTACAATTTAAATTGTATTTCAGTGGTCCATGACATAGGTTATCAAGAGATGGTCACATATGCAAATGTAGAGTTTATAAAAAGAAGGGCTAGATATTCTTAGCTGACCCTTATATTATGTCACTCAGATTATGAAAGCTCAGTCACAGTTAATAGGTTTCCTTTAACTTCCAACATTCTAACATCAGATTAGTCACCTGTCACAATACTTAAATAGTTAAATATGATTGTGTTATATGACTATATGATTATTAGAAAAACATAATTAGTAATACATTACTGTTATGAAATAATGTCAACTGCTTACACTGTGATGAAGTGAATGAAAATGTGTAAAAACTCATCTGAAGTCTAAAACAGTATTTTTTTGCATTATAAAATAGATGATGATGATGATGATCCTGGGGATATGCAGTAGATCTCAACAATAGATTCTTATTGGTCCTATCTGTATGAACTATTAAGTATAGCAAAACATTTTGTCTTGCACGGCTTAATACTGTATATTCCACTATGTCACCATATCTCTACTTTACACAAGACTGAACTTCTGAATCATTTAAAACAGCTGTGTTTGTAGTAATAATTAAAACTTGTTTTGGTATACGTTACTACATTAAACATCTAACAATTATTTCTATTTAGGTTTGGAATCAAAAGGTCAGGGTTTAAATCACAAGACATTGTGCATGGACACTCAACAAATTCTCCCAGATGGATCTCCTGTTAGACACTATGATGTCCACAATCTCTATGGATGGTCACATGCAAAACCAACATATGAGTAAGTATTCTTTATTTTTTGGAAGTTAACTGAACTGCCAACTACTACTGCCACAAGGGAAAGAAACATTGGTGAGCTTATAAGTGGTTTGCTGATGCAAGCCAGGAACTACAGTACATTAATGGACAGTCCTGCACTCTCTGTTAGTGAAGAGAAATGATGTTGACATGGAAGCCCAAATAAGCATAAGATTATATCTGATAACCAATCTAAATCAATTGATCAAGCATATCAATCTAGAGTGTGGACAGAAAAAGGCCTATTTATCAAAATTCGAATTTGTGTAAAAGCAGTTTTTTTTTCTAATTTGAATAAACTCAAATTTTTATCAGACTCTTATGTTTGATTATCTATTAAAAAATGAGAATACCAAAAAATCATCATCGAAAAAAACTCGAATGCCTCAAATTTTTATACTATTTATCATTTTCAGTGGGTCAATGACATTAAAAAAACCTTGCACTGAAAAAATGCTTTAAATTAGCCATAGACAGCACACAGTGACTTCTACATAAACTCAGCAGATATATTAGATATTATGTACATACAAGATTTTGAATTCAAGAGTTTTATTACAAAAAAAGTTGATTTGCAGCAAAAATTCAAATTCACCCCCAAAGTGTAACGAAGAATGGTGTAGTATGGGACCTGTTATCCAGAATGTTTGGGACTTGGGGTTTTACAGATAATGGATCTTTCTGTAATTTGGATCTTCATACCTTAAGTCTACTAGAAAATCATGTAAACATTAAATAACCCCAATAGGCTAGTTTTGCTTCTAATGAGGATTAATTATATCTTAGTTTGGACCAAGTACAAACGACTGTTTTATTGTTACAGAGAAAAATAAAATTGTCTTTAAAATTGTAGATTATATGGATACAATTAAGTCTATGGGAGGCAGCCTTTCTCTAATTCAGAGCTTTCTGGATAAGGGGTTTCCGGATAACAGATACCATACCTGTAGCGCAAATTTCGCAGGGAATAACAGTCTTGATGAAACAGAAATGCCTGTTTTAGGAAGTGAAGGATTCTAAAATTATTTTATGGTGAAAGACTGGGGACCCAGCTGAAACATCCCCCAAATAAATGCATATTTAACATTTTATAAGCCCTGAAGTGCAGATCTTCTTTTCATCATTCAAATAAACCTAAATATTTCTTGTTCATCTGAAATATTCCCAATTGGAGCTAATTATTGACTTGGCTAAATGTTGAATCAGCAATATTTTATGTCTTTTATTCTTTATATGTGTAAGCATTTATTGTATATTATCTTTGTATCTTAATTTATAAGAAGACTTGATTATATGCAAATTTTTTGCTTTAAAGTCAAGATTTTGGCAGTTAATTTCAGATTTAATGACAATACATTAGAGATGTTTAATTTGCACTCCAATAAGCAAGTTAGAAAGAGCCCTTTTATAGGCATTCATGACCTGAAAATCCTTGCTAATTTAAATATTGCTATAATAAAATAAGCTATCAAGGTCACTTGCCAGTTTGATTCAAAATATGTTATATTTGGCAGCAAACCAATGATTCAACCACAATACTGGAATGTTAAAAATGCAGACACCAATAAAAAAAGTTTTCGTTTGCTTTCATGTTACTTATACATTTCACATTAAAGGGTACATACAGATCAGTTTAAAATGAGTCCTATAAGTAGCTCTTGTCTTGAGTGCATATCCTACTAGTGATGTGCGGGTCGGGTAAAACCCGGCCTACACCCGACCCAAACCACCGCTGCCAACTTCTGTGTTCCTTTTATGGATCCGCACCAACCACCCCTGTTTGGTGGCATCACAAAAAGGGTGGAGTGGGCAGGTGTGCAGCTATAAATGCGGAAGCCGGCAGTGTAAGGTGGCAGGAAGGAGAGCAGGAGGAAGAGCTTGACCCGGTCCTGCCCGCCATCCACAAATGGGGGTGCAAGGCCCTGCGGGTATCGGCCTGGCCTGCACATCACTATATCCTACCCCCTCCCTTTTTAATAAAACTAAAGTCTACAATTTGACAGTTTTTACTGAACTAAGCAGTGTATAAAAGAACATTTAGGGGCAAATTTCCTAAAGGTGGAATATTGAGGGTCGATTAACCCTTGATATTCTACTGCCGAATTGAAATCCTTCGACTTCGAATATCTAAATCAAAGGATTAACTGCAATTCGTTTGATCTAACAAAAAATTAGATTCGAAGGATTTTAATCCAACGATCGAACGATTTTTCTTTGACCAAAAAAAGCAAGCAAAGCCTATGGGGACCATCCCCATAGGCTAACATTGGCCTCGGTAGGTGTAGGTGGCAAACTAGGGGGGCGAAGAATTTTTTAAAGAGACAGTACTTCGACTATCGAATAGTCGAACGATTTTTAGTTTGAATCGTTTGATTCGAAATCGAAGGTTGTAGTCGAAGGTCGAAGTAGCTCATTCGATGGTCGAAGTAGCCAAAAAAAACATTCGAAATTCTAACTATTTTTCCTTTATTCCTTCACTCGAGCTAAGTAAATGGGCCCCATTACGTCACTTCCTCTGATGGACTTTAAAAAAGCAGTATGGACTTTGATTATGCTTTTACACCATGTTTCACATGGCTTGAGAAAGAGCCTATATTGGCTCGAAATGTCGCTGGTACAAATGAGCACATTTATGGTGATGTAACCTTTTCACTATTTGATACAAGTTTTTGAGCATTACAAGCGAGTGCTGTCCATCATTCCAATTTATTCTGCCACATTGGCTGTGCATGTACTGTACACTTTAATACATTGATTTTTTACTAGAAATCCCGGTGTTGCTGGTCTTCTTTTGAATATATAGTGAATAAAGTACCCCCTTTTGTAAAATATAGGGATATTATAAGTTACCGAGGAGTTTCATGACCATATAAAAACACGAGGCCGAAGGCTGAGTGTTTTTATACAGGTCATGGAACTCCGAGGTTACTTCTAATATCCTCATATTTTACAATTGGGGGTACTTTATTTATTATAATACACAAATTTCAATGAGTCATGTGACAGAAATGACATCAGAACTCACCGTTTATAACTGATGACATCAGAACTCACCGTTTATAAGGATATAATTTACAGGATATTCATGGCTTTTGTGTATTATATATATATATATATATATATATATATATATATATATATATATATATATATATATATATATATATATATATATATATAGTAGTTACATAGTTAAATTGGGTTGAAAAAAGACAAAGTCCATCAAGTTCAACCCCTCCAAATGAAAACCCAGCATCTATACACACACCCCTCCCTACTTTTAATTAAATTCTATATACCCATACCTATACTAACTATAGAGTTTAGTATCACAATAGCCTTTGATATTATGTCTGTCCAAAAAATCATCCAAGCCATTCTTAAAGGCATTAACTGAATCAGCTATCACAACATCACCCGGCAGTGCATTCCACAACCTCACTGTCCTGACTGTGAAGAACCCCCTACGTTGCATCAAATGAAAGGCATATGTGCAATACAGAAAATGTTGTGTATTGTGCATGTGTTCTATTGGGGCTTAGGTTAGCAAGGGATATAAGGTTCGCTTGAATAAAATGGAGATTAAACTAATAAAAATACCACAGGCCAGAGCATTTTTTGAAGAAGTGCTGGCAAGGTAGGATATTAAACTGAAAATTTAGGCTTAAAATATTTAGAACATGTGATGTTGAACTCATTGAGCATTTGATTAACACTCTTTAAATTATTTATGGTTATTTAATAATAAGGCAATAAGAGTAAAACATAAACTTGACCTGGCATTTCTTAAATGCAAATATATTAAGTAACTATTAAGTAACTATGAGGTTTTAAATTGAGCCCAATGCTTTTATATTTGATTATTATTTGTTTTGTTTATAGATAGCATGTGAAAAGAGTTCAATGTTTTTCTTCTGAAAAGTAGTAGTAACTAATGCCTTCTGTTTAACTCTCTACTTTAACAGTGCTCTGAAAAGTGTTACTGGGGAAAGAGGTATTGTTGTGAGTCGTTCTACATATCCTTCAGCTGGACAGTGGGTGGGACATTGGCTTGGGGATAACACTGCTGCATGGAATCAGGTTGATAAGTCTATTATTGGTAAGTACCTTTGAACTAGTAAATGTCAGGAAGCATCTCATTTTGCCAATGCAAACTATAAAAGGCTTCTTTTGCAGGAGTGGTTATACATACTACTTTTTACTGTTTATTAAGGTATTGTAGACATAGTGAAAAATTACACTTTTTTCACTGCTTTTTACATTGCTGTTCTTCATCTGAAAAGCTGCATGTATTCAACGTACTGTGGGTAATATTTACATAGTTACATAGTTAGATCAAAAAAACCAAAGTTTGTCAAGTTCAACCCCTCCAAATGAAACCCAGCATCCATACATACATACCTACACTGACCCATGCATGCCCTCACATAAACTATATATACATTAACTATAGATTTTAGTATCACAATAGTCTTGGATATTATGCTTGTCCAAGAAATCATCCAAGCCATTCTTAAGGGCATTAACAGAATCAGCCATCACAACATCACCTGGCAGTGCATTCCACAACCTCACTGTCCTGACTGTGAAGAACCACCTACGTTGCTTCAAATGAAAGTTCTTTTCTTCTAGTCTAAAGGGGTGGCCTCTGGTACGGTGATCCACTTTATGGGTAAAAAGGTCCCCTGCTATTTGTCTATAATGTCCTCTAATGTACTTGTAAAGTGTAATCATGTCCCCTCTCAAGCGCCTTTTTTCCAGAGAAAACAACCCCAACCTTGACAGTCTACCCTTATAATTTAAGTCTTCCATCCCTCTAGCCAGTTTAGTTGCACGTCTCTGCACTCCCTCCAGCTCATTTATATCCCTCTTAAGGACTGGAGCCCAAAATTGCACTGCATACTCCAGATGAGGCCTTACCAAGGCTCTATAAAGAGGCATAATTATTTTTTCATCCCTTGAGTTTATGCTCTTTCTTATGCAAGACAGAACTTTGTTTGCTTTTGTGGCCACAGAGTGACACTGCCCAGAATTAGACAAATTGTTATTACAAAAACCTCTAGATCCTTCTCAGTTAAAGAAACTCCCAATGCATTGTCATTTAGTGTATAACTTGCATTTACATTATTTTTGCCAAAGTGCATTACCTTGCATCATTTTCCAGGTTGCTGCCCAGTTTTGCATGGTAAGCTGCATACAAGATAAAAGCTTGTGTAGAAAATAGCACCATTGTATGCTACAGAGCTTATCTGTCGTCTGCTTTGTATACTGTGCCTTTTCTCTTTTTTAGCTTTGAATGGCTGCCTCCATTGCTGCAAAGCAGCTTGAGTGTATAAACTAGGTTAGAGCTTCTGAAGGAAACACACCAGTTTTACCAGTGCAACTCTACATCTTTTTGTTAATGTTCCTTTAATGGATTTTGATATCTGTAAATATAGATGAGAACTGTTACTTTCTATGCATTGTTTTTAAATTACAATTTGATATAATATTTGCTAAAATATCAGTGAACATACCTATGTATTCTGGCTGGCATTTTAATAATAATTTTTGTTTGGTAAAATAATTTTGTATGTCAGTGTTTTGTTATAAATGAATATAGCTAAGCACACAATTCATCATCTTTTGTAGGTATGATGGAATTTAACCTTTTTGGAATACCCTATGTAAGTATTTAGTGCATGTGTGTCACATAAATATATAAACAGAAAAAATTTATAAAAATATAATTTAAGCAGTGATACAATGACTTTCAGTGATAAGTAGAGGTGATAAAATGTGTAAATTCTTATAGATTTTTCCCATTATAATATAAGTCACCAAGTAAGAAAGTGTTTCAATAATCACCTAAATATGTACACATAAATTCTCAGATAATCCAAATTACCATATGCCATAATGGGTAGTTAGCCAAGCCTGCATTGTTACCAGATTTTCCAAGAAAAAATGCTGTAGCACACTATTCATTTTAGGGCAGGACTACACGGCCAATTCCGCTGCGATCCGACGTGCTGCACAAAAACGCAGGCATCATGTCGGATGAGATGGAAAAAAGGTAAGTAATGCCAGTGTCAGATTGTGTCACATTGTTGATGCGATGCGACATGACTGTTGGATGCAGATGCAGCATGCAGCGTCTGCATCCTACAGTTGTGTCGCGTTGCATCAATGCTGCGACACGATTCAACAATTGAATTACTTACCTTATTTCCGTTGCATCCGACGTGACACCTGCGTTTTTGCACAGCACGTCGGATCGCAGCGGAATTGGTCATGTAGTCCTGCCCTTAGTGAATGGAAAAAAGTGATTTTTATTGGCTCACTGTAGACTTGATAAAGGGCCCTTTGTGGCCCGAAACATTGCCATGTTCTACAGTGAGCCAATAAAAAAAAATCACTTTTTTCCATTCACTAAAATGAATAGTGTGCTACAGCGTTTTATTGAGGAGGTGGGGCACATCTAGAGAAAAAGAAAAGGATAAGACCCGGCACCAATCACAGTTTTAAATGTACACTGATATATAATTTTAACACATTTTTCAATATATCTGTACAAGTGCATATAACATAAGAAAGCCTTTAAAGTGATCTGAAAGCTCATATCTTAGGGCAGAGACACATGCTGCTATTTCAGGAGATTAGTCACCCAGTGACAAATCGCTTCTTCTTCGGGCAAATAAATTCCCTGAACTGCCTTCACGCTGGCTAGAATATAAATCTCCAGCGGGATGGCACTCTGAGCGATTCGTTTTCCGAAGTCGCCCAAAGTTGTCTCACAAGGAAACTTCAGGCAACTTTTGAAAGCCGAAGAAATCCGAGTGCCATCCCACCGGTGATTTACATTCTAGCCAGCATGAAGGCAGTTCAGGGAGATTAGTCGCCCGAAGAAGAAGCGATTTGTCGCTAGGAAACTAATCTCCCGAAATAACAGCGTGTGTCTCTGCCCTAAAGCATATTTCTTGATAAATCACCATAGGTTTACGTTTGCAATAAGTACTAGGGTTTGTCTGTTTTTTCATTTGTATTTATTAGTACAATGGTGAACGAGGTCCCATGTAGCTGCTAAATTTTCACAGATTACTTTACTTCCATATGACATCATTTAAATCTCTCCTGTAAATGTGCTCATTTGATAAATATGTTCCAGCAATGCCAAAAGTAACTCAAGAAGTAGCAAAATGTGCATTAAAATCATTAAATACAAGTGAGCAAACTGAAATCTTAACAAATAGTAGACAAATATTTTAAAAATGGGCCTAAAATAACTGAGTTATATGATCCAGGGAAGGAATTTGGATTGACTGGATTTTGGTAATTTACTTAGTAACATAGTAAGTCAGGTTGAAAAAAGCCATGCCCCAAGGTCAACCCTTTAACTCTATTTTAATCTGCCTAACTGCTAGCTGATCCAGAGGAAGGCAAAAAACATCGGACTAGTCCCTGGATCAACTTGTAACATAGTAACATAGTAAGTTAGGTTGAAAAAAGACACGCATCCATCAAGTTCAACCTTTTGACTTTTTTTTTAATCTGCCTAACTGCCAGTTGATCTAGAGGATGGCAAAAAAACCCATCTGACGCCTCTCCAATTTGCCTCAGAGGGGGAAAAATTCCTTCCTGACTCCAAAAATGGCAATCAGACTAGTCCCTGGATCAACTTGTACGATGAGCTATTTCCCATAACCCTGTATTCCCTCCTTTGCTAGAAAAACATCCAACCCCTTCTTAAAGCTATCTAATGTATCAGCCTGTACAACTGATTCAGGGAGAGAATTTCAAATCTCTCAGTGTAAAAAAAAACCTTCCCAAATATGTAGATGGAACCTCCTTTCTTCTAATCGGTATGGGTGACCTAGATCCGCTGGAAAGACCTACTGGATTACATGAGCTAATTTGTCAATTATTCTCTCGAAATTGCAAATGATTTTGGTATAAAAAGTAATCTTTAAAAAGTGATTGGTAATCTCAGTTATTTATTTGTTTTAAGAAGCCTGAAAAGTCACAAAGAAACATTTTCCAAATAAATCATGTATTTCCATAGAAGTACATTTGAACTAAATTATTTCTCACCACACATGTTTCATGAAAACCAGCATGCAGTGTTGAAAAGTAGCCCAGCCAATGAATATGCAATATTTATTTGCTTTTGATGTTATGTTCTTTTAGATTGGGGCAGATATTTGTGGATTCTTTGAAAACACTACTTATGAATTGTGTGCTCGTTGGATGGAGCTGGGAGCCTTTTATCCCTATTCCAGAAATCACAATGGAAAAGGTTTCATGGTAGGTGAATGTGAATTTGTAAGTTTTGCATATAGCATTGATATTGTACCAACAAGCCCTGAATTATCTTTTTTGAGGTAACTGGGTCATTGCAAATCTATAGACATAACTATTAAAAGGTGCTCTCTTATTGGGATTTTCTAATTGGGGAAGGTTAAGAAACAACCTGTTCATGTAAAGAAATACACAGGTTTTTATCATTTAACATGCCGTGCCAGTACAATGTAGCGTTCAATTATTTATTTATTTATTGTTTTTAAAGCAAATGTAAGATTTTTTTCGACTACAAAACATTATGTAAAAAAATATATATATATATATATTCACAATCACTGAAAAACTTTAGTTTTTTGGAAAAAGTTACATTTGATATAAAGCTGTCTATTTATTTTATACAGAGACAAGATCCTGTTAGCTTTGATGAAAACTTTAAGACTCTCTCCAGAAATGTCCTTAATATCAGATACAAGCTTTTGCCATATCTGTACACACTAATGTTTGAGGCCCATACGGAAGGAACTACTGTAATACGACCTTTGTTGCATGAGTAAGTACATTTTGTATGTTTTCATTTAACACTCTGATTTTACAGTGGATGAACCTGTCAAAATATAGATAGAAGTTTCTCATTTCATTATTACGAACTAAATTCTCATAACAAATGTGCTGAGCAATTTAAAATGTACAGTTGGTGGGAGTTTTCCTTTTTGTTAGGGACTTCACAAAGGAAATTATTGAATATAAAATGTTATGGACAACACACTGAACGGCTAGCACTGCTGTCTTGTAGTACTGAGGTCTTAGATTTTATTCTTAACACGGCACTGACTGAATAGAGTTTGTATATCGTTCCTGTACTTTTTTGCAAGAACTCCTGTTTTTTCTCATAACCCATAACATCAAGAACATGTAACAGAAACGGCGCAAATTCGCCCATCACTATTGATGAAGAGTTGTATTTTTTCTCACAAGCTTTCAGTCTTACATATATTAGTTATCCAATAAAGTATCATATTCTCACAAAGGATCTTTTTTCTTTTTCTTTCTATGACTAACATGGTTTGTTAATAGGGTTTTATTCTCTCTGAAGCATATTATGGCACATTTTATATATACATGCATTTTTATGTACTTGCCCTGACTCCTCAACATGAATTTGTTATATTTTTATTATTTTAAAGATTTACTGCAGAAAAAACAACCTGGGATATCTATAAACAGTTCTTATGGGGAGCTGCATTTATGATCAGCCCAGCACTTGAAATAGTAAGTACCTAATAATAATTTTCATATAACCTTAAATTGAAATAAAAGTCAAGCCCTTCATAATTAAATATGCAAGTGTGTTTCTCTGTGTATGCAGAATTTTCCTAAATATATTTTCAAAAATTGTGAAATTTAAATAATATATGTGTATGTTTTACTTGTGTTTTATTTCAGCATCAGTTAGTAGTAAAGGCATATATACCAAACACCCGCTGGTATGACTATCACACGGTAAGAATCTAGCATATACCTGTAGTAATACAAAATAAACTGTGTTGCTGTGCAACATGACTTGCAAATTAGCCTACAAATCACTAATTCATTTGCATCAACAGAATGAATTGCATTGGTATTTTTCATGCAATTTGCAAACAACTCACTCATTGATTACTAATTTAGAGAATCTGAATAGACATATTGAATACAACATATCAAAAACTGGTTCATAATTTGTCTTTAGTCCCTTCTCTGCCAGTGACTGCAGCTACTCTGAAACTGCAAGTTGCTAGCCAACACGATTCCCATTCATTTTAAAGGAATCTGAAAAAGTATAGTTGCAGGTACTCAGTAACTTTTTGCCAGCAACCTAAAATCTAGGTTGCTAGTAGGGAAAAGGTTAAGGCTAATTTTTTTTAAATCTTAAAGATGCAAAAATTAAGTAATACAAGTATGCAATCTATTTTTCAGAGATGTTTGCAACAATAAAAAAAAAACAATAGGATGGGTTTGCAATTAACACAGATTTATCTTAGGTCAGTTACCATCCAATTATGATGTCATCTTATTATCACAAATTAAGTATTTTTTGTTTAAGTAGGAGACTGTAGAATGGGCAGTAGCAATAGCAACATTAGGGGGCACATTTACTAAGCTCGAGTGAAGGATTCGAAGTAAAAAAAACTTCGAAGTTTTTTTGGGGTACTTCGACCATCAAATAGACTACTACGACCTTCGACTACGACGTAAAAATTGTTCGACTATTCGACCATTCGATCGTCGAAGTACTGCCTTTTTTAAAAAAATTAAACTACATACTTCTGTGGTTTAAACCTACCGAGGTACAATGTTAGCCTATCCTTCCTCATTATTTTTCTAAAGTTTTTTTGATCGAAGGAAAATCGTTCGATCGGTCGATTAAAATCCTTCCATTCCTTCGATTGTTCGATCGTAGGATTTGCGATAAAACCTTCTAATTTGATATTCTAATTCGTAGGATTTTACTTTGAGGGTCAAATTCGAGGGTTTATTAACCCTCAATATTCGAACCTTAGTAAATGTGCCGCTACATGTAAAATATGGTATACGGTAATATCAGCATAATCTAGGGATACAGAGATTGTAATGTTACTTATGGGCTAATTTAATACGGTAACATTTGGATTATCTTTTTTCATGAATCATATTATTTTTCTCAAAAACAAGGTCCCATAAAAGTCAATGGGAGCTGTGCTGATCCTATTGGACTTTATTTTAGCCATTTATTTACTAAACTCCAAATGCAAAAAAACCCAAAAAATTTGTGATTTTTTTTTTATAAAATCCGACTTTTAAAAAATCACAATTTTTATTAAACCCCGAGGATGGAAAAGTCTGAATCAGAAAATCCGGCACCTTCATCAGATTTTTGTGAAAATCTGATGAAAAATCTGAAAAATAGTGAAAATCGATTCCTGCAAACCAAATTTTTGGGAAAATGTAATAATAAATAAGTAGTATAAAACCAGAGCGGATTTGATTGGAGTTTGTAGCAGAAAATATAAATATAAGAGATAAATTCAGACTGATAAATAACCCCATTAGAGGTATTTGGATATTTTTTTGCTAGTAATTATCTAAAAACCTCACATTTTTTGAGATATTAAAGGGGTATTTTATTAAACTCAAAAAAAATTGTTAAAACAAAGGTAACTTAACTCCCATCCACGAATTTAACTGATTTAGCAAAAAATAAGCTTGAAAAAGTCACTGTGGGAAAAGTCTTGACAAAATTCTGAAACAATTCGAATTGTACATATTTTTCAAGTTTGACACCCGGATTGTATTAGTTGTCGCCCAAAAACCCTGACTTTTCAGATTATCGAAGAAAGATCACAACATCTTCAAATTGTAAAAGGAACATCTGCCATTGACCTCTACATGACCTCGACAGGTTTTAGTATTTTTTGATTCAAATTTTTTAGCAGCTTTGGAGTATAATAAATCTCTAAAAATCCAAGGTTTTCCCCCCTTTAAAAACTCAACTGAAAAAAATCTGCACTTTCTTCCCATTCATACTTTTTATATTCAGATATTTTAATAACTTTCATGGCATTTGTGATGTTTAGAGAAATAGAGTTTAATCGTGGTTTCAAAAAGCTCTAATACCACTAAAATTGGACCTTATAAATGGGCATCTTAATCTTAATTTAGAAATGGCAAGCAGGAGAAGATATCCATAACATCATGTAACTAGCAAAATATCTCAAGATATTGAGCTTTTATTTAGGAAGAGAGTTAGTTCATATGGGATCTAATTTGATTATAGGTAATTCTGATCTCAGGTACACTGTGCTTCAAATATTCTGTTCCAATTCTCAACAATTTTGCTAGAAAAAAATTCAGATGTGTAAGTGCAATATTGTACTCTGCAATAGTTAATATTCAATACAATTATTTATCTTTTTCTATTATAGGGTGTCCAAGTTAACGAGAGAGGGACATGGGTTGATTTAAATACTCCCATTGAACATATTAATTTACACGTAAGAGGTGGATACATCATACCATGGCAGGAACCAGCTAAAAATACTTTTTACAGGTAATGATGATCTTCAATATAAAACATATAATACAGAGATATGCACAATATGTTTTTTTTATAACAAGTGTAAAGAGTAAAATTAATCATTTGGATCCCTTAATCAGATATAAAAAATGTGCATTATCAGGAACATTCAGAATTCCACAGAATGGTCCAATTTCCTGAAAGACTATCTTTTCTCATTTTTTTTTTCACATCTGTCCTCAAATGGAAATATCTTAATTGCATTTTGGGTGAAAGCAATGAATTATGGGTACTTATGTGTTAAAACTGGACAATAAATTAAAAAAGCTATTATCTAATAAAGAAAGTTTTACATACAGAGACAACAAGTAATGTTTTAGTAATGGAATTATTATTATGTGGAATAAAGAAAACAAGGTACTCACCATTTGGTGGTACAAAACTGCCTCCACAATAACTCTTAGTTTTAAAAGGGGTGGTTCATCTTTCAGTTGAATTTTAGTAAATTAGTAATTAGATCCTGGTATTACAAGACACATGAAAGCAGGAATGTGCTAAAAAATCTAGTCCTGTTCTCTTTCACTAAACCATATATGCGATTTTGTATTATGAGCACACACAATCCCCAAGGCAGTCATTTTCAATAATTCAGGCTCTTGCCCATTAGCATACCCTTTACTGGATGACTGATGTCTATTTTAAAATTGCTTTAATCTTCACTGAATCTGCTCATTTAATGTACTAGAATGCTAGCAGACTAGCATGACAGCATATACATTCTAGGGGGTCACTTTGGACAAGCTCTTCATACTCATATTGCTTTAAGAGCTATGGGCTTTATTCACTATTATTCTTAATGATGTCCATATGCTGATAGCAAGATACATGACAAAATCACAGTCGTAGTTTTTTAAACAAGGCCATATTGTTCTAAACCTTTTAGTTTCTGCAAGTTTGAATTAGAATTTAAATAAAGTATTTCCCACTTCATATATCTAATTAAATAAACTCAATTTGATCAATAGTGAATTTGTTTAAACTACAGACCAAGAATATATAATATAAATCTGCTTGCAGGGCTGCAAACCAGCGTAATCTACAATGACAGATTATAGTGAGGCACCCAATTTAATTAAGCAACATATTTCTTTTATCATTATTTGTTTGCTTTAATCAAGTCTTAAGAGATGGTCAAGTTTAAGATTTGAGATATTTTGAATAGCTTGTTCCTCTAACATAAGTGATCATTCTTATTGGTTTGAATGTACAGATTTTCTGTTAAAAAATGACATACAACTACTGAAATCTGATGTTTTATCAAAGTATGCAGATATATCACTGCATTCCTTAAATCTTACTACAATTCATACACTTCTATAGGAGTTCATAATGTATATTTTGTATATGCAATAGGATTCTTTTAGGTGATAATGCATTAAGATTATTTTTCTGTCATAATTTCAGCCGGCAGAAGTTTATGGGACTAATTGTTGCACTGGATGACCAGGGCCAAGCACAGGGGAACCTTTTCTGGGACGATGGAAAAAGTATTGGTATGTTTGCAGTGCCAGTGGTGGTGGTGGTTGGGGGAGGGTTGCATCATATTGCATCATATCCATATAACCATTTAATACAACTTGGTGGTTCTACTGCTCCTTGCTAAAATGATAAAAAAAATGTTTTTAAAAACTGAGAACTGTAAACCATTTCATGACTACGTCCAGAACAAATAGCTTAAGTGGGAGCAGTTACCGGACATTAACTGGATTCCGCTTGCTACACGTGCACCGCCAACCCCTGCAGTGATGTCTTGTCCATAATAGATTCAAAGAACAGAGCACCGAGGAGGCCAGTTGTTAAAAATCTTTAAAAAAGTCAAAATGTATTCAAAATCTCCATTATTACAACAGCAAAACACACACTTAGGCTGCCAGCTTGATGTGTTTTGTGGCTCCTTGCCACTTCATGAAATGACTATGCCGTAGTTTCATGACTATGGCATAGGAGGCGTTTTACACTGTTGGATGTAGACAAAAGTGCAAAAGATACTGTATATAACAATTCAGATAAAGTATATATTATTTTATTATTATAATAAAGTATGTATATATATATATATATATATATATATTTATATATATATATATATATATATATATATATATATATATATATATATATATATATATATATATATATATATATATATATATATATATATATATAGTATCAGGAAAGACACAGGTTATGCAGCAGATAGCACATAATCTCTGTAGCATCTAATAGGATGTATCCCGTGCTTGAATGGCTGCCCCCATTTCTACACAGCAGCTTGATATATAAACTATAGTAGTGTTTTAAAGCAAACACACCAGTTTTGCAAGTGTACGGCTACAGTACATTATATTGTCATTCCATTAAAACACTTTCATTTTTGCGGTGATTGTTCCTTTAACATATTTTATGTAAGAAGCTACCTAAAAAATATCCTTTTACCCAAGCAAAGGCACAACCTCAACTGTATAATCCACATCTTCCTTTCATAAATGTGTATAACTAGAAAGGTTACGTTCCTTTTAGATTCTATGTTAAGTAGTATTATTATCATTTATTTGCACTTTGCTTTAAGAGATTATCCATAATTCCCTGCCCCAGAAGAGCTTTTCAAATACATTAGGTTTATATTCATCAGTAGCCAGTTAACCTACCTGTATGTTTTGAGAAGGAAGGAAGCCCACGCAGACAAGAGGAAAACATGTAAATTCATGGAGGAAAGTGGGGGTCATTAATAAAGTTTGCACAGCTCATATTTATTCACAAATGGTTGTATTGCCCATGTTTTTTCCCGAATGCTGAAATATTGCACAGCTGTGCCTGTCTTTCCATTTTTTTTCGAATTCACATAGTGCACAAATATTCGCAAATGGCTCGCAAATGAGACAGGTGTGTGAGTACAATTACTGTGCCAGGTTGTTGTGCACGAAAATATCAGTGACAGTAAATTAAATTTGCAACTTGCTAATATTCAAATATTTTCTCCATCACTAAAGTCGTGGCTAAGTCAAAGGCAGAAATATTCTCAATTTGCGATTATGGCATATTTAAAAACCTCTTATGGACATTAGCAGAGTGAATAAAAATTCACAATTCTGTTTTCACATTAAATACACCACTCTTATCCACTTATACATATAACCATGCACAGGGCAAATATGTTCACTGTGCAAACCATTCTGTGCTGCGCAAATTTTATAAATAAACCCCAGTGACGACTTCTCATTTACCAACACTAGGAAAATATGCAGTACCCTCAGACACCAAGCAATGGTTAGGTTGTTTTCAGCCAGCTGCAGGTAGAACAAGGAGTCCTAGATCAGAATCAGACTCATGATCCAAGCACTGAGGTAGCAGAGCTCGAATAGTAAATTCAAATTTTCGAGGTTTTTTTTTGGTCAAATGTCACAGTTTCGAGTTTAAAACCACCAACTCGAATTCAAATTCAAAATTCTAATTTGAATCCGAGATTTATCATTACCCTTCCCTGAAAGTTACTCGAATTCGATAGGTCACCAACTAAAACATGCAGAGTTCATGTAGAAGTCAATGGCAGAGTTCCTCTGATCAATTTGAAGTTAACAGACATTCAAGTTTTTTTCAGAGAAAAACTCAATTCAAATTGCATTCAAATTGCGTTCAAATTCGATTTGAGTTTTCGGGTTAACATTCAATCGAATTTTAGACATTAACGTTTTTTCTTAAATAAGATACCATTCGAGTTTCGAGGTCCTTCGAGTTCATTCAAGGTAAAAAAACGAACATTTGACCTTTGATAATTCAGCCCCTTAGTATATAAAGAGGACACGGATTACAGTCCTTCAAGTAGGGCAGAGGAGAGGCTGTGGCATAATTGTATATATGGGGCCCATTTACTTAGTTCGAGTGAAGGAATAGAATAAAAAAAACCTTCAAATTTCTAATGTTTTTTTTGGCTACTTCGACCTTCGACTACGACTTCGAATCGAACGTTTCGAACTAAAAATCATTTGACTATTCGTCCATTCGATAGTTGAAGTACTGTCTCTTTAAAAAAAACTCCGATCCCCTAGTTCGCCACCTAAAACCTACCGAAGTCAATGTTAGCCTATGAGGAAGGTTCCCATAGGCTTTCTAAGTATTTTTTGGTCGAAGAAAAATCGTTCGATCAATGGATTAAAATCCTTCGAATCGAACGATTCAAAGGATTTAACCGTTTGATCGAACGAATTGTGGTAAAACCTTCGACTTCGATATTCGAAGTCGAAGGATTTCCATTCGGCAGTCGAACCCTCGATATTCGACCATGAGTATATTTGCCCCTATGTGTTGCTGAATAAATGTCTTTTTTTTACTCAGTACTCTCTTATTTTTTAGCATATACAAGAATACATATTAGTGTATAAATATACAGGTATATATGTGTGTGTGTATATATATATATATATATATATATATATATATATATATATATATATATATATATATATATATATATATATATATATATATACCAGCTGCTGGTGGGACATCCCAGCACAATCCCCCTATGAAAGCAGGGTCTACAACTTCTTGCCTTGCGTCTGCTCATGTCTAGGGGACTTTTATTTTAATGCAACATTTTTGTAATCATACTAATTTTCTGTTCTAGATTCAATAGAAAAGAAACAATATCTGCTAACAAAATTCACTGCTGATAAGGTATGTTTTACATGAAGAGATAATTGTTTGTAAAATATATTTTTGATAATGGTACTCATTAGCACACATAGGGCCAGATTTAAAATTGGAACTCACCACAGTAAAATTCTGCCAATCTCTATTCATTCCTATGGGATTTTTAGAGGCGGATTTATCAAATTTTTGCAATTTCTTTTCTTGAGATTTATTTTAAAAACCCAAAAATGAATAAAAATGCTGCCATTGAAGTTAATGGGAAGGGCATCTTCAGGATTCAAGCAAGTTGATATTTAAGTTATGCTAGTTGTATAAATATAAAATTAAAAAAAGAAAATTTTTATTTTTCAATAACTTAAAGCAAACATGATTTACCCATTCAAGGTATTAATAAATAGGCTATTGCAGAAAACAAACTTGCAGGTTGCAGTTTTAATTTGCAATGGCATGAATCTTAGTAAGTATGCTCCTTGTCAACTCAACTTCCTTCCCCCAGGCACCTGAATGTACAAGCTTGTAGCAGTATAGATTCCACATTACATGTAATGCTTGTGTACATGCATAGGGCAATTTTGGCCATCTTTACAGAAGAGGAAATGTACAATGCAGCTGAAATTTAATGTGCTTTTCCATGTGTTGACAAGCTGCTAAAATAGTATACTGTAGGTAATAATCCACAGAGCATTTGCCTTTTATTTTCCATTCAGTGGTCTAAATTCTAACATTACTAATCCTCTTTTTAAGTGTCTCACATGACTTGATTTCAACATATTTTCTTTTTGTAGACCACAGTAAAGAATGAAATACTACACAACGCTTATGTAACAACAGCAAATCCTCTTCATCTTGGACATGTTTATATTTGGGGAGCTGGCAATTCAGTAAAAAGTGTTACAGTTACATATGGGGGCTCTGTAGAGACCATTACAAGTTTTACCTTGCAAAACCAGGTATGTGGGATTGTTCTGTGTAATTTTGGAAATATCTTCACTTTTTATTTTTAACACATTGTACCACAGACTGTGATACAATGTGTTACAAATAAAAAGGTCAGGATTTTAAGGGTGTGCAGGTTTGAAGATTTTTGTAACTGTGCACTTCATGATAATTATATATATATATAAAAAAAAAACTTTGATTTTTTTTTAAAGTCCACTTATTGACTCCAAATTAGTTCTAGATGGTCCCCCATAGGCTAAAAAATCAATTTGGCAGGTTTAAGATGACAAATGGTCGAAGTCTAATTTTCAAAGAGACAGTACGGGCCCATTTACTTAGTTCGAGTGAAGGAATAGAGGAAAAAAAGTTCGAATTTCGAATGGTCGAATGGGCTACTTCAACCTTCGACTACAACCTTCGACTACGAATCGAACTAAAAATCGTTGGACTATTCGACCATTCGATAGTCGAAGTACTATCTCTTTAAAAAATTCTTCGACCCCCTAGTTCGCCACCTAAAACCTGCTGAGCCCAATGTTAGCCTATGGGGAAGGTCCTCATAGGCTTCTTAACAATTTCCTGATCGAAGGAATATCCTTCGATCGATGGATTAAAATCTTAATACCTTTTATTACTTTCCCCCACTGATCTATATTTATTAATGTTTAAATGTCTGTTTCTTTTATTTCAGGTTTTAGAAATCCATCTTGTTAATAAGCAATATAACCTGGCAGAACAAATTGAAGTGGCATGGCAAATCTAAGATGACTGATAAGTCACAATATAGCAGACCCTTTGGAACTATTTTTAGAGATTTGTATGTTAAACCCAATGTCATTTATTCATATTTACCTTAAAATCATGCACTGTATTGCTGGCCCTGGCATGTCTTGTAAAAGTTAATAAACTGATCAAAATATTGAATTTGTGTGCTTTTTCAATACCAACTAGTTGACCCAGAATGCTTTGGCAGAACCACTGCTTACCCTTAGGTAATTGTATGCAAATAACAAACAAATCAAAATACAGTAGAGTGGATAACAACAGAATTGAACCTAAGTGAGAGTTGGAATCTAAGCAAAGACTGTAGTGAATGACACTGTACAGCATTTTTAACTGTAAAGGATTTGACCAGTGCAATAAATACCTTTATTAGCCAAGACAGATGGCCCACCTCCTGGTTTATATAATGCTTTATAACTCATTAATCCTCATCAGCAACCGGCAGGTGAATCATGAGGTACTATTATAGAAATATGCATAAACTAAAATAAAGATGGTGAGTAGATGGAACATTTTAAGCCATCTTGGTTAACGGCTAATCGCACATTGTCAAACAGAGTTTAATAAAGAAAAATTCTTCAAGAGGATTTTTATTTGTTGATTTTCTTGGCATTTAAGGCAGTGGGAAATATGAAATTGTCAATTCAAATATTACGGATCTTGTGCACATACAAAATGTATATTTTACTAATATAGTTCTACATAGTCTTAAAACTACCACATGCTATAGTGCATATTGGTGGAACAGATAACTCTAGGAATTGAGCACTGAAAGAAATCTTTAAAAACAACTAAAACATGATGTCAGGAAAGCTGACTGGATATTCTAACTGAATATTTTCCATAATGTGGGAAATATTAAAGGAGGCTTATGTGGACCAGCATGGATTGATTTCAGTGTTCACAATGCATCTCCTTCCTTACTACAAAACGCATCAAAGTTTACAGTATAAATATTGACTCCAAAACTCTGCCTTTATGGATTTTTTTTATTTATTTCTTTAACAGAAATCTTAAAACCCGAATGTATAATATTTGCCTTTTCATGCCCCCAAGCTTTTAATACAGTGTTGCTATCTCTACCTGCAGCTATAGACTTGACTAGAATGCTATTTTCATTGAGAAAACTAAACTTGTGTACAAGCTTCCTTATCTCCTTTCATAGTCTTTCTGCTGTGGTAAAATTCCCTTGCAGGAAGTTAGAAGGGAGGGAGCATGGTTAATAAATGTGAAATGAATTTCAGGGAGCTGGTCAGTGTCGGACTGGCCCACAGGGATACCAGGAAAACTCCCGGTGGGCCCAGGTGTCAGCGGGCCCTCATGCTGCTAAACATTTGTCCTATTTGATGGTCATTCTTTATTTCTATGTGAACAAAAAGACTAAATAGATGGAATAATAGTTGATAGTATTATAGTATGTAAAGAAAAGAGACTGGGAGAATAGCGGTTGAGCGAGGAGAGGAAGAATAAGAGTGGGCTCTTGGTCTAAGGTTTTTGGGTGGGCCCCTGGTGTCCCAGTCTGACACTGCTAAAGTCCATATATTTAAGTAGAAGACAAGAGCAGATGTTAAATGGAATGCGCTATACAAATGTTTTTGCATGCAAAAGACAGTAAAATGAACGTACACTGTGTATGAGCACTACAAAGAACTATTTTGCATAATACAAATAATACATTACGACTATTATCTCTAGACAAATACAAGAGGTCCTCTCCACTCAACCCATTATCAATATATCAAGGACATTGAGACATAAAAATGTCCATATTGTTGTTTGTTTATTGCTTATTTGTCCAAATATTGTGATATATTAAGGCAGGCCAACTACATCAAAGTCATTCATGGTCTGGCCTGTCCTACACTCACTTTCATCTGATTCATCAACAATTCTACTGCTTCATTAAATATTTTACACAGGGACTTAGTTGTACCTGCAACTTGTTTGCTTTCACGTTTAAAACGTGGAATAGTGGGAACTAAAACATGGAGCTGGTCACTCCTCCTGTATAATAAGTCTATTATCTCTAATCGCTCACTTTTCATGTGTGTGATAAAAGTAAAATTGGTTGATGTACATTACCAGCGAAGAGTAGTGTGTTTGACTGAATGTTCTGATTGTATTCAACTTCAACTCTAAACAGGAGTTTTTTTTATGTTTCATTTTAAAATGTATAACTTTTATTTTATTTAGTTTTTTGTCTTGTTTTATCATTCCTTAAAATGATTTCTATGGGAAAGTCACTGCGAAATATCCAAAATGCTTACGTATTTACCAAGTGTCGGACTGGGACACCAGGGACCCACCAAAAAACCTTAGACCAGGGGCCCACTCTGTGTACTATTTTTCTTCCTCTCTTCACTCACCTCTATTTTGCTAGTCTCTTTTCTTTATATACTATAATCTAGTCCATTATTAGTTAGCCTGTATAATTAGTCTATCTAGTTAGCCTCTTTATTCTCATAGAAATAGGTAATGACCATGAAATAGTCCAAATGTTTAGCAGCATAAGGGCCCACTGACACCTGGGCCCACCGGGAGTTTTCCTGGTATCCTGGTGGGCCAGTCTTACACTGTATTTAACCGTAGTTCATAGGCAGCAAGTATAAATTCATCTATGTGAGAAATTAAAATCCATGTGTGCGGCTGTACAATTCCATAATGCTTAAAGATCTCCTGTTGATAGTGTCTTTTGGCCAAGCATACTATAATCTGCGGATTTAGTTTTTGGAGTATCAGCTCCTTTGTGTTGTAATTGGATTTGAGCCACTGTCTTCTTTCAAACAGCTTGCCTAGAAGCTATGTGTAGGCAGTCAGCTACAAATGTGAACAGGCCAACAAATCATGTGACTTGGTGCAAACTACTTTCAATGTGCTACAAGAAAAGCATGTTCTTTCTGATACACCTTATTTATATTTTCTGTTAAAATAATAACTAGAATGAAGATACCTTAATAATATTAGCATAATTCTGCCCCAGAATAAACAGGCTATAAGATTATTTACAGATCTATATAGACTGTATACTGTATAATTGTTAATGAATGATCATCAGCATTACACTTTTGGTGTTGCTATTATCTTTTACTTAAATGGCAGGCATGACCCTTTGTATTCCATGCAGTGCTCAGAAATAACCATGTCAGTTGCATTTCCCTGAGGCTCCTGTTCCTGCTTAAAAGCAATGATAAATAATGATTTGCCTATGACAGACACTGAAACAGACAGACAAGCACCACTAAGAAATGTCTACCTCAATGTTCCTAAACTGCCTGTTAACTCCACTGTTTTTACCACAACCTTTATGCAAATATAGCTAAATTCCAATGTGAACAAATGTCTGCAAAAATAATCTCTCACAGATTACAGGTTACATTACCTTCTTGTTATGAGTATAGATGAAATTTGTTTGCTCTGCATTATTAAATTAACTATTCTCTTGGTCAGACATAGTTGTGTGACTTCACAGCACTGTGCTATAACATAATATATTGGTCAACTATGAAATGTGAAAGAAAGCTATTTGGCTCCATTTTATGTATCTTCTACATAAAATAACACATCTATTATACAAATTATCAATTCAATTCATGTTAATCCTGCTATGTCCATTTTTGATATACAGAACACCCTGGTGTCTACTAAGGTACAAGTATGGGACCTGTTATAAAGAATGCTCAGGACCTGGGGTTTTACAGATAATTTGGCTCTGTATTCCTTAAGTCTACTAGAAAATCATTGAAACATTAAATAAACCAATAGGCTGGTTTTGCTTCCAATAAGGATTAATTATATATTTCATTCACTCAGCTGGTGGGCTCCATTTGATCGTTTGCTAAGACGGCAACATTATTGCTCTTGAAAATCCATTATTTTTTTTTTTAGTACGACCTCTTCAAATAATTCATTCCACTTCTGTATAAGTATATATATATATATATATATATATATATATATATATATATATATATATATATATATATATATATATATATATATAATAAATATATATATATATATATATATATATATATATGACAAGGGTGTATGGTCTTGAGAATAGTCTTAGGCACAGACCGAAACGTTGACCTGTATTTTTAACTATGGAATAATTAAAAATTGAGAATTTTTTACTTATTTGAAAAGGTTCCCGGTGTGCACCTCATTTTTTGTCTTGTATGCATTTTTGCTTCTGAATAAAGCACCTGGGTCATATATCTGTATGTAATAGTGTGCTGAACTCTTTTTGGATTAAGTGTGTATATATACGCAGAACTGTATTAAGTGTGAGATGCCTTCAAACATAACAGCAAAAAAAAAAGGAAAGTGGTGTTCACCACAACATTTCAAATCATTAGGTGGGGGTGCAATTTAGTTTCCACTAAATTCATACAGACAAAGACAAGGGTTACTCTGCACGCACACATTAATATATATATATATATATATATATATATATATATATATATATATATATATATATATATATATATATATATATACATCCATGAAAAAGAACCAGCAATTACAGGGTATTATTGAAAAATCTAAAAAAGTGTATTAAAGAAGAGCATGTACAACCAATGTCCCTGTTGGGACCTTTCTCAAGGCCTTTTCAATAATACCCTGTGGTTGCTGGTTCTTTTCCATGGATGTATACTAATGTTTAACTGTGCAACCGGGGGCAATTTGGTAGTGGTGTGCCTTCCAATATATGATAGTATATATATTCTGTATATAAATATAAAATACAGTAGTTACAGTAATATTTTTAGCTGTAAATAGTCATCATTGCTATTATTTTATGTATCAAAGAGATAGTAGCTCAGTTATTAGCAGCTGTTGTCCAAAAAAAGGGACCCAAAAGAACCTTGAACAGAGTATGTAAAACCACCAAGCCATGGAAAATGAGTACAGAAATCATTGAAAATTGTATTCGCAATTTTCATAATTTTATTACAGTTCTCATAAGGTAACAAAATGCCACAGTTATGTAGAAGGCCTCAATAACTATTTGTAACAACTATACCTGGTGGTGTAGCGGGACGAGGTCTGCAGGGACGCCTGCAGCCCCCTCGGCGGAGACGCCCGCCACGCTGCTCCTCTGGGCCGCAAAAGGGGAATGGTTAGGGTGCGCGCAGCGCGTTCCTTCATGATTTATGTGTGCATGTGTGCTGGTGTGTGATGTCAGCGCGCAGTGGCACGAAATTTAAAAGTATTAAAGGCACAGTTTGGATTTTTCACATTGCTCGTTATAGGAATTGTTCCTGGTGCTTTCTGAGCTTTGTGCTACTAGTTATTCTGATTCCTGTTTTGACCCCTGCCTGGCTATTTGACAATCCTGACTCCTGAAATCCTGACCCTTGCCTGATTACCGACTTCGATTCTGCTTAACCCCTCTGATTGACTTCCTGGTTTGACCCTTGCCTGCCTATGTTTATTCTCTGCCTGCTCCGACCCAGCCTGATCTGACTACTCTTTTGCCTAACACCTTGTACAACGATCTTCTGTCCAAAGACTTTGCTCTACAGTAGTGCCCCTCTGCCTTTCCAGAACTCTCATCTTGCACCTCTCGTTTAAGTCCAAGTGGCATCCAAGTAAGCCGAGGGCTCCTCCCGAGGCCCAAAGGCGGTCACACTACTGGTGAAGCACGAGCCGAGACCAGGGTGGCTGGTGTTTGTTCTGGTGTTGGGTGCCGACCGTTACACTATTGCAGCTGTTCATGCACATAGCACTTGCAGCCAGGGCAACAGTCTGTGCAATTTGATCTCTACGCCTGATCACTCACTGCTTACCCCCTTTAAAATCAGCAGTGCCAAGGTAGGCAGAGCTGTATTCAGAGTTTCCAAACAAAGGTTCCGCTCGCACACCCTCGCCTACAACTCGATGCCTGGTGCTCGGTGATGGAAGGGTTGGCACACTCCGAAATGTACAATCGAACAGGAATCACTGGCACTCGAAAGCAGGTGCAAGCAGGGCCAAGCCCCTGTGTGTTTATTCAGCAGAAAAATGCAACGTTTTGGGGTAAACCCCTTTGTCAAGCTGTATTCAGAGCAAAATACATCTGCTTACTTGGAGAGGATATAGTTGAGCTTTCAGGCACAAGCAAAGGGTCAAAGCAAAAAGAACAATAACAGTCAGCATGTTGCACCTTGCTTAGTAACTAAGCCCTTTGTTTTTTCAACTGCAGACAAAAAGTTACAGCTGTCATTAAACCTAGCTATATACATGACAGGTCACAAACCAACACATTTTACAATAGGCACAATCCATTACATAATATATTCATGCATGTTCCAATAACATCTATCAAGAACATTATATTCAAAAAAGCAGGATTTGGAATTTACCTTGGTCTACTTCTAGGTCAGCTAATCAATATTTATGTTTAAATATGTTTTTGCCATCACACCTAATGCTACAGTGTTGGATGCTGGTGATTCAAAATCTTTTTGTAACCCCTCTTTTTTGTACTGAATAAACAAACATTCATTGAACTATGTCAAAAGCTTTTTTTTGTATAAAAAAACAGGTCACTGAGTAATATCCAATGTATTTATAAAGCTCTGTTTTGCTTTTATACTGTCACTTGAATGATTTGAATGGGTTATACCTTGAGGTTGTATAAATAAATGGAATGAATTATGGCTTTCAGGTGCCGTAAAATAATATACAAACCTTTATAAATACCACAACCAATTCCATTTAAAATGGATGATTTCAGAGAAGCAAAGTGTGGTGTAAAATGTTACAAGAAATACACTGCAAATACACTGCAAATACACTTGCAACACTGCAAACAGAAAGTCCAATTAAGAATGTATAGTTAATTTTCAATTGCAAAAGAACCCTGAATATTCTTTAACAATAACATATTTTCATAGTTGACCAATTGTCAGGGGGCCTATCGACTCCCAGCGGGGAGTAATCAGGGGTTAAAGTGCAAGTTCGCAGTATCAGAAGGGATCAGGAGTATTCATTGTCAAATCCAGGCAAAGGTTCAGTAGGCAGGCAGAAGTGAAGAAAAATCCAAGTTCAGGCAGGATCAGGAAGTTCAGGAATCAATCAGCACGAATAATAAATGCACCCAGGAACCAAACAGGAAATCGGGCATCGAACTGGCATCTTTGTGTCCATTTATTTTGAATTTCGTGCTGGGCGCATGACGTCGGGGTCAAGCCACGTGGAGCATGGGCGCTGCCATCTTGGATAGGA
The DNA here is from genome assembly GCF_017654675.1 of Xenopus laevis. Taxonomy (NCBI): domain Eukaryota; kingdom Metazoa; phylum Chordata; class Amphibia; order Anura; family Pipidae; genus Xenopus; species Xenopus laevis. The sequence goes on from NC_054379.1 coordinate 121,207,936, forward strand.
CACCGGCAGAGACGGGTGTGCCAATGGGCACTCGTGACACCAATGCTCCAGTAGTGCTTTTATACAAACTACATCATGTGGCTGATTTATCAATGTTCAAATCTTGCCACAATTTGACTTATTTAGCTAAAACTCATGATATTGAATTATGGTTTAAAAAATCGAAAATAATCAAAAACCTTAATGTAAAACTTTGGCAACTAAAAGCTTACGAGTTCATGTAGTCAATGGGAGTTGTCCTAAGTGAAATTGAAGCGATTGTCAATTTAATTAATATAACGTTTTTCGAGTCGTTTTTCAAAATTTAACATTGATGATTAGAATATGATTTCAATGCATTCAAGATTTGTTTCGTGGTTTTATGAGTTTTTTAGGTTAAAATTTTTAATAAATAAGCACCATTCTAGTTTGGTAAACTTTTGAGTTTATTCCAATTCAAAAAGAACTGCGGAATTCACAGAATTGTATTAAATAGACCTCTCCATGATTATTAAGCTATAGAGCATAGGCCACTTTACACAATTGCTTAACTCTGCTTAGAAAGGCTGGAGCAAGGCATTAATTGAAGTAGACTATTTTTATATGTCTCATTTTACCATTGCATCAAATTGAATGCAGTGTTTGGCCTACAATGAAAAAATACTGTATTGTGAAAAAAAAACATAGAGATTATGCTCAAAATTGCACTTTGCTCACTGCACTTGGAAATGCAAAAAAATGCTTTATTTCTTTCTATTTAGCTAGAAGTAAAGATAATCCAGCTGGTTAAAATAAATAATTTATTGATTCATAAAGATTATCAGGTAGCCAGCTAGAAATAGAAAAAGAAAAGAAAAGGATTGGCCCATGTAATTGCACCTACTCATCTGTTACTTCCAAAAACTCATGTAGCAATTAAAACGTAAATTTTAATCCTAACTTACAACAAGGTCCAGAAAAAATAAATTAAAAAAAGGTAAAAGGCAGGGGGTTGGAATGACTAGAGACAAGAGGTTCTTGCAGTATGCTTTGCTGTACCAAAAGCACAGTCACATGAGCGGTAACAAATTTGGTCTACCCCTTCACTCACAGAGCATCCCCTTCTGGAGACAACACGCTGGTAGTCTGAATGATCATGTTGAATGCAATGAGCCCTATGGGCATGAATGAAAGTATCACTATCAATGTGTTTATTTGAACATAACTTTCTGTTCTAGGGCAACAATCTGCAACACTTACAATGTGACATAATGGGATATTGGCAGATACTTTGTATAATAATATGGATAATAGTATCAACTCTAGTCCTATTTGAGCAATTGCTGTCATCACTGAATATCACATTTATATATGCATATTTAATCCTGATTACATTCATCATATCTATTTATTCTTCTATCGATCTTCTCCTGCTATAAACCATCAAAAATTGTATACACACAATCTGGGTGATGCACTTTTACAAAAACTAGACATTACCATTACTCACACTTTACTGTCATATTCACTTAATTTACTGCTATAGGGAACTATCCGATGTACTAATGAATATAGGTAATGAATAAAAACAGACGATTCATTTTTTATATGTTTTTTTATATATATTCATGCATTATAGATCTGATACTGATATGACCTGTCCTGATAATAGGAGCAGATATAATGCCCTCTATACAATTCCATAATTAGGAGGGATCTGTCTTTATAATGTCGTTATGATTATATCATTGAGATTGAAAGGTACATATCATAAATCGGGCATATTATAATCACAATCAGATCAGTCATCTCCATATGAATCATTCATGCAGAGGTAGCCGGCATGTGAAGTACAAGCAGACTACAAGTGAGTTCTAGCGGATCCTCCTCTCACTATGTTCCACCTAATGACTTGCCGAATTGAATTGTAACAGATGGCATGGTGGTTACAAATAGGCGCTAATTTCTGGCTTCTCTGTGCCTTTGATAAAGCCCAAATGAAAGCGACGAAACACACGTCAGGCGCACATTTTTTAATAATGGTTAGGCATGGTGACGGCATTCTACTAGAATAAGGGGCTCTGATATTTCCACAGAACAGGAGGGGTTACTATGTGGGTGAAGGGGTTGGTGCTTGGTGCTACAAGACTGGGTAGAATTATAATAATCAGTTAGGCAGGTTACAGATTTCACAGCTAACCATTCAGCGTGTTGACTCCGGGAGGGGATGCTCGGTGGGTGAAGGGGTTGGTGATGTTTGTGGATTGAAGGGGTAGACCAAATTTGTTACGGCTCATGTGACTGTGCTTTTGGTACAGCAAAGCATACTGGTAAGGCAGGAGAGTTACTTCTTTTACAGGAGCACGTATTTACCCAGAACCTCTTGACTCTAGTCATTCTAACCCCCTGCCTTTTACCTTTATTTTAATTTATTATTCCTGGACCTTGTTTTATGTAAGGATTAAAAGTTAAGTTTTAATTGCTACATATGAGTTTTCAGAAATAATAGATGGGTAGGTGCAATTATATGGACCAATCCTTTACTTTTCTTTTTTACTTTTTATATGTTAATACAATTGACCCTGCACACCATCTCTTGTTTTTTGATTTGATGGATGGTGCTCCATATCCATTTTTCAAGCCAGTTAGAAATATAACCCAGAAATACCCACCCAGCGTTAGTAATTATTGGCCCATGTTTCCAATGAATAAAATAAAAAATATGGAATAAATAATTTGTTTTTTTAAAAAAGATCTAGTTGATTCAGATTTCTGTTTGCTTTTTAGACTTTCTTAGATGAACAAATTTAAAGGGATTGTTCACTTTTAAAATTAGCTTTTGGTATGATGTAGAGAGTTATATTCTGAGACAATTTGCAATTGGTTTTCATTTTTTATTATTTGTGGTTTTTGAATTATTCTGATTTTTTATTCAGCAGCTCTCCAGTTACAATTTCAGCTATCTGGTTGCTAGAGTCCAACTTAAGATGGCCATAGATGCAAAGATCTGATTGTTTGAATCCTCGAACAATTGGACTTCCCCATCTCCCGACCTGCCACTAACCATTCCGATCAAATAAAGTAGTTAAAGAATAGATCAGCCAATGTTCTGCCCCTGACAGCAATCGTACAAAAGTTATGTCCGACAATGCTGGTGACAGTCTCCCACTGAAAATTGTACAATTGGCAATACATGCAGAGATATTATCGGCAGTCGACAGAAATCTTTTAACCTGTCCGATCGACCGAACGACCGATCTCCGCGGGACGAAAAATATCAGGACTCTCCACACACAGTCCGGAAATCGTATGAATCCTCGATTCGTACAATCAGATCTTTGCGTCTATGGCCAGCTTTACCCTAACCAGGCACTGCATTGAATTAGAGACTGGGATATAATTAGGGGAGGGTCTGAACAGCAATGTGAGAAATAAAAAGTCACAATAACAGTACATTTGTAGCCTTACAGAACATTTGATTTTTAGACTCCCATTTGAAAGCTTGAAAGAGGCCTTCAAAAAGAAGGCTAATAATGAGAAAACAAAATAATGAAGACATTAAAAAGTTGCCTAAATTTAGCTATTATATAACATACTAAAAGTTAACTTATAGGTGAACCACCCCTGTAATCATTCAGTCAAGTCCTGCCAAGGAAGAAGTAGTGAAAATGTTTATTGGGTACACTGAATTTTGTGGGCTTTCTACTCATTGGTATGTAATGATATACAACATACATACAATTAAATGTTTGTCCAGTTTTGTTGTGGTTAGATCTTACCTGATACCTTCAGAGCTTATTATGTGTGTTAATTTGTGTATTGCTGTTATATAATAACATTACATGAGTATCACTTTTGTCTCACATTGTCTCTTGTGTCTAGTGCAACACTTTTGGACTGGCAATAACGGCAAGAAGCATATGAAGCTGAATAATATCAGAGGAATGCACCCAGACTTGAGGCATGTCACGTATGGCAGCCCAAACTCCAGGAAAGTGACTGGATTTCTGTCTAGGTGTGATCTTCTACCTATATTAGCCACATTTGACTTTGAGCCTGACCCTTAACTACATGATAATGCAGTACTCCATCAGGGGCAGGCAAGAGAGTCAAACATATACTCTGGGGAGGAGCCTGTAAGGAAGGAGCTGGACATAGATAGAACAGATAACAGGAGCAGAATCATAAGACAAACTCAAGGTCAGGAACAAGCCAGGGTCAGAACCAGGAAGTCACACACGGGGGAAAGGAGCAGATTGCAGAAATCAAGGAATACCCAAAGCAGCATTCAGAGCACCTAGAAACAAGCAAGCTTGACCTACAATGGACAGTGAGTCAGTGCAGAGCAGGGGGTTACATTGACTAAAGTCTAATACTGAGCACCCATGCCTCTGTAGAGAGTCCTTCTTTTATTTCCAGAAAACTGATCCCAAAGACTACCCTTTGGAACACTGAGATTCAGTCTAGGCAATGTCTCTACCCCTGTCTAGTTATTTATGTTTTATTGTTGTATTTTTCTCTGTCTCTTTTATTCATGCATTGTTTGAATGCATGGTGCTTGATACAAGTAGTGCTATCTATATAAATATATTTATAATACAAAAACAGTGAAAACAGTAAAAGAAATATTACAATGATTTGCAAAAGTGAAATAATTTATTTTTAATTTATTCAACTGTAATTTAACACATTAATTAATGGTTATTTAACGAGAAGTCAATGCTACATATTTCTACACTGCAAAAGCCATGATTATTTTTATAGTACGGTACACTGATTAATTGATTGAAAAAAAGAAATTAAAAAAAATTGTTTGTACTAAACGAAAAAAAACCACCAAGACACTTTGAACTTTGAATTCGCAAAGTCTTTATCAAGAAATAACTTACTGATACTCCACATGTGATCCTCTTCAGAAACGGTGACAGGGCGACGATCCATCACGCGGCGCTCGATTTCTCCTCCCTGGATATCTCCTATAGAAGGCAGGGAGGAGAAATTGAGTGCCGCATTTCTAAAGATGAGCGCAAGCGGAGAATTGGTAAGTTATTTCTTAATAAAGACTTTGTGAATTTAAAGTTAAATGTGTATTGGTATTTTTTTAAATTTCTTTTTATGTTACTGGTCTTTTAAATACTCCATTACCTTAATATATGGTGTTGATGGCTGGAGGGTGATGAGAAGAATTTTCAGTTTTTCCCTTATATCAATAGGTGTCTCTATATCATGTCTAATAGCCCTCCAACCCAGTGTGTGAGCTCTCTGTGTTTACTTTGGGTCCTTTTGTGTCCTTTTTGGGTCCTCAAATGGTATTACCGCCAAGCACTTGTAGGGGACAAGAGGAATCCTTCCCCTGTTTTTCTGCCTGTGACATCATCCAGTCCAGTTACAGGCTGGAGAACGATTCGATTGGCTGGGTACCCCAGTGCATCCTGGAGAAAGAGGGTGTGCCTGACTTTGGAGCCAAATGGGGTCTCCCAGAGAGCTGAACAGAGCCAGCACGAGTAGCTGTAAGACTGTCAAGTACAGAGAAGCTGTTAAATCTGTGGAGGTTCAGATTGAGCCCAGCCTGTTCCCTGCCAAGCTGCTAGAGACTCAGCAGGAGAACGGTGCCACTGGTGAGATTTATCCTGCTGCAGAACTGCCTGTAATCTCCAGTATGATTACCTCTGAGAGCACCCCGGTGGGTGAGCCACCCAAGGGAGGATACTGGCATGGATACAAGCTTGGGACAAGCCCTCCCCTTCCCTCTCCTCTCCTTCCCTCTCCTCTGTTCCTCCCCTGTCCTTACATTTCACCTTTCGTTACATTTTCACCTTTTAATGAAAAGAAAATGTGTGTGTAATTTTGTAACTTTATCTCATACCTGTTTAGGATATCCTGTATATATTAGATGAAACCACAATGAACATATCAGAGAATGATTAGGCAATGATTACAAAATTATAACTGGGCTCATTCATAATTTGCTATTGTTCACCACTGTTATTTGAATACGTGATTTTTATGAAGAGCATTTACAATATTAACATTCTTCATTTGTTTTCTAAAACTTACAGTGCCTCACATAGCAAAAATAATCATGCTACTATACACATTAGATATTATGAATTACCGTGTGGGAAAAAAAGTTATTCATTTGGAAATATAGAAACTGACTGAGTAATCATCATCCTTCAATGTAGTGTTTAAATGGTGAAAATGTACTTCAGAAAATTTACTTCCACACAGCAAACAAAAGATATCATCCCCATTAATCTGAAGAGGAATCTCCATTGAATCTGTTCTGCAGTATAGAACACATTTGGATTAATTTGCACAAATAGAGGAACATAGATGCATCAGCTCTTGCCACAAAGCCTGTGTTTGTGCCTTCACAGTAGCAAATAATTACTTGAAAAACAAAGATTGCTTGCTGAATAAATGAATATGCCAAGAAATACAAAGCTCAAGCAGCAGATGTTATTTAGTGTTTTGATCTGTACTCTTCTAAATAAAAAGTCTTTGACTATATTATTCAACCTGAAAGAATGAAATATTTACCAGGTTTTTGCCAAGTGCATTTGGGAAAGTAAATACATTTTAGTAAACTTTACAAGAAAGTAACTTTACAAAGTAAGATGCTCTTACTAAATTATGTAAAGAAACCCAAATAAGTGTGTTACAAATTCTCTCTCCTTCCAAGTGTACACTTTCATTTTGATTTCAACAAAAGTGGAGACTTCAGTAAGGAGCAGGGGAATGTCTATACCCTTTGCCACCCTGAAGTCGGCCTTCCCTTTGCCGTCCCCCCTTGCCTCCTGTGCTTACCTTCAGGAACTCTATTGCTGGTCTTGGTGGGCCTAATCGCTACTGCAGAGAGTACAGTTATTTTCTTTTGTTTTGTCATTTGTTTGTCAAGTCTGTAATATTGTTAAAGTAGACCCTCTGCATATTGCCCCTGCATATTTGGTTTTAGGATCTTTACTTAAATCTCACCATTTCTTAGTCTGCTACTGTTTTGTACCTTTTCACTAACTGGTCCTCTACATTTTCTCTATTTGTGCCCCCTATTTTTGTCTTCTTTTCTATATTCTCTTGTGTTTTTTAAACTCTGCATATTATTTACATGCAGAGGTAAGTAGGAGCAGAAGAAAGTATTACAATAAAAAAAAAATCTGGGATCCACTGGGGCATGTTATTTCACAGAAATAAAGTGAAGGGGTGGCATTCCTATGCATCCCATCCCACTAATCTGTCAGCCATAAACCATTGCTCTTTAAAGCTACAATTTTACTGGTAATAGTCACTTATCTTTCTATTCAAGTCCTCTTATATTCATCTTCTTGGCTCTCATTCATACTACTGCCTGGTTATATCACTGTCACCGTACATCACTGTCAACATCATACTCAAAATGTATTTAAAGTTGAATTAACCCTTTAGGGCATGGCACACAGCCGCCAATTCCACTTCTGCAAACACAGCACCTTGCCTGTGCATTTTGCGTCATAACACAGCAGCATACTATATTCTATATTACACCACATTATGTAATACCTATTATTCTCTCACCATTTCTCAGGCTACTGTTCTCTATCTTTTCTCTACATTTTCTCTTTTTGTGCCCCTATTTTCTGGGATTCAAAACTCTTGCATCTCCCGGGGCATGTCATTTCACTGAGGAAGGGCCATGCGGTCCCGAAACGTTTGATCAATTGTAAAGTGTCTGGAAGCACCTTGAATAAATGTGGGAGCACCCCTTTGAAAGCAAGCACAGGTATTGGCAATTTTTTTTTTTTTTTCTTGGATTTACTACTGGCGAGTGGCTAGGCCAGGGCCATATATACCTGTATCCCCTGCATCGTTGTTTCATGTCATTTCACAGACATAAAGAAGTGGAGGGATAGAATTCCGATGCATTCCTCCCCAGTTCCAGCACTGGGGTTCACTGATCTGGCAGCCAAAACTATTGCTCTGTGAAGCTACAATTTTACTGGTAATTGTCACTTATCTTTCTATTCAAGCCCTCTTGTATTCATCTTCTGGGATCTCATTCAAACAACTGATACTGCCTGGTTATATCACTGACACTGTACATCACTGTCAACATCATACTCAAAATTAATTTAAAGTTGAATTACCCCTTTAGGGCCAAGGCACACAGGGAGATTTGGCATCCACGATAAACCTGCCAACAAATCTTCTGAAAATGCTTTGCCACCAGCAATAATGTAAATCACTTATGTTGTTTACATGATACTCTGCACTACATGCACCACAGGTGGGCTCTATGTACAGTTAGAGGCACATTTATCAAGGGTCAAATTTCAAATTCATGTGAGTTTTTTTAAATCTCCCATAAACTCCCATGAACACAATATTTTCTCTGAAAATAAACTTGAATGTCAGGAAGGCTGCAAGTAACTCTAAATTGATCCCTGGACGTCTCCCATTGACTTAAACAGCAATTCGGCAGGTTTTAAGAGGCAAATAGTCTAATTTGAGTTCTTAAAGGGCCAGAGTATGATAAATCTCAATAATCGAATTTGAATTTTTTTTCAAAAACTTGAATCGAATTTGAACTCCCCGGTCAAATTTTAAAGTTTTGACCATAAAAGTGATGAGAAAGATTCCCAACTACACAATTCAAAAAATAGAAATATTGTAGAAAGCTATGGGAATTGAAATGTATGTAAGCTTCTGGATTCATATCAAAACAAAAAGTGTTCTGTTCCTCTGCGTCATTACCCTGCTAAGGCTAATTAAAGTCCATTAATATGTCCACATGTTATTTAAAAATATGTACTAAAGAATTACTATTGATTATTTATACATATATTATATAGTAAATATAAATTAAGTTTTAAATTTACGGACTGGACTAACACAGGAGATACTCAGTAGAAATCTTTATAGAATACCCATGTGCAGCCATGCACACCAAAGCAATACCAACAATACCCACATGGGCTGTAGCAGCTATACTTGTGTATACACATATTTCCCATGAAATAGCAAGTGTCTTGTTTTAGTCAACTGGAAGAGGTCCGTTATGTTATAATATCATAAATAACATTATTGTGATTTTGAATTTCTCAAGAATACAAGCACTAACAATGTTTTAATAATGAATATTAAATTGTAAACATTCAATCTTTTAAAGTCAAAGTCAAAGTAAACTTTATTGTCATCTCAGCAGTATACGAATATACAGTGAGACGAGACGACGTGGCTCCAGCTAGTACATATCACAAAAAGGCACTTAAAAATACACAATAAATATGTAAACATGAAATGTGCAATATATAGGCAGAAATTGGATATATACATGTGTAAAGCTTTAGAATTGTGCAAATAAATTAACAGTTCAGAAAGTTAAGTTCAGAGTTCAGGTGTGTCTGGAATGTAGTGGGAGGGCAGCCAGTGAGTTGAGGAGTCTGATAGCTTGCGGAAAAAAGCTTTCACGAAGCCTGGTTGTTCGGGCTTTAATACTGCGAAAGCGTCTGCTGGATGGGAGCAGCGTGAACAGTCCGTGTGAGGGGTGTGTGGAGTCCAGTGCAATGCAGGAGGCCTTTCTTACACAGCACTTGTGAAAGATGTCCTGCAGTGATGGAAGAGCCGCTCCAATGGTTGCCAGCTGCTCTGATAGTCCGCTCTAGACTTTTCCTGTCAGCAGAGCTGGCACCACTGTACAAGATGGAGATGCAGCTCGTCCTGGTGCACTCTATGGTGCCCCTGTAGAACACTGTGAGGGTGGGAGGCGGAAGTCTGGCCGTTTCAGTCGTCTTAGGAAGTGAAGACGCTGCTGAGCCTTTTTGGTGATGGAGGCGATGTTGGTGGTCCAGGTGAGGTCATCAGAGATGTGGACTCCCAGGAATTTGGTGTTCTTTACTGTCTCTACTGTAGAGCCGTTGATGTTGAGTGGTGTGTGAGCAGGGAGATTACTCCTGAAGTCGACGATCATCTCTGATGTACTTAGTATGTTTTTGTTTCATGTACAGATGTATACAAAAGTTGAACATTACAATTTTTCTTTTAAACTCATAAGAAGAAAATGATTTCCCAGTAAATGCAACTATTTTACAAAACAAATGTCTTTGTGCCTACAGCTTGCTGATTCCTGATCTAACATATGTTTTGCCCTAAATATATTTTTGATGCTGAAATATCATATTTATAGCCTATTTTAAGACACATACAAATAGAAAAAAAACTGGAAAAGTGTCATGCTTTTTCCTGAAACTATCCTGTCACAAATGGCATTAGAAAGAAGAATGGCAGATTCCTTTGAGCTAATTGACAACACAGTAAACAAACACTTCAAAGAAAGTATTATGATATTTCTCTAGTGAATAAGGTCTGTCAGAAATAGCAGTTTTTTGATAAGCTAAAAAAATACACATTTTGTTTGATCCAGGCTGAAAAAGTGAGCACATCTGAAGCAACAGAAACATATGGTTAAAGTTCTCAAAATAATTGCTTAGCAGATACAGTGAATACATTTTAATGGACAAAAACAAGATATTAAACAGAATCTTTTTTTTTTGTATTTTGTATGTTGGTATTTGCTTGGAAATGTATGTATTATTTGTAGCAAACTTTTTCCTTCAGGATTAAAGACAGTATATAATAAGTATGTTTGTGGTTAATTGCTTCAGTTTGCTCAAATTTTCAGTTATTCCAGTAGCTAATTTACCAATAAGGAAGACTTTTCTATGCAGTAAGGAGCTTTACCACTAAGGTCCTACAATGTATATGCCATTGCAATTGCAACATTTTCTGCGGCTTTGTGAAGCTCATTGATAATCTGAAGCCACTCATTGGTTTTAGCTGCACATAAGGGATTGCACAAAGGGATTACCTGGCTGTCCAATTTGATTGTCTTGGGATCTGGAAGTCTGGTCTGCTGTATAGGTCTGCAGACACTTTTTCCACCCCTCCTATACCATGTTAAGATGAGTTATCTTTTTAAGAAGCCTTTATGTTCTTCAATCAAGAAAATACTTTTTACACTTTTCCTCTTATCCCCTGCTTCCTGGCTGCCTTTTTTTCCCCCCAACCCTGTAACTGTAATATTGGGTAGCTTCAAACCTAAAAAAAAGTATACCAGCAGTAATAATTTGTTTTAGAGCTGATGACCTTTATTTTAATTACGTTTTATTATTTAAGCAGCAACACGATTATCCAGGACAGAAGAGCTTCTTAAAAAGGTATCTTTATTTCAAGAAACTTGAGCCCTGGGTAAACATTTGTGATACAGTATTTAGTTTAAAAAATTATAAAACATTTCAAAGCCCTCCTCATATTTTTAATGGGGCCTCATTGAGAACATTTTATGTAGACATACTAGTTCGATGGGTGAAATAAAATCTTTACAAAGAATAGTTAGGACAGCAGGAAGACTTATAGGAAGTCCAATTCTGCCCATCTCTCAACTTAATAAGAAGCAAATAGCATGGAGAGGGATATTTTCCATCCATCTCGTATATTGTTTTATTTGCTACCATCTGGTAGGAGGCTCAGAAGTATTAGGTCTGGAAGGTCCAGATATTTTTTTTTTTTTTTTTTCCTCAAGCAATTAGGAGTTAAAATTCACTGTTGTGAGAAGAACTTCTTGGGGTTGATGAAGGGGGTTGGTTTTAATTAAAATGCACTTTTTGAAGCAAGCACTTTTGGGGATTAAAGAAAAATAGATTTTTGATTATTTGTAGTAGTAAAGTGTTATTAGTGTTTTTATATTACATGTATGGAACAGAGTAAAAAGTAGAGGGGACCAGTCTGTCAGAGGAAAGTTTAAGATGTACTGGTCACTTAATAAATTGGTGGAATGGGCTCTTTGGATTAAAATAGAGTATGGACCACTTAAGGTAGTTAGTATATGGACACTTCTACTAAGTACATGTCACTTCTTTTCTAACCCCCCCCCCGATTGAAATAAAGATAAGATAAGACAATAAAGTATCCCTTTATCCTTGTAAAATACAGTGATGGGAAACAAATGTGCTGCAGGACAAAACTGCTCTAGTTTAAAGTTTTTTGCTATATTCCTGATGAGCCATATGGATTCCTTGAATTAAATAAAATATGACATCTGATTAGAGTGAACCATTTCTGCCTTTCCTATAGACAGGGGTCATGTTTAACTTTGTTCTGTAATTTAAGACTTTGCTTTTCTTTTTAAAAAAAAAATAGCACGAATTCACCATCAGTGAATTCATCTTTTATAGAGAATTTTTTTTTTTTTTTACCATATAACTGTTAAATATTTTTAAACTTGCAGTTTTATAATTTTACAGTTGACAGCAGCCCAGAGCCAAAGATTATATACCAATTTTAAAAGGGAATTTAATGAACAAAATATTTTTTAATATATGCCCAACAGTGTATGAAATCAGTCATTTTGCATGAAAATATTCACCCAATCTCATCTGTCAGAACAGTTCCTGAAGCCTTTGCTCAGCCAAATACATTCAGGCCAGTAGAAAATGTCAAACAAATGAAAAAGACAAATTTCAAACAGGCATGTTGACTCAAATGATTCTAAAGGCAGAACTAGAAGTATACATCTGAAATAGACCAGAATATAATATTAATAGGCTATTAATAGGCTTTTCACATTCCTCTTTACTTTATAGGCCTAAGTATTTAAGTAATTGTTGTTTAATTAAACTGAATGGAAAACAAATAAATTTAAGAAATGTGCTGTGGGGGAAAATAAGCTCTAAAAAGATACAGTAGCTTATATAATGATTTATATTGTCTTCTCTTCCATCTTAAATAGAAACTCCATAGACATACATTACCTGAATACATCTTCTCTTACTAAAATTGTCTGAGGTCAACTATACAGTAACTATGATCATTTGTGCAAGGACTGAATGCTTAAATAAACCTTTGTGGGTGGCAGGATCAGGTTAAAGCTCTTTTATGAGACTTGGACAAAGTGGGCTGCTTTATTGAGTCATTTAGCAGTTTGTTTTCCACTAAACTGACATTATCTCAGATTGGCTTTGCCACATTCTGGCTTCAAGCTGGTGACCTACTGTCTTCTATGCAGCCTACATTAACACTTCTCTATCTGCTCTATCTGCACAGTTTTTTGCTGTGTTCACCTTTAGTTTCGAGGTAGGCATAGTGAATTCAGCTGTTGTTAACTTGGCCACAGGTGCTCAGAGTTTGCCATCAGCATGGCTATAAATCCCCAGCTCTTTGCTCATTTCATTGTTTGTTGTGAGTCAAGCTTACTTGTTCATCTGTGCTGATTTCCATTGCTGATTCCTTTTCCTGGTTCCTGATTATTGTATAATTTTCTGGTTCTGACCCTAGCCTGTTCTTGACCTAAAGTTTGTCTTATGTCTCTGTGGTTGTTTTCTGGTATTGGCCCAGCCTCCCTGACTATGATTATTTAGTCTCTACTGACACCTTCCCTGCTGTAACACTGGGCTCCCTCGTTTACCCCTGTGGATGGTGAATTCTCATGAGTTAAGATCTGGTGGCATCTGAGTAGCTGAGGGCTAGGCCTGAAGCCAATGGCAGCTGGTATAGGCAGAAGAGCATGTGAAAGACTGAGTACAACCTTATTTATTTTATTATTTAACTGCCATGGTTCTCCTGTGTTATTAAAGAAGTTGTTGGGAAGTCACCAAAAGACCAAGTGATGCAAGGAAAAGATTCCTGAGATGATTTGTTATATCCATTTCAAATAATGATACCATTAAATCTGTTTACCCACTTTAAGGGGCAGATTTATCAATTTATGAATGTCTACTCTATCATGTTATTGTATCAGACAGTTTTGTAAAGTTTGAATATGTATGCTTATGAAAAGTGCAGCATAAACATATAAATGCAAAAATAACTATATAACAAATACCTACCAAAAGGTAAGAAAAGCAGATGCCATGGAGATTATTGATGCTAGTGCTAAAGCATTCCACAATAAAATATACACATAACACATTTTAAGGGGTAATGAGTTTAATGTTGCAACAATTGCACATACCTATTGATCCATAGCAATCAACTGACAAGTAGAATTTACTGATGGTCTATTTAAAAGCAATCTGATTGTTATTGGTTACTAGACCTGGTAAACACGTTGCCAAGTTTTTATTACATTTTTTGATAATATAAAGTATGTAAAAAATAGAAGAACCCCACCCCTGAGGTGAATCCAGTACATTATACTGAAAATCAATTATTTATTAGAGCACATAAATATAATGCAGTCTCAGGGAGTCACCAATAGCTTGTTTTGTGGTGTACTTTTTTATATAAGCTAAGAGCTTCCTGTTCATTCAATTAGAAGAACTCAAAATTCCCAGTAGACCATATTGGTGAAGGTTTAGAAGTCATTAGAGAAATGTCAAAGTTAACTTGGTAGAATTTCCTTGTAAAAATCTAGGCGAACAAAGTATTAATTCTTTACAGCATGTTCTAAAATGCATTAGAAATGTACATCATAAAATATGGTCTTTATTATGGTCTTGATTTCCAGTTCTAGTGATCAATACAAAATGAAAATGAAATCTATTTTAAACTAAAAAGGCCTTAGGTAATGCTCAGTTATATGAAGGGCACTAATTGAAACCCAAGGGATTCCTTAAGAAGCACAATAGTGCTGCTCTTCTTTAAATTGCTTCGCTTTGCTAAGGGAAAATCTTATAATTTTACTTATCAAAAGACACACTGTGGATATAAAGTGTAAGATAACCATATAATTAATGCTAGCTTATTTAACATTTAGTGCAAGTTATTGCCTTATTACTACAGAGAAAAAGGAAATTAATCAAAATGAAAAAAGCAACTTTCTGGATGAAAGATTTATAAATACTAGATCCCATTGAATTTAAACAGGAATGATGGGATTTTTCCTAAGCCAACCAACATTTTTACTGGTGCTGCATTTTTTATATTGTGTTCCATATCTTTAAGCATGCAGGTCTCCTACTCTCACAAAAAGATTTGGTTACTAGTGATGGCCGAATTTCTCCTGTTTCGCTTCGACGAAAAATCTGTGAAAAATTTGTGATACTCTAAAATTGATCACATCAATTTTGGACGCACATCCAAAAAGTTGATTGCATCAATTTCGACACAGGCGTTAAAGTCAGTAGGTGCCCGAATAGTGGATGGACGCGTGTCCAAAATGTTTTGATGCCGGCAAATTTTTCACGGAAACTTCGCGAGTTTATTCGCCCGTCTTTATTTAGCACATGGACAAATGGACAAATTCCTTGGCAATATTTTAACCCTCTCTAAAATCATCTCTTGACAGTAATGCAACAAAGGATTTGACCTTTGCTTCGTTATACAATACTTCTGGAAACTCATATCCAGTATTGATGAGTGAATTTTTTCGCCAGGCATGGATTTGCAGCGAAAATCTGCATTTAACATTTTGCTATTTTTTTTGTAATACTGTGTGAAAAACAACAAAATAAGTCACCACAAGAAAAAACACCCATTGACTTTAATGCATTTTGAGTGAGAAATACCTTGAGAAAACTTTGGACAAAAAGAGAAAAAAGTCAGAAAAAAACTTGTACATGTAAAAATGTGTTGTTTGTCAAAAAAAAAATTGCCACCCATTGACTTCAAAAAGTCACTGAGACAAAAAAGTAAGAAGAGTGAGAAAAAAAAGTTGAGCGTAATAAAATTTGTTGACTCCAATGGTTTGCAAATTTTTAGTCAGACAGATTTGCTCATAACTACTATCCATTTTTTTGTGGAATGCATGACTACTTATCCTAACTAGTACATCCAACAACTCATCCATAAAAGACCACTGTTTATCAATCTTCTATAAAGGCAATTTAATTTTTGAATAATCACTCCAAGCACGTTTCAGATCACCCATCAAAATATATACATATTTTAGAGCAATTTAGTTTCCTTAGTTGAGGGACTTATCTATTGTATTTCATATGCAGTAGGAGCCTATTTTATTCCTTTAATATCAAAGTCACCAGACAAAGCTTTCTGTGGTACTCTTTGCTGGCTTCTAGCCTAAGAGGTCTAAGAGGACCCAAAACAAAGACAAGGAAGGTAGGGTCCTATAGAAGTAAAAATGAAAGTTGAAAAAGTAACACCTTCATAAACTTAGCGTGAAAAGTAAAAAAACATATATGACATGTTTGGGTTCTCCTTGAACCTAACTAGAGGGGGCTGGCCCTGGTGCGTGACGCGCAGCCGGGCCCCCCTCCCTACGCAAATTACAGTGGCGCGCGAGCTGCCGGTGGGCCCTGAGGGGGTACGGGCGCTGGCCCGCTTGCACCCCCTACTCCCCCAGTAGTTCCGCCACTGGTTAAATTGCATTCCCCAAAATGGTTCATAAACTCATTTCTCTACTATAATTTAAAACAAGTTCTGTACTGTTTTAAGAAAATTATATAATAAAAATAAAATAACATAGATTACAGAGGGGTTTTTTTAGCACAAAATCCTAAATTATTAGCAAACTGACACTGGGTACCAAAAGGCACAAGCAGTCTTAAATGGGCCCCCTAGAACTGTATACAAAATGTGCAAAATCTGCAATATGTGCAACAAAATACTAAGGGGCAGATTTATCAAGGGTCGAATTTCGAAGTGTAAAATAGTTCGAAATTCGACCATCGAATTAAAATGCTTTGAATTTTAATATCGAAGTTGAAGTGTTTTTCACCGAATTTGGCAATCGAACAATCGAAGTAAAATCGTTTGATTCGAACAATTTCAGCGATGGATCGAAGAATTTTCCTTCGACCTGTAAAGAAAAATGTTGTAGAACGTCCCCATAGGCTAACATAGCACTTTGACAGGTTTTATTTGGTGAAGTACCGTATATACTCGAGTATAAGCCGAGTTTTTCAGCATCCAAAATGTGCTGAAAAAGTCTACCTCGGCTTATACTCGGGTCAGCGGGCAGTAGCTGAGATTGCAGTCACTTTTAATCATTCCTATACCAACAGTATACTTGGGGAGAGACTGCAATATCCCACAATGCCCTCTGTTGGTTTTATGAAAGAATAACAGTGCGCCCTCTGTTGGTTATATCAAAGAATAACAGTGACTGCAACATCACACAGCGCCATCTGTTGGTTGTATCAAAGAATAACAGTGACTGCAATATCACACAGCGCCATCTGTTGGTTGTATCAAAGAATAACAGTGACTGCAATATCACACAGAGCCATCTGTTGGTTATATCAAAGAATAACAGTAACTGCAATATCACACAGCGCCATCTGTTGGTTGTATCAAAGAATAACAGTGACTGCAATATCACACAGCGCCATCTGTTGGTTATATCAAAGAATAACAGTGACTGCAATATCACACAGCGCCCTCTGTTGGTTATATGAAAGAATAACAGTAACTGCAATATCACACAGCGCCATCTGTTGGTTATATCAAAGAATAACAGTGACTGCAATATCACACAGCACCCTCTGTTGGTTATATGAAAGAATAACAGTGACTGCAATATCACACAGCGCCCT
The DNA here is from genome assembly GCF_017654675.1 of Xenopus laevis. Lineage (NCBI taxonomy): Eukaryota > Metazoa > Chordata > Amphibia > Anura > Pipidae > Xenopus > Xenopus laevis. The sequence continues at coordinate 121,225,359 of NC_054379.1, forward strand.
CTGTTGGTTGTATAAAGGATTAACAGTGATGGCAATATCACACAGCACCCTCTGTTGGTTATATGAAAGATTAACAGTGATGGCAATATCAGACAGCACTCTCTGCACAAGTTTCTGTCACCATCAACTTTGCAAAGAAGTCCGGTTGATCGCTGGGGGAGTCTCTTTGGCGGAAGGTGCGCTGCTGGGAGACAGGGCTGTAGTTGTGTCTAGGCTTATACTAGAGTCAATAAGTTTTCCCAGTTTTCGTAGGTAAAATTAGGTACCTCGGCTTATACTCGGATCGGCTTATACTCGAGTATATACGGTATTGAAATCTAAGTTTTTTTTAAAGAGACAGTACTTCGATTATCGAATGGTCGAATATTCAAACTATTTTACTTTGAATCGAATTCGAAGTTGAAGTCGTAGTATCCTATTTGATGGTCGAAGTATCCAAAAAATTACTTTGAATTTTTTTACCTCGAAAATTCCCTCAAATTCACTTTGACCCTTGATAAATCTGCCCCTTTAAGTAATAAACCTCAACAGATCATTCTAGACCCATTCTAATGTAGCAACAAAATGTCTTGAGAAAGGTCCTCTGTAGGGATGTAGCGAACGTCGGAAAAAAAGTTCGCGAACATATTCGCGAACTTGCGCAAAAACGCGAGCGGTTCGCGAACGGTTCGCGAACCCCATAGACTTCAATGGGAAGGCGAACTTTAACATCTAGAAAAGACATTTCTGGCCAGAAAAATGATTTTAAAGTTGTTTAAAGGGTGCAACGACCTGGACAGTGGCATGCCAGAGGGGGATCAAGGGCAAAAATGTATCTGAAAAATCTGCCTGTGTGTGCTTGGAAGAGATAGTGTAGGGGGAGAGCTGTTAGTGATTTCAGGGACAGATGATAGTAAGTTTGCTGGCTAGTAATCTGCTTGATACTGCTCTGTATTGGAGGGACAGAAGTCTGCAGGGATTTGAGGGACATTTTAGCTTAGGTAGCTTTGCTGGCTAGTAATCTACTGTTCTCTTTAAACAACTGCCATACGTTGACCTTGTAGGCATTGTTTGCCCAGTTTTTTTGGACGCAGCCACTGAAGCACAGTTGCCAGAAAAAATATGCCATATAAATGCTGAAAATAGTAATTTTTCGCCATACGTTGACCTTGTAGACATTGTTTGCCCAGTTTTTTTTGGTTGCAGCCACTGAAGCACAGTTGCCAGAAAAAATATGCCATATAAATGCTGAAAATAGTCATTTTTTGCCATACGTTGACCTTGTAGGCATTGTTTGCCCAGTTTTTTTGGTCGCAGCCACTGAAGCACAGTTGCCAGAAAAAATATGCCATATAAATGCTGAAAATAGTCATTTTTTGCCATATACGTTGAGTCAACGTATGGCAAAAAATGACTATTTTCAGCATTTATATGGCATATTTTTTCTGGCCTCTGTGCTTCAGTGGCTGCGGCCAAAAAAACTGGGCAAACAATGCCTACAAGGTCAACGTCGTTGACCTTGTAGGCATTGTTTGCCCAGTTTTTTGGCCGCAGCCACTGAAGCACAGAGGCCAGAAAAAATATGCCATATAAATGCTGAAAATAGTCATTTTTTTGGTCGCAGCCACTGAAGCACAGTTGCCAGAAAAATTATGCCATATAAATGCTGAAAATATGCATTTTTTTGGTTGCAGCCACTGAAGCACAGAGGCCAGAAAAATTATGCCATATAAATGCTGAAAATATAAATTTTTTTGGTTGCAGCCACTGAAGCACAGAGGCCAGAAAAATTATGCCATATAAATGCTGAAAATATGCATTTTTTTGGTTGCAGCCACTGAAGCACAGAGGCCAGAAAAATTATGCCATATAAATGCAGAAAATATGCATTTTTTTGGACGCAGCCACTGAAGCACAGTTGCCAGAAAAAATATGCCATATAAATGCTGAAAATAGTCATTTTTTGCCATACGTTGACCTTGTAGACATTGTTTGCCCAGTTTTTTTGGTTGCAGCCACTGAAGCACAGAGGCCAGAAAAAATTAAACCAGTAGGGTTTGCACCCTAGTTTGTAACGGTGGCGGAGGGAGGAGGAGGACGCTAAAGGACAGCTGTGTGTGGAGTCATGAGGCTTGAAGAGAAGGACAGCTGCATAGAAGTCAGAACAAGTCTTCCGGCGTGCAGTAACCCTCCGAGATCCACCCCTCATTCATTTTAATAAAGGTCAGGTAATCGACACTTTTGTGACCTAGGCGAGTTCTCTTCTCAGTTACAATCCCTCCTGCTGCACTGAAGGTCCTTTCTGAGAGCACACTTGAGGCTGGGCAAGACAAGAGGTTCATGGCAAATTGTGACAGCTCTGGCCACAGATCAAGCCTGCGCACCCAGTAGTCCAGGGGTTCATCGCTCCTCAGAGTGTCGATATCTGCAGTTAATGCCAGGTAGTCCGCTACCTGCCGGTCGAGGCGTTCTTTGAGGGTGGATCCAGAAGGGTTGTGGCGCTGCCTTGGACAGAAAAACATTTGCATGTCTGACGTTACAGACTGGCCAAAGGGCTTTGTCCTTGCAGGTGTGCTCGTGGCAGGATTACTGGCACCTCTGCCCCTGGAATGTTGATGAGTTCCTGAAGTGACATCACCCTTAAAAGCATTGTACAACATGTTTTGCAGGCTGGTTTGTAAATGCCGCATCTTTTCGGACTTGTGGTATGTTGGTAACATTTCTGACACTTTATGCTTGTACCGAGGGTCTAGTAGCGTTGCGACCCAGTACAGGTCCTTCTCCTTAAGCCTCTTGATACGGGGGTCCTTCAACAGGCATGACAGCATGAAAGACCCCATTCTCACAAGGTTGGATGCAGAGCTATCCATCTCCGCTTCCTCATTATCAAGGACTGCATCATCCACGGTCTCCTCCCCCCAGCCACGTACAAGACCAGGGGTCCCCAAAAGGTCACCACTAGCCCCCTGGGAAGCCTGCTCCTGTTGGTCCTCCTCCTCCTCCTCCACAAAGCCACCTTCCTCCTCTGACTCCACTTCTGGCACCTCTCCCTGCGTTGCAGCAGGTGCCTGGGTTCGTTCTGGTGATTCCGACCAGAAATCGTGCGCTTCCAGCTCCTCGTCACGCTGGTCTACAGCCTCATCTGTCACTCGTCGCACGGCACGCTCCAGGAATAAAGCGAAGGGTATTAGGTCGCTGATGGTGCCTTCGGTGCGACTGACCATATTTGTCACCTCTTCAAAAGGTCGCATGAGCCTGCAGGCATCGCGCATAAGCACCCAGTAACGGGGGAAAAAAATCCCCAGCTGTGCAGATCCAGTCCTACCACCCAGTTCAAAAAGGTACTCGTTGACGGCCCTTTGTTGTTGCAGCAGACGTTCCAACATAAGGAGCGTTGAATTCCAGCGAGTCTGGCTGTCAGAAATCAAACGCCTGACTGGCATGTTGTAGCGCTGCTGAATGTCAGCAAGGCGTGCCATGGCTGTGTAGGAATGTCTGAAATGGGCCGACACCTTTCTGGACTGGGTGAGAACGTCCTGGAATCCTGGGTACTTGGAGACAAAACGTTGGACTATTAAATTTAACACATGTGCCATGCAGGGCACATGTGTTAAATTGCCTAGTCTCAACGCTGCCAACAGATTGCTTCCATTGTCACACACCACTTTTCCGATCTGCAGTTGGTGTGGGGTCAGCCACCGATCGGCCTGTGACTGCAGAGATGACAGGAGTACAGATCCGGTATGGTTTTTGCTTTCCAGGCACGTCATCCCCAAGACAGCGTGACAACGGCGTACCTGGCACGTCGAATAGCCTAGGGGGAGCTGGGGGTGCACAGGTGTGGAGGAGGAGAAGGAGGACCCAGCAGCAGAGTAAGAAGAAGAAGAAGACGAGGTAGAGAGCGATGGAGGAGTAGAGGTGGTGGCAGAACCGCGTGCAATCCGTGGCGGTGACACCAACTCCACTGTTGTTGTTGAGCTACCCATTCCCTGCTTCCCAGCCATTACCAAGTTCACCCAGTGGGCAGTGTAGGTGACATACCTGCCCTGACCATGCTTGGAGGACCATGCGTCAGTAGTCATATGGACCTTTGGCCCAACACTAAGTGACAGAGATGCGGTAACTTGGCTCTGCACATGTTGGTACAGGTGTGGTATTCCCTTTTTAGAAAAAAAATTGCGGCTGGGTACCTTCCACTGCGGTGTCCCAATTGCTACAAATTTGCGGAAGGCCTCAGAGTCCACCAGCTGGTATGGTAAAAGCTGGCGGGCTAAGAGTGCAGACAAGCCAGCTATCAGACGCCGGGCAAGGGGGTGACAGTCAGACATTGGCTTCTTACGCTCAAACATGGCCTTCACAGAAACTTGGCTGGTGGCAGATGACTGGGAATGGGAACAGGTGGTCAAGGTGGAAGGCGGAGTGGAGGGTGGTTCAGACGGGTCAAGGAGAGCAGAGGTAGAGCAGTAAGATGCTGGACCAGAAGGAGTGTGGCTTTTAGTTTGCCTGTTGCCTTTGAGGTGTTGCTCCCAAAGTGCTTTGTGCTTGCCGCTCATGTGCCTTCGCATAGAAGTTGTACCTATGTGGCTGTTGGGCTTACCAAGGCTCAGTTTCTGACTGCACTCATTGCAAATTACAATGCTTTTGTCAGAGGCACACACATTAAAAAAATCCCACACTGCTGACTTTTTGGAAGTGTGCGATCTGGCGGTAACAGTAGAAGTTGGCGGCATTGGCGGCAATGGCGGGTGCGTTGGCCGGCTGAACACAGGTGCCGATACATGTTGTTGCCCTACTGATCCCTGTGGGCTGTCCTCCCTGCTTCTTCTAAGTCTTATTCTCCTACTGCCTCTCTGACTCTCCGTCTCTCCATCTGAACTACCCTCCTCTTGCTCTCTTCTACTAGGCACCCACAAAACATCAATCTCCTCGTCATCATTCTCCTCAGATGCATCAATTTCTTCTGACACATCACAGAAGGAAGCAGCAGCGGGGACCTCCTCCTCATCACTCATTATGTCCATCTCTATCGTGTTCTCTGCCAGAATTAAATCTGGTGTAAGGTCCTCATCTCCTTCATCTTCTTCTGGCAATAATGGTTGCGCATTACTCAGTTCAAGAAACTCATGGGAAAATAACTCCTCTGACCCCAGTGAAGAAGGGGCACCGGTGGTGGAGGAAGTGTTACGTGGGGTGGCCATAGCAGTGGAGGATGAGGAGGATGTTGTGGTAAAGTTAGAAACGGTAGAGGATGGGGTGTGCTGTGTAAGCCAGTCAACTACCTCTTCAGCATTTTGGGAGTTCAGGGTCATTGGCTTTTTAAAACTGGGCAATTTGCTAGGGCCACAGGATTGCATAGCAGCACGGCCCCTAGCACGGCCTCTGTGTGGCGGCCTGCCTTTGCCTGGCATTATTTTTAAAAAAACAACAACAACAACAAAAACTCAGTTGGTTTTTCTGGAAACGATAATACACACAGCTAGATGGCGGGTTGAAGAAAACAGTGTGCAAATAATGCCTACAAGGTCAACGTATACACTACTACAGCGGTGGATACGGATTACGTAAAATATATGAATGCTGCTTGAAAAAAAGTAACTCAAGTGGTTTTTCGAGAGACGATAATATTATCAATATTTAGACAAAATGTGAACAAGCTCACACAGCTAGATGGCGGGTTGAAGAAAACAGTGTGCAAATAATGCCTACAAGGTCAACGTATACACTACTACAGCGGTGGATACGGATTACGTAAAATATATGAATGCTGCTTGAAAAAAAGTAACTCAAGTGGTTTTTCTAGAGACGATAATATTATCAATATTTAGACAAAATGTGAACAAGCTCACACAGCTAGATGGCGGGTTGAAGAAAACACTGTGCAAATAATGCCTACAAGGTCAACGTATACACTACTACAGCGGTGGATACGGATTACGTAAAATATATGAATGCTGCTTGAAAAAAAGTAACTCAAGTGGTTTTTCTAGAGACGATAATATTATCAATATTTAGACAAAATGTGAACAAGCTCACACAGCTAGATGGCGGGTTGAAGAAAACAGTGTGCAAATAATGCCTACAAGGTCAACGTATACACTACTACAGCGGTGGATACGGATTACGTAAAATATATTATGGCTGCTTGAAAAAAGTCACTCCGGTGTTTTTTCTGGAGACGGTAATATTATGGATATTTAGACAGAATGTGAACAAGGTCACACAGCTAGATGGCGGGTTGAAGAAAACAGTGTGCAAATAATGCCTACAAGGTCAACGTATACACTACTACAGCGGTGGATACGGATTACGTAAAATATATTATGGCTGCTTGAAAAAAGTCACTCCGGTGTTTTTTCTGGAGACGGTAATATTATGGATATTTAGACAGAATGTGAACAAGGTCACACAGCTAGATGGCGGGTTGAAGAAAACAGTGTGCAAATAATGCCTACAAGGTCAACGTATACACTACTACAGCGGTGGATACGGATTACGTAAAATATATTATGGCTGCTTGAAAAAAGTCACTCCGGTGTTTTTTCTGGAGACGGTAATATTATGGATATTTAGACAGAATGTGAACAAGGTCACACAGCTAGATGGCGGGTTGAAGAAAACACTGTGCAAATAATGCCTACAAGGTCAACGTATACACTACTACAGCGGTGGATACGGATTACGTAAAATATATGAATGCTGCTTGAAAAAAAGTAACTCAAGTGGTTTTTCTAGAGACGATAATATTATCAATATTTAGACAAAATGTGAACAAGGTCACACAGCTAGATGGCGGGTTGAAGAAAACAGTGTGCAAATAATGCCTACAAGGTCAACGTATACACTACTACAGCGGTGGATACGGATTACGTAAAATATATTATGGCTGCTTGAAAAAAGTCACTCCGGTGTTTTTTCTGGAGACGGTAATATTATGGATATTTAGACAGAATGTGAACAAGGTCACACAGCTAGATGGCGGGTTGAAGAAAACAGTGTGCAAATAATGCCTACAAGGTCAACGTATACACTACTACAGCGGTGGATACGGATTACGTAAAATATATTATGGCTGCTTGAAAAAAGTCACTCCGGTGTTTTTTCTGGAGACGGTAATATTATGGATATTTAGACAGAATGTGAACAAGGTCACACAGCTAGATGGCGGGTTGAAGAAAACACTGTGCAAATAATGCCTACAAGGTCAACGTATACACTACTACAGCGGTGGATACGGATTACGTAAAATATATGAATGCTGCTTGAAAAAAAGTAACTCAAGTGGTTTTTCTAGAGACGATAATATTATCAATATTTAGACAAAATGTGAACAAGCTCACACAGCTAGATGGCGGGTTGAAGAAAACAGTGTGCAAATAATGCCTACAAGGTCAACGTATACACTACTACAGCGGTGGATACGGATTACGTAAAATATATTATGGCTGCTTGAAAAAAGTCACTCCGGTGTTTTTTCTGGAGACGGTAATATTATGGATATTTAGACAGAATGTGAACAAGGTCACACAGCTAGATGGCGGGTTGAAGAAAACAGTGTGCAAATAATGCCTACAGGGCAAATAATGCCTAAAAGGTCAACTTATACACTACTACAGCGGTAGTAAAATAAAAAAAAGTAAAATAAAAAAAAATGAATATTAAAAAAAAAAATTAAAGTTGGTGCTGCTGAACTACTAGGAGCAGCAGATTAGCACACCAGTCCCACTCCCCAACACTGCTAGACTAATAGCACTGGGCTCTTATAGTAGTAGTAGTAGTAGTAGTAAAACAACAAAAAAATAAATAAAAGCAGTCCTTACAAGGACTACTGTTATTGCAGCAGTCAGCAGATGAGATCAGAAGCAGGACAGCTGCCCACTGCAGCTACATACAGAGCACTGCAGTAGAAGGTAGATTACTAGCCAGCAAAGCTACCTAAGCTTAAATGTCCCTCAAACCCCTGCAGACTTCTGTCCCTCCAATAACAGAGCAGTATCAAAACGATTACTAGCCAGCAAACTTTCAACTGTCCCTGAAATCACTAACAGGCAGCAGCTCTCTCCCTACACTATCTCTTCAGCACACACAGGCAGAGTGAAAAAACGCTGCAGGGCTTCGGTTTTTATAGGGAAGGGGAGTGGTCCAGGGGAGAGCTTCCTGATTGGCTGCCATGTACCTGCTGGTCTGGGGTGAGAGGGCAAAAAAAAGCGCCAACAATGGCGAACCCAAAATGGCGAACGTCGCGCGACGTTCGCGAACTTCCGGCGAGCGCGAACACCCGATGTTCGCGCGAACAAGTTCGCCGGCGAACAGTTCGCGACATCTCTAGTCCTCTGTGTAGGACCAAAACTTAAACATGAATTAACATAAATTAAGTCCCATAAGTGCTCCTTGTCCTTCATTCTGATAGCAGCACCTGGGTTTTTCTGCCTTTTTTTGGGGGGGGGGAAGGTGCTACCTTTCATAATGCAGCATGAATATGTGGTGTATTTCAATGTTTTTTTAAATATACCTTTATTCATATTTCCATTGTTCTAAAATGCCCTATGCAAACATTCAAAATAGAAAAGTTTTATGTGATTCGTAAAGAATAGTTGCTGCAAGCTCCCTCCTCAACAAATCTTAACTTAATAATACAAGTATGCAATGAATGATTTGGATCAGATAAGCCAGATGTCTAAACGAGAGAAGTTTTAACAAAGTTAGTTCTGTTGGAGAGAGCAATATTTGAACAGGTGCAGCGAATGTACGAGTAGATATTTCCCATATATTAAATGGAAAAATCCAGGAATCAATACTGATTTGCCACAGACCGAGCAAATCCACAAAACATCTGTTAGAATGGAACGCTTACAGCTATTATTTAACAAAAATTAGTGCTGGTTGATCTATTCATAGTGGCAAATCAGCATTAATACAAGGCACATTTAAAAAAATACTTTGGGCATTAAAATTTAGTAGAGAATAATACATATAATCTTGTTTAGACAACATAAATTACGTATTTTTTCTAACCAGTGGAGTCTGAGTAATTGTGGAAAATCTAAGGAAAGGGTCAGTTTTTGCCATGTAATTAAATATGTTAGTACTGAGCGGTGATAACTGTGATAGCGTTATCCTTAGAGAATTCACAAAATTGGCATCAAAAGCTGAATATGCAGTCCTATTTGCTATGAAAGCAGAAAAAATAATTGATAAAATCATTCTAAAGGACTCTTTTTTAAAGAAATAATGTCTTCACATAAGTGTCTTGTGTTTATATATTCACTACAACATCTTAGTGCTCTTGTCAATACTGTAAATCATGGATAATGCTGAAATCCTTCGCATTAGTGTTTGAAAATGTTTATTAAACAAACTGGACTTTTTTTATTTTGACTTATTTATTTAATTTATCAATATGACAAGGAACAACCAAGAAGGCTGCAGCAAGTATACCCCACCAAATTATTAAAAAACATTACCATAATGCTTGCACAAAGCAAGGACCAATGCATATCTCCAGCATATGTGAAAAACTGTGCTTCAAACCATGATCACAAAGGTAGATAACATACAAACTGGCCTTATATCTAACCATGTGTCGGTCTCAAACTGATCAGACGTCTGATCAGAATTTAGATTTTTTGAGTTTATTGTGCCATGTTCTAAAGCATACAGAATAGTAAAACTGTTATAAATTTTAGAAGATTTTAAAAATGTTGATGTTGACTGGAAAATAATTCACAGCAGCATACAGTACATTTTCTTTTAAAGGCCAAATGTGAGAAATTCTTGATCAGTAGAAAATATACCTTTGTACATGTCCACAAATAAAATATTGCCAATAATAGTAATTCTTTTTTTCAAATTTTTTTTCCCAAAATGCATCAGTTACTAGTGCTGTTCCAGCAGACTTCTGCACTGAAATCCATATTTAATTTAATTTTGATATCTGAAATTAGGCAAAATGTGCTGCTAGTTTCCCAGGTGCCCCTAGTCATGTGACTTGTGCTTTGATAAACTTCAGTTACTCTTTACTGCTACACTGCACGTTGGAGTGATATCACCCTCCTCCCTACATTTTAGCAGTTTGTCTGGTCTGAGGTGGCAAAGTAAACTCTGGCGAAAGAGGGTAACATTCAGTAAAATTCACACTTTACTGACTCTGAGGTATAACGACCATTTTCGACAGAGTGAAAACACGCCTGGTGATAGAGTGTGAATGAACGCTAGTGACATCTGGTTCACTTGCGAATTGTCCTCTACAACTGTAAGTGAATTGCTGATGTTCCCATGGATGGGATTTCTGGCGAATTGACGTTTTGCCCTTTGGTGAATCTGCATCATTGACTTCAATGCAATTAAGCAAAATCTTGCCATTATGAGAATTCTTCAACAGTTTTGCAAATTATTTAGAAAGTGAAAAAGGACAGCTTCGGTCATCACTATTTATAGGCTTATGAAATTATTGTATACAAAAACAGGGAAAATACTTGCAAGCACATAAGTAAATATGCCGTAAATGTGACCTACCTAATAAACTAAATTATTTCTTTCAATGACATCTAGGTGCTTGATGTTACGATTGGTATACCAAACCCAGAACAAACCCCAAGGTCACGGCTCAGGCTTCTGGCTATAACAACCAACTTTCACTTCGGTGGAAGTTCTCCACTACTAGGGTGCCACCAGGTCTTAGTATGAGAAGACCAGGGAGAGAGTTCTGGGCAGGCAAGGGAACCACACGCGTACAGGAACGGAGAACAGGGAGCGTAGTCAGGGTCACAGGCCGGGTCAATACACCAGAAAGTGCAGCACAGTACAATGACAGGAGTGTAATCGGGGTCAAAGGCCTGGTCAATACACCAAACGGGCAGTGCAGTACAATAACAGGAGGACAGGAGCTAGTCAGGGTCACAGGCCAGTTCAATACACCAAATCACTGAGACTAAACAGAATCCAAGAGAATGGTCAACGTACAGGCAGAGGTCAGTACAGGCAGCAGACAAGACTTAGTTAGGAACAGGCAGGGTCAAACACAACTTAGAATCACACCCAGGAACTATTGGATAGACCTTTATATTGGGCAATGAAATTTACACAGAGAGCAAAGAAAGGAGGAATCGGCACACAGGAACAAATTGCAATGTGGGGTAAACCCCTAAGTGTTTATTGTGTCATAAGATGCACATTTGTGCATCTTATGACACAATAAACACTTAGGGGTTTACCCCACATTGCAATTTGTTCCTGTGTGCCGATTCCTCCTTTCTTTGCTTTACATTGGAAATCGAGGGAGTGCCGTCTCCCCAGAGGATTGTGCACCAGGCAATCGAGTAAGGAAGGCCAGCGTGTGCGCTCACACTGTTTTCTATGATTTACAAAGAGAGCCCTTTAAATATTTGAATTTTGCCCGACCCAATGAAGTCATGTTCGTCACATTCCGGATATAGCCAGAAACAGTCGAACATCGTGAACCTGGAAGATGTGCACTCAAACGAATTGCGCTAAAGAGGACGGACACGGCAGCATCCCTGCCGATGTCCCCATTGCACCGCACTAGACCACCAGGGTCAGTTCTCACACTTGATTTTGCAAAAAGAAGAACTCCTAATTGAACTTGTGAAACCCCTCATTCCCTATTGGAGTATAAGTTGAATTTGAGTGCTGGAAATTATTTTGTGCAAGCAATGGCTGTTTATCATTTGTCGCTGCTGATCAACTCCAGAATATAGGGTCACTAAACAGGAAGGGTTAGACTGCTGCTGATTTCTTTCCTTTGTGCATATCAAATTATTGTGTATCATTTTATAGCCAATGAGTTAAGACAAGATAGCATGCTTCTATATAAGCTAATTGCAGCTGACAGTCACATGATGCTGGAATTATCTATTGTCTATTAAATGTCACAGCAATGCCTGGAAGCAATCTGTTTCTCCTCAGTCTATCAAAACTGGCATTTTCCATCAAAAAATAATTACAGTAACCTGAAAGAATGCTCAACAGAAACACATCATATTGAATTTACAATACACATATCCTACACCATGTGTTATTTAAATAGACAATTGCTTCATTTATTAAACATCAAACAATATTGAGTAGTATGGTAAAGTACATGCAATACAAAAAAATATCAAATTAAAAAGTAATAAAGGCCCAGCTTAGCTTAGTTGATTATCTGTTATTCTACTTCAGAGTAATTCAATTAAAGGACATAGCATTGTATACCATTGTTATTAAAAACCAAACAAGACTGTTACAATGTTCATTAAAAGCTTCACTCAAAAGCAAAATTAAAATGTCAACAGTAAATTAAGTATAATATATGCTTATTATTTAATAAACATATATTTAAAAGTCACTCAGATGTTCCCGTAACCATATAAAGGTCAACTGCTTTAATAAAGATCATGGGCCATAAGGTCACTTGTAATATCTTTATATTTTGAAGCATTGTTACACTACCCTTTAAAGTAAGAGTGCTATTACCCTCAACTTAGCAATTTGCCTTGGGCACGCACTCCAGTAACTCCTCGGATGTAGTGTAGAATAAAAGAAAAAGTCTTTATTTCATTACAAGTAACACCTAATAGTAACACCCAAATCACAATCATTACTTGGTGAGCTCGTGTAAAAATCAAAATGAGTTAAAAGATAAGTGACCATTTAACTAATCACTTCAGCTAGCAACACCTATATGATTTTGGTTTTAGTATTCACTGGCTATTACCCTCAAAACCTCACTAGTTAACTAGTCCATTTTCCTTCTAATGAGGCTTCTCCACTCTCCAGTACCATACACATACCTTCAGCAAGTGTAGTCTCTCCCTTTTAAAATCTAGACTACCCCAAATCAGTTAATAGTTTCCTCTTTCCCAAATGTAAACCTAACCTGGATGGGAACAACTTTTTCCACCCATACCTCTGACCAAATCCCTGACTGAAATGACCCTTGTAGTGGGGCTTTCTTGTTTAATATCTACTTTACTAAAAAAGGTTTTCTGATGTAGGGCTGTGCTTTGTAAAAGTATTTGAGGACAGGGAGTAGAGAACTGGAACTCTATAGTTAAAGAGGCTGCTCCTGTTACAAAGTGAAGCTCCAATCAAGTGACATTCACAATTTTTTTACATCACTTTATAAATATGATCCCTAGAAGTAAATAATTCTCTCTGGCCAACCAAGTCTATTAGCAGCAGTCTGCTGTGATGGTACATAAAAGGATGTGAAATTAGAAATGCAGCAGTAGAGATAAATCAAATAAATACCGAGCATTGAAGTTTAGTACATTTTTTAGAAGTTTATAGAAATCAAATTAGATAAGTGGGAGCCCAATATAGCCTGAATAGCTTGTTTAGCACAGATAATTTGGTGGCTATGTATCTATTTTATTGTTTATAGGTTTAACTACCTATTAACAAGCAGTGCTGTATAAATAAAAATAGACATATATAAAATATATAAATACAGTGTATACATTTAGAGGCACATTTATCAAAGGTCGAAATTCAAATTGTGAGTTTTTTTCGACTGGGGGGTTATTTAAGAAAAAAATCGAATATCTAAAACTCGGATGAATTTTACTGACCCGAAAACTCGAATAGAATTAGATTCAAATTCGACTAAACCTGATTCGAGTTTTTTCTCCTTGTCAACTCGAATGTCAGGACGGCTACAAACATCTCTAAGTCAGTCTCAGGACCTCTCCCATTGACTTATACATTAATTCAGCAGGTTTTAGGTGGTGAGTAGTTGAATTAGAATTCTGAACGGGCCAGAGTTTGATAAATCTAGAAAATCGAATGATAATGTTTTAAAAAACTCAAATCGAGTTTCGATAATTCCCTAGTCAAATTTGACAGTTTTAACCATAAAAGAAATAGGATTAGAATTTTCAATTCGATCCTTAATAAATCTGCCCCTAAATATATTTTGCATATGCCCATTGTTTTTCTCTAATGATAATCACATTTTTACCAGTGCTTAAAACATAGATATTTAAGAATATTAATAATTATCCAGGGCAACACATTTCTGTGACAATTAAGTTAATTTTAATAACCTCGGTTTAGGAATAATATACAGCTCTATATCGGAAGAGTTTGTTGTTCACCCTGTGCTTAACTGGGTCCCCCCATTATACACCCTATTTTGGGGCCCACCTTTACCCAGTCATCTGCAATAACAACCAAATCTCCAACTCCCCCACTCTTGATAATTTGCGCCTGAATTAATGTTAACCCTTGTAGTTGAAAGAGGCCATATATCCTACCAAAATTACTTAAGGTAGACACAGCATTAGGCAGTGTTGGGAGCATGATTGGGGGTGTGGCCAAAATATTATCTAAAATAGGTCCCATCAGATTAACATTTTAGCCCTAGTGCTTGTGTACTTGTGGTAGGGAAATTTTCAATTCATGTGGTCAGCACCCTAAATAGAAGGTAATACCTTTATAAAAATCTTAGTTAGGATTGTTCAACTCTGATAACAGGAGCTGTGATCTTCAATTGTTACAACTTGGTACATGTGTTACCATGTATGCAGTAGTAGCAGTAATCCCCAAGCTGACTTTCTTTGGGCCCTGTGTCCAGACCTCTAAAATGAGACAATTTCTGTCTGCATTCCCAAATTTTAGTTCCCAAATAGCACCCAGCCTCTACTTTCTTTTGAATACCATAACCAACTATACAATTTTCCATACAACTCACACCCACTTATTTTTTTCCTTTCCCATGTTTTGAACATTATATCTGTAACTTCTGGTTCAGGATCTAATTACTTTAAAATTATATGCTCCCCTCTTACAATTTCAGGGATAAATATTTTCTCTGCTTATTCCTAACTTTTAGTGCCTTGCATGTGGTAACGCGATTGCTATTTCATCTAAATATATGGGGCAGATTCACTAAGCTCGAGTGAAGGATTCGAATGAAAAATACTTCGAATTTCGAAGTATTTTTTTGGTACTTCGACCATCGAATTGGTTAAATTCGTTCGAATTCGAACGAAATCGAACGAATCGAACGAAAAATCGTTCGACTATTCGACCATTCGATAGTCGAAGTACTTGCCCTTTAAAAAAAACTTCGACCCCCTACTTCGGCAGGTAAAACCTACCGAAGTCAATGTTAGCCTATGGGGAAGGTCCCCGTAGGCTTGCTAACCTTTTTTTGATCGAAGGATTTTCGTTCGATCGTTGGATTCAAATCCTTCGAATCGTTCGATTCGAAGGATTTAATCGTTCGATCGAACGAAAAATCCTTCGATCGATTGATCGAAGGATTAGCGCTAAATCCTTCGACTTCGATATTCGAAGTCGAAGGATTTCAATCCGAGGGTCGAATTTCGAAGTATTTTTAACTTCGAAATTCGACCCTTAGTGAATCGGCCCCATGTTAATGCAGCTTAACTGAGAGCATTTTCTTATACAGTAACTATTCACTAAAACACTCTAGGGGTAGCATAATAAATAGCAACAGTTGGGTCCTTATGGGATTCAATCAACAAGCGGCACTAGGGATCATTCACATACTCTGAAATAGTGAGCAAAGTGCAATTTTGTGTCAAAAGAGATGCAACTGCCCTTTACTCCACTGTAAATCATACGCAGTTTTAGAAGTCTGCCTGCCATCATTTCCGGTGTTCAGTGTGCAAATTACATTTGCGTCAAGTTCTTTACGCGCAACTGTGCAGCATAATGCGTCAAAAGTCACAAAATGACTTCATTCAGAAAGTAAGGCAGGAAGGGCTGGTTGGTGATAAGTGCAACTTCACGGAATGGTGCAGAGCACATTTGGACGCAAGTACGTTTAGGAGCAGATTTTCAAACTAGAAATTTGAGTTTTCATATTCGAACATCCGAATATTTTATTTGAATTAGACTATTTGTATTTTTACCCAAAGCAATTTTTCCCCTGTTTTGACCTGCTGAGTACCATGTCACACTTTGAAAATTTGAATATTCAAATTGTTATAATTTGAATATTCAATTTATCCTATCTAGCCTTATGGTTTAGTACATGGTTAAAGGGTGCAATAAAACCCCCCACCTGATGCTATTTTAGCTTGAAAGAGAGTGTTAGGAGTTTTATTATGGACCTGGTAGCATTATTTGTGCTAGGTATTGTTGGTGGCAAGAAAGGCTGCAACAGGGAGAAAGACCAGCAGCAGGATCAATATGAAGATGTACCGCCTGAGCTATGCCGCAATTCTCCAGGACAGCACAGTCTCAGGCAGGGCTTGGGTTTTGCAAGCTGCTTGCAGTTTTTAACATTTTTGGGTCAAATGAATGTAACACTGCAGCATTACCATAAAAATGTGTTAGAGCAAATTAACTTTTAGATGTTTGTAAGTGTTTTTCCAGATGTTATTGAAAAGGGCACCAATGGATGTTAGATATGGCATACCTTTGTGCTGAAAACACCATAAGTATATACGTTATATGTTAGAGCAAATGCACTTAGATGTTTTTAAGTGTTTTTCCAGATCTTATTTTCAAGGGTGCCAATAGATAATGGCAGAATGCAGCATGGTGTAAACAATGGGACATGTTGTTTGGGAGTCAGTCCCATTACTGGGTAATGGACAATATGGACACATACTTGAAGCATGATTAGGGCAAAGTTTGTGGAGGGGAGAAAATGGGCAAAGAGGCCACTGTAGCTTGCAAAGTGACACAGTTTGATCAAGGGACATTTACATTTGTTCCTTTGGACAAGACCTTGTCCCCTTCCATGCACCCTTCTCCTCTGCTGTTGAGGAGATTCAGGGGCTGGAGGAGGAGGAGCAGCAGAAGGACTTGACCCTCAGCAGAGCCCTCTGGTCGGTTAGGCTGGGCTGCCAAGGCTGCCACCAGGTCTCCAAAATGAATGCCTAATCTGATCTCACGCATTTCCTCATGCATTGGGGCCATCCATCGACTCATCCAGAGATCCTGGCACCACTGTTGCCAAAATATTGGCTGCATGGCAGCCAACATTGCCTCAACGAGCCCCACAGGTCTCTCACCATGTCGCTATCCTTACTATTTTGTGGTAGTCCCCCAATTGCTGCAGCAGCGGCAGCATCATGAACTACAAGAAAAATCAAATATAAATATAGATAGATATATTCAACATGTGTATAACCCTTAACAAACAAATGGATGTGAAGGAAGTTGGCAAGACTAATATTCAAAGTTAGATTGGTGTGGGTGTTGACATGTTTGGGGGGGTGGCAAAAACATGACAACATTGGAGTGGAAATTTAAAGGAGAAGGAAAGACTAAAATTAAGTAAGCTTTATCAGAAATTTCTATATAAATACACCAGTAAACCCTCAAAGTAATGCTGCTCTGAGTCCTCGGTCAAAAGAAACACAGCATTTCTTTCCTTTTATTGTGTATACACGGGCTTCTGCATTAGACTTCCTGTTTTCAGCATAAACCTCCAGGGCAGGGCTTGAGCATGCTCAGTTTGCTCCTCTCCCCCTCCCTCCTTCCATCCCTGCTGTAATCTGAGCTCAGAGATGTAAGTGAGCAGGGAGAGACTCAGGCAGGAAGTGATGTCACACCAAGCTTATATGGCAGCTTCTATCCTAAACAAACAGAGACATTGTCTAGAGCTTTTTACTCAGGTATGGTAAAGCATTCTGCAGAATAAATATAACATTCTAGCTTGCACTATTGTGGCTAATCTGTTGACAATAAACTGTCTTGGAGCTTTCCTTCTCCTTTAACATTAATCTGTAGCTTTGAAAAATATGGAGTATTTTTTTGCAAAAAAGGATTGTTTTAAGGGCATACATGAAATTAAAATAAGGAACAATTCTAAGAAACCATTCATTTGAAGAGCTACAGCTTCTGATTAACATTGAAGAGGCACCACCCTCCCAATATAAAATCAGTCTGCATAAGACAGTATAAATGTGGTTTGCATCTTTGATGACACACACAAATAAAGGAAAGGGTTTTTAGTTATGAACATTTATCTTACATCTGGGGGGCACCACAGGCTGGTGACTGGGCTTGGGGTTCAGCTTGGTGTTCTGTAATGTGAACACCAAGCCTCACCTTTTTCCTAGGGTTGCTGAGCAGCCTCATCCTGGTCCTGGTCTCTGTCTGACCAATGCTGTGATGTTTGCGGCAGGGCTGCAATTGTGAATAAATAAACATAAAAGGTATTAAAAACAGAATCATATGGAATTGCAAGTGTACTTGGCTAGCAGCCTGTTGTAAGGAACCCCCACATGCTACAGAACTATTTTATTTCTCATTCCAAATATTAACTCAAAAATACAGAGCAAGGGAGCTGGAATGGTTAAACATGAATCTATAATGGCAGAGCAAGGGAGATGGAATGGTTAAACTTAAATCTATGATGGCAGAGCAAGGGAGAGGGAATAGTTACACTTCAATATTTAATGTCAGAGCAAGGGAGAGGGAATGGTTAAAGTTAAATACAGGACACAACAGCATTGTTTGCAATGATGAGAGCAGAAGATAATGTAATATATGACAATACAGCTGCTCTAGGCTCTGCATGTGTTGCTTGACATGTCACTTTTGCAGATTGAAGTTAATGCAGTTTCTAAACATCTGTGCTATAGTGGGGAAATGGTTAATAAAGAAATGCTTGCCATTTTGTAGATGTTACAGCTGCACATAAATAACTAGTACATACTGTAAACAAACAGCAATGCTGAAAAGAAAAGTATAAGAAACTCCTCAAATGCAAAACAGGAGCAATATTTTCCCAAAGGAGTGAAATGCTAAAGGGAAAATTATACATTTAGCCAAATGATGGGTGAAAAAAGGAGTAAGATTTTTTTTCTATAAAAGTGTACTTACTTCTCCAGTCTGTATCGCGATATTGTCCATCAAACCCTTCACACATCTCTTTGTCCATTGTGTCCAGAAGCTGGTGCTCATAGGACTTCAGTCTGAGTGGAGGGAGAGGCCCTCTGCCGGTCTTCTGGGCTTTAGCTCTTCTGGTGGCTAATTTTGCCCTAATCCTTCGCGTCAGGTCACTGAAGTGATGGATTGTCTGTTACCTGCTGCTAGGTTAGCTGTTGCCTGTAGTGATGAGCGCATTTGTCCCGAATAATTTTGACACGCAACAAATTTCACGTGAGCGACTATTTTTTTGACATGGTGGTGCTGGGAAAAGCACGGGCCCAGGTTAGTGATGGGCCCTCATCGCCATTGTCATCCTCCTCCTCTCTCCTCCATTATAAGCCAATGGGCTCCTCTTTGAACCTCCTGTGGGCCCCCTTCCTTGCCTTGGCCAGCTCCTCCTCCTTGCTGTCCTGGGCCACCCTCCATTGTCTTTGGGCCCCCCTCCTTGCCATGGCTGTCTCCTCCTCCTCTTTGTCCTGTGCCACCCTCTGTGGTCTTTGGGGCCCCCTCCTTGCTGTGGGCTGCTCCTCCACTTCCTCACTGCTTCTCACCTTCCCTGCACTGTGGGACCCCTCCTTGACTTGTGGGACCCCCTCCCTACCCTGGCCGCTCCTCCTCCTCACTGCTTCCCATCCTCCCTGCCCTCTGGGACCCCCTCCCTACCCTGACCCCCTCCTCCTCTTCAAAGCTTCCCACCCTCCCTTCCCTGTGGGACCCCCTCCCTTTTTCTCCTGTTCTTCTCCCCCCTGTATATGGTATGGTAAAAAACTCAAATCGAAATTTGATTTGTATTTAATAGAATACAAGCTATTCAATCAAACTGCAAAAATTTGACTAGCTTGATAAATAAGTGAATAATCAAATTTTTTTAAAAAAAAACGATAATGATTTTATTCGAATTTTACACTAATTGAAATTCGACCCTTGATAAATCTGAACATAAATGAGATTTTAGATTCTAAATAAATAAGCTCTACTTAATAAGCCCTACTTACTGGTCATCTTTCTAAAAGCAGCAAAGCTCTTATTGGCTAGGGGTTACTAAACCTGTGTGATGTACAAATTTTATTGTGTTAACCCCTACCACCTCCTCCTAGCTGTAGCTAATCAATAAAAATTACGTGTTTATTGCTATGTGCTACTTGGCCTTGAAGTACAGTACTTTGCATTTGTCATTTATACTTTGCATATTTTAATGCCCCAAACTTGACTCCAATTTTTTATGGAAAAATAAAAACTTGAATTTTAAGAGATTTATTATGCTCCAACACTGCTAAAAATGGAATCTGTAAATACTCTATTTAATCCTGTCGAGGCCATGTAGAAGTCAATGACAAATGCCCCTTTTACAATTTGAAGATATCGTGACCAGCTTTGGGTTTTGATAATCCAAAAAATTTTAGCGATTCAGGCATCAAATTTGAATGAGTGATTCGAATTTTCAGTCGATTTTGTCGAGACTTTTCCTGACCCGACTTTTTCTAACTAATTATTTGATAAATAAGTTACATTTCTTGGATGGGAGTAGGGTTGAGTTTATTTAAATACAACTACTTTGATAAATTAGAGTTTCAGTAAATAGGCCCTTAAAATAAGCTTACAGCTTTGGCACTGATTATGCCAAATATAGAGTTAGTTGAGGGTCCCTTTGTATCTAAGTTTTTAGCACTTATAAATGGTCCAATACCTATGCTCTATATATAGCAGTACAAACCTTGTAGCACTGTATAAATATATATGGCACATTGTTTGATAAATGCCCAAAAATTTATTCACAATCTTTTCCTTAAAACATACCAGAATAAAACTCTCAGTTCATTTGGTATAACCCGATCTATTCTATGTACGCTTGTGAATTCCATTTTTATTAATTGGCAATGTTCTTTTCAAACCTTGACTTTAAAATGCAGTTTTTCTCTATTCCCAATGGTAATATTATAAATCTTATTCATGGCCATATTTCTGGAAGAGAGAATCATTTGCTATTACTCCTGTCTTCCTCGCCTTTATTTTGTTTCAGTGTAGCTCAGATCTCCCTCCCACTCCTCTTCTTTCTCCCTCTAACAGATATTGTCTCTCTATTTATATTTTGATGGTTTTCTTGAGACAACATTATATATCTGTTAATATTCTGATATTATATTGCACAACTAAAGAATGCATAAAGAGAAATAAGAAAAAAAAGCGTCTAGAAAGAATAGTTCATTCTCGATGAAGCTCTTTCTGTAATTGATCTCTCTTCAGCAGTGCAATGAACATAGCAGCTGCTGTGTAATATGCTTCTCAGATAGAACATCATCATTACGTGCTCCTGTTTTAATAAGCTGCCTTTATTTGACTTGCATATTCTGCTGTCTGGGATAGTGTTTCAGAACAAACAACATCTCTAGGTATGAGGTTTCTGTAGAATGAAATCTAAAAGTTTCTTAACCTATTTCACCTTGTCAGATGCATTAATATAACTGTCACGTACCATACTCACTATAAAAAGAGGTTGCATTTTGGTATATAAATAGTGTTTATATTTTGTTTTAAATCTTCAGAAAGAAAATGTTTTTGTGTCTTTGTCTGTTTGAAACAGAAAAAAAAAACATTTTATAGACCATAAGAAACAATAAGATGTAAGGTCACTTTGCTCCTCTTAGGGCTCCCGCAGTTTTGCCCCTGGCCATAGAAATGTCTTAGAATTAATCATTTGACATAATTTGTTTTGTTTCTTGAGCTAAACTGGGAAAACAGGGCAACTGGAGCAACTCCAAGTCTGGTTCTTGCAAAGTAGGTGATTACCAGCGCTCAGAGAAACATGTCTATTATGCAGGGGGATTAGGCAAAATCTATGTTCAGACCTGTTCATTGCACTCAGGTTGAACATGGAGGGGTATAGTGTTGCTTCATAAATTAATGCTTATTCTTTCAGTAAACCATCCCCCAGGGTCCAACACTGACAGCCCTTAGAGCATTCTAAAGACACAAATGATGTTTAGAGACTATTACTTTTTTAGTGAAGGTTTACCATAACAAGAAATGTGAATTAGCCTACATTACATATTCCTAACTCATAGCCATCAGCTACATCCTGGGAGTAATGGTTTTATGCATGTTTTTCAGTCTCAGCAATTTTATAATAGCCTGTATTTTGAGATATAGAATAATGTACTTTAAATGTTCTTTAAAGGACAGAAACACAAGAAAATGTCAAGGGGACATTTCATATAACCTTTATATTCAGATATATTACAAATCCTTCCTCAAAATGTAATAATGCAGAAAGAAAAACGTTTTGAAAGCATTTTACCTCCTAGAACTGTCATTATATCAGAGTTGCAGAGAGAACCTCTCTGCTCGGGGTCTAGGCTGAAATGAAGAGTGGGAGTGTCTGTTCATTCTCTCACAGGAAGTGGTCACAGCACTGACTGACAGGCGGAACTCTGGAGCTGTGGCAGCCAAACTCCTCCCCTCCCACCCCCTCTGTCCTGTGTGTTTCCAGCTTACACGTAACTGTCTTATGCTGCTGCCTGATCATTCACTTATACAGGGTCGGACTGGGGGGACCGGGGCCCACCGGGACTGTTGCCGAGGGCCCCCCTCCGGCTACCCATCCCCCCACTCTGACGCGCCGGGGACGAGCAAGGAAGCCGCTCGGTGCGCATGCGCAACAGCGCCGCTTGCCGCGCATGCGCAGGCAGCGCTGCTCAGCGCCGATAATTTTTATTTATTTGTTTTAAATATAAATATTTAGAGAGGGGTTCTGGCCCGGCGGGGGCCCATGAGGGTCGGGGCCCACCGGGTATTTTCCCGGTGTCCCGCCGGGCCAGTCCGACACTGCACTTATAACATTATACCTTAAATGCTCAACATAAATCAATAGATGTGGAGGTTAATACAAACTGTAATTGTAATGTAATAGTAGTATTTTATTTGAAGTACAACAGTATTGTCCTGTGTTCCACAGCAAATAGGCATCAGTCACAAATGTACCTGCCCATCTGGACATAATCTATAGTCCATAATGCATTGTTATACACTGTGCAACTCTCTGCCTCTATTACATTATAACACTTATACAAACAGTGTACATTAGTATTTACTGTTATGATATTCCAGGACAGCAGCTGTAGGTTTGTTTTCCTTCATAATGATTTATGATCAGGTGTGGGGAGGTGCAAGGGGACTGCAGCTGTTCTGGAAAAATTTATGATCAGGTGCAGTGATTTGTAATGGGACATACAGCTGTTCTGGAACAATTTATGATCAGGTACAAGGAGTTGCAAGGTAAAATGCAGCTATTGTGGAACAATTTATGATCAGGTGCAGGGAGTTGCAAGGGAATAAATTCAGTTGTTCTGGGATAATTTATGATCAGGTGCAGGGATTTGTAAGGGGAAATGCAGCTGTTGTGGAACAATTTATAATCAGGTGCAGGGAGTTGTAAGGGGATAGATGCAGTTGTTCTGGGATATTTTATGATCAGGTGCAGGGAGTTGTAAGGGGAAATGCAGCTGTTGTGGAACAATTTATGATCAGTTGCAGGGAGTTGTAAGAGGATAGATGCAGTTGTTCTGGGATATTTTATGATCAGGTGCAGGGAGTTGTAAGGGGAAATGCAGCTGTTGTGGAACAATTTATGATCAGGCGCAGGGAGTTGTAATGGAATAGATGCAGTTGTTCTGGGATATTTTATGATCAGGTGCTGGGAGTTGTAAGGGGAAATGCAGCTGTTGTGGAACAGTTTTTGGTCAGGTGCAGGGAGTTGCAAGGGGAAATGCAGTTGTTCTGGGATAATTTATGATCAGGTGCAGGGAGTTGCAAGGGGAAATGCAGCTGATGTTCTGGAATTGTATAACATAATAACAGATGTGGGGGCTTTACAAAGGAAAACCCAAAAGACTTGGATTGCTATTTGTATAAAAGTACATAATATTGTGTAGAAAATGACTATGGTACTTACACTAACTGCTCATACACATTGCCACCAGAAGAGAATAAAATACTAGCAGCAGATTATGTATTATTTATACAGAAGTTTGCTTTTCTTTCTTTTCCACAATTATTGCAGGGCAAGAGAAAGGAACAAGCAGTGAAGGGAGGGGGAGGAAATGAACAGGGCAGAGAGGGGTTAAATAAATAGGACAGAGAGGGAGAGAAAGGAGCAGGGAAGGGAAAACCAGCAGTAAGGGTTAACAGATGTCTGCAGGGAAGGACAGTGACATCACAGACACACCCACTCCTCCCTCATTGGCTGTTGCTCTATAGCTTATACAGAAAGAGCAGTCGGCGGCAGCTCAGATACTGAAGAGTCTGAGACAGGAAGTTGCAAAGGGGGAGGGCTGAGAACAGTTTTCAAGCTAATACAGACATTTTTTGATCCAAAAGGTATTAAAATAAAAACTATTTCTTCTATTTTACATCATTTTACATGGTTTGATGCATTGTGAAAATTTATGCTACTGTATATGTCCCCTTTAATAAAAGCATTCACATATACTTTCACTTGGGGGATGATTCGATAACATTTGGCATATGTTCATGTGTATTCACAAAAAAACAGTGTTTTTTCAGCTGAATATTTTTCTTTTTTAATGTAATAGGGAAAAAAGGATTAGAATACTTGATAAGGGCCTATTTTAGTGCATTTTTTAATAGGAAATAACTGTTTGAGAATATATTGTTGGCAATAATGGTATATTTAACTATGAGTTTTTATAGCAGGTTTCATATAAATATAAAATATATAGATTTATAAACTTGATGGATGTTTGTCTTTTTTTCAGCCAATCTTTCTGCTTTTTTTTTGGTGGCAAAACGGCAACGCAAGAAAAAGATTTGGAAACAGTTCAGAGGTCCAATGAATTAGCGACATTATCTGTACTTTTAAAATTTGGCACATTTTCAAGAAAGAATGATATTTGCATTTGATAATACTGTATCTTTTTTTTGGTAGAGCTTCACAAATATGTATCAACTAAAGGCAGCTAAACACTGCCCAATGCTGTATCTGGCTAATTGTCCTGAAGCCATATAGGGGCCATGTACAGTATGGTTACTATTGTATTGTTCTGTTCATTTGCATTGACAACTACTGGGGTGCATTGACAGCTCCAGTGGCATAACTACCGGGGGTACACCCCCTTAGGTGTCTGTCAGAGTAGCAATAAGCATATCATGAACAGTAGGTTGGGGAAATTTTTCCACAGAGTGTGTTTGAAGGGGGGACCCGGCGGGAGTCCAGGATGCAAATCCGGGCCACACCACAGCTAGTTACGCTACTGGACAGCTCAATTGGTTGAACAGAGCAGAGCTAATATTATCTATATTGCAACAAAAGACAGGACATGTGTCAATACATTTAAGAAAATAATCTGTATAGCGGAAAATTACTTAAACAAGGAGTCTCACTACTGGGAATATATTAGGTCCCTTTGGGGGGGAGCTCCGGGTGAACTTTCCCTTAAAATATACTGGGTAACTATATGAATGTTGCACCTCTAGCTGTAGCTTGGGATATTTTTTTCTTATGCATGTATCAATACATACAGAAATAGACCATGATTCCTTGTCAAATAAATATGTTTAGTGGTGGAGTTACTGGCCATTTAAAGAAAAAAAAGGAAAAGGGAAATGGCAACTATTGCAATTGTGTGTGCACTATGTATGCTGTCTGACAAAATAGCATGAAAAACTCTCTGCTTACACATAAGAAAGTAACAGTATATGAAAAAAAATTCAAATTTAATTAACACCCCACTGAGATGCATACCAACATCTTGCTGACATATCACTTAAGTAAAGGGAGAATATAAATGCCTAAAAAGCACCTACAAGTGGCGCCCTGCTATTAAAACCTTTCAGGCTTAATGTCTCCTGCTATCTCTTTACTTCCCTCCATCTGGCTTTTCCACTTTGGGAGAATCTATTCAATGTTAGAAAAGTGTCTTACATGGTAATAGAGAGCAAGCCAATTAATGAATAGGTCACTTCCCCTTAGACATAACCTAGAATCCATATTATAACAAACTCAGCCATAGCTAATGCATAGCAGCATATTAGTTTTCCTTACAGTTTGCAATGCTTGAAGTAACAGAACAGGCTGTCAAGTTAACCCATATAATGTCACTGAAAGAGTTTGTTTTAAATTATCCTAATTATATAATGATGCTGTACGCTACCTTATAAAAATTGACCAACATTTGTAAAAAATGGAAAAGAATATATATACACACAGACTTAAGCTTAAAGCTGCCAAAAAATGTTATCTCCTTTAAACAAAAAAGCCAGATACTCACGTAAACTTGATTTTTTGGCACAAAACCTCATATGACTAGTTAACTCATACAGGGTTTCCTGAAATATCACATGTGCTGAAAGTCACAAGCAATCCTAAATTGGCCCTTTAGTTTGATATGACCATATATACCATAAAATACAAAGCCCCATATATTACATTAAGCAACATTGACTGAATGATCCAATAGACAGAGCGGCCACAGTATCAACAAAATAATAGCTCCTCAAATCTGTATAGCTCATTTATTTTAACAAACTAATCTCTGGGGTCCCCATTTATAATTGCTCAAGCTTTTCGGCTTGAGTGAACATCAAGAAAACTCTATGGGGCAAATTCACTAACCTCCGAAAATTCGCCAGCGACGGTTTCGCTCACAGCGCAACACTTCGCCAGGCGTAGATTCGCCAGGACAACATTAATTCACTAAAATCCTAAATTGAGTCCAGGGCGCCAAACGCTGGCGAAGTTGCACTAGCGTTACTGCGCCAAGCAAAGTGAAGTTGCACTAGCGTTGCCTAATTTGCCTACAGCAAATACGTTCAATGGATGTATATGTTCCAGCAAATACATTACACTACACACCTTAATAAAAGAAAATAAAGTTGTTATATTGCCCTACACATGAGCCCAGTGTATAGTTTATGTGGCATATGATAGGAAATGTAGGGGGGAAGCTGGTTACCCCCAAAAAAATTACGTTCTTTTGCAGCCTATCGCCCTGAAAAAAGGAAAAGACTCTAGTGTTTTTTAGACTTAGTAAAATTTTCAACTATTTTTTGAGGAACTCCTATTTACTATATTGCACTGGTCTGAGGTGGCGAAGGCAAGTCTGGCGCAAGAGGTAACGTTCAGTAAAATTTGCATCTTAGTGAATTTGCGAAGTTACATCCATTCGCCAGAACACAAATTTGCCAGGCATTAGGGAGCGAAGTACCGCTAGAGTCTATCTCCTTCACTAGTGAAGTTACACCAGCGACCATTGGTAAATCGGCGAAGCTCCGAAATGACGTCACGTTGGCAAATTTTCACCAGCGTTAGTCATTTCGCCCTTTAGTAAATTTGCCCCTATGTGAGTTTCCTTAATTCACGCTGGTTTCAAGCCAAAAAAGCTTGACAAAGTCTGTAATTTTTACAGAACAGGTTTTTCTTATGGAAAGAAAACTTTGGCACCTGGTGTTGGATAAGGTACATGGTCTATAGCCATAGATATTTGGGAAGAAAACGGTATTAGGTTCTCATGTTGTGTTGCCTTGTGCACTTTTTCCCCTCTAATTTGTGTCTGTATACTAGCCACCCAGTCCTGTAAGCTCTACGGGGCATGGACCTCCTTACTACTGTGTCTCTTACCACATGACACTTAATCTTTGTATACTGTGTATATTTATCATATTTATTGGCTGATTTGTCCTCCCTGTGTGTACTTTTAAATGTTGTGCTTTTATTTATATTGTACTGTTATGCATTGTACAGTGCTGTGGTTCCTTAACAGAGCTTTACAAAAAAAGTTATACATACATACATACATTGCCATTATCTTGTGCTGCATTTATGTGCATAAGCAGAGCTTATTGCAGAGTATTGCATTTTCTTGGACTGTAGCTTTTCTGAAGGTAGGTTACTTTTATGGAAGTCAGTTCTATGTGTATAATTTGGAAAATTATTGTAAGTGAAATCTAGTAGTATATGATTATTCTTATGTATGCACCTAAGGAATTACAAGCACATTATTAGGTCTTCTTAAAGGTTGGCAGGGCAGATTTTAAAGTTGTGGCACATTCTGAAGGATGTCATGTCTCTGCTTTCCAGTAGATTCTTTTGTTTTCCAATGTAGTGGCTCCAGGTTTGCCACTTTGCTTTGTGTCAGAATTCTTACACTGAATACAAGTTATCAAACTGTTTCATTGCAAATTTGTTGCTCATATAGTACATTTTCATATGTTTGTCTTTTGTCTATGATCAGTTATTGTCTGTGGAATGTTCACTGGCACAGCACATCTTTAACTTGTAGTCATACTATTTTACTGAATATAGTGTTGTGGGCCAACCTTATCTCAACAAGGGTCTCATACAGCTCCTAACTGTGCAGGTTTTTTTTTTAACTCCTAGGGGTTATTGTTGCAAGTCACATTCAGTGGGTGATCCAATGTGCAAATCTTAATTAGAACAATATATTGTACAGTATTTAACTATCTTTCTACTGCATTTCAGTATTTCGCTAAAATTAGCATTTTCAAAACTTGCTTATTATCAAGATTGTCTGATAGGAATAAAAATAAAATCTCATATATGAATACCAGGAGCTCTCTGAACAGTTTTCTAAACTATTTGGTTAGCATAGATATGGCATTGCGACTAGAAAAGGGTGAAGAAACCCTTAAAATGAGGGTGGGCTACTACTTGTAAGTACCTGCATTCAACTCCTTCACACTAATGTTGTCAATGAAAGAACTAGTGTAAACGAACAGGATGTTCTATGCATCTCAAATGCTCTGATCAAGGCTGTCAGTTATGATACATCTGTAAAATCTTCCACACTCCCCCAGTTATCCTATGATGTATCAGGATAAAGTAAATATTGATTACCTGGGAAAATACAGGGGCCGATCCACTAAAGGTTATTTAAGGAACGATTCATCAAAGTATTTTCGCATGTGCTAATAGACATATCACAAATGTTAATTCTACATTTCTGCACAGCAGTATTCTAATCGCATTGTGATACTTATAGAATAGAATTAATCCTAACGCATTACTCACTAACATCTTTTAAGCGATAAAAGAATAAAAAAAGTGTGATAATTACTGTGAAATTTAACACCTAGGAGTAGGTGTTACTAAACAACATCAGATGGATTACTAGAGGAAGATGTAGTGAGGAGCTGTAGGGCAGCATTTAAAGATCTTTATGTGGAACTGGAGCCTTACGTACCGCCACAAACACATTCACATACCTTGGGCAGGTCCAGAATACACTACATTCTGTGTCATGGATTTATTTTAATTTTCAAGGGAAAGGAATGACTAGAATACTGTAAAAAGAGACTTCAACTCTGCCAGTGGCATCCCAAATTGGTGCTATAGATTGCACTAATAACGTGTAACTATATCAAATGCCTTAAAATATCAAACTAAATAACGCACAAAATAACACATGCTATAAAATACCACCCACAATTCAGCTACAATGAAAGGAAAAATATCACTTCTTAAGTTAGACAAGTAAACTTTTAGTGAATTGATCGTTAATTCTAAAAATATAAGAAGTGATAACATTTTTCCGGCATCTATAAATAACTCACTTAGTGAGTGACCTTTAGTGAATCGGCCCCACAGAGGATTACGTTAGAAATACTTTATATAAATGTTGATGGATAATCTACCATTTTGAGTAAGTACTATAGAAGATATTTATGAAAATTAAAAAAAAATATCTATTTTTACGGTTTTACACAAGACATTTTTTTGGCCAGTGTTTAAATTTGGCCAAATCAGGACAATGTATTGACCATGTCTGCAATATACAGTTTGCAAAGCATAAAAAAGATTATACAGTTTTATTAAAGGTGTTAACATCTAACAACTTGGGCTATAATCAAATATTAGGTCTGTTTGCTGATAACACTATTATTTATATGACTCACCAATCTCTATCACTGGGCAATTTAATATCTTTATTACAAACATATTAATTTCTGAGGTATCTTACTACAAGCTTAACGAAACAAAAACCCAAGCTCTGTGTATCAATATCCCAGAGAAAGAAGAAAGAAGAAGAGCTCTGTGTAACAATATCCCAGACAAACATACCATTTTGAATGGAGGGAACATTCAATAAAGTACTTGGGCATTGTTCTCACTGCTTCTCCCAAAGATCTCTTCAAGAACAATTTTCTGAAACTCTATCAAGATCTACATAAGGAGACAAACTCTTGGAAACATCAGTATTTATCATGGCTGGGGGGGGGGCTCTGTGTCTTAAAAATGGTGGTATTACCCAAGATCTTTTACATATTTAGAACAATCCCCCTGCATATTCCTACAACATATTTATCTAAACTACAGAAATTGTTCTCCCAGTTCATTTGGGCAGGCAAAAAACCCTGAGTGTCTTAATGGATCTTCCAATTACAGGGCAACTGCCATTGAACAAATTAAGGCTTGGATTACTCTAGACTTTGATAAACGCTGGGTGCAAATAGAACAAAGCTTTGCCTTCCCTCCATTATTATCTCAAATTATGGGAACCTCAACTCAAGTTCATCAAACTACAATTGGTCTCACCTATGGGGCTACACTCACTAGATTTATGGCAAAATCCTAAAAAATCCTCTGTAATGTCCCCTCATTTGTCTCCAGTGGCACCTATAACAACGTTAGAATCAGTTATACTGTACCTAACCTCATTATTCATTGAGGAGAATAGTGCTTTGCTCCAGTTCATTACTTAACCAAAAATGGTCTTCGACAAAATCATATGCTTAGAACATTGTTGGGGAAAACTGGGTCTTTGGTGTGCATACCCTCCCTCCCCTTTCCTCCGCCCACTTTTCTTTTACCCTGTTGTTTTGTGTTTAAAGTAGACCTGTCACCCAGACAGAAAAAACTGTATTATAAAAGTCCTTTTCAAATTAAACATGAAATCCAATTTCTATTTTTTATTTAAGCATTCATAGCTGTTTTAAAAATCTCATCTGCTAATTTAAAAATCTCATCTGTCAATAAAATATAGCCAGGGCTTGAGGATGGACATCAGGTCCCCCATTCTGGTGCATAAACAAGATTTTGAGATGATACAAGACTTGCCTTAATAACAGTGTCCACAAAATGGCTCCTACCTGCTTGCTATAATTATGAATTCCCAGATCAAGGGAAACATGATTCAAATAATTTATATAGTGTAATTAAAGTTAATTTTGCTTGACTAATGTGATAAAATAGAATCATGAATATTTTTTTTTTGGGTGACGGGTCCCCTTTAAGTTACAATATTTTTTAAAATTTGCTAAATCAATAAAGACATTAAAAAAAAAGATTATACATTTTGATATATTATTTTGCAAACTGAATCACACATTATACGCACTGCAGCAAGCAAAAGAATCTAAAAAAAACTGGTGCCAGTTGCAAATATTAATAATACGATAGGCAAGTGTTAAAGGGATACTGTCATGTGAAAAAAAAGTTTTCAAAATGCATCAGTTAATAGTGCTGCTCCAGCAGAATGCTGCACTGAAATCTGTTTCTCAAAAGAGCAAACAGATTTTTTTATATTCAATTTTGAAATCTGACATGGGGCTAGACATTTTGTCAATTTCCCAGCTGCCCCAAGTCATGTGACTTGTGCTCTGATAAACTTCAATCACTCTTTACTGCTGTGCTGCAAGTTATTATTATTAACATGTATTTATATAGCGGCAACATATTGCGTAGCACTGTATTGGAGTGATATCACCCCCTCCCTTCCCCCCCCCAGCAGCCAAACAAAAGAACAATGGGAAGGTAACCAGATAGCAGCTCCCTAACACAAGATAACAGCTGCCTGGTAGATCCAAGAACAACACTCAATACTAAAAACCCATGTCCCACTGAGACACATTCAGTTAAGGTGGCCATAGACGCACCAATATTATCGTTCGAAACAACTTTTCGTCCGATATTCGGAGCGTGTATGTTGAACGACCGATCGTTCCGCGATCTGTCGTACAACACATAACAATCGTTTAGTCGATCGGACAGGTTTGAAAATTTTGGTCGGTTTCCCGCAATTGTCTGACAGTATCTGAACGTGTTTGGTAAATTGTTCGACAATCACCATGGTGATTGCTATGGCATGGTGGGGAAATTTTTTTCCGTTCGTACGTATACGAAAGTTTGTATATCATAATAGCCTAGATAGACAGTACTGTATGTAGAATGGTATGGTTACTATTATTTTAGTTCAATTTAATATAAATGTTCTAGACTACTAGAAATTTAACCCAATAGACTGTTTTTGTTTATTATTTCCATAGGTATGTATATAGTATCCCTTTTGTGAAGTGAAGATTGTGATCATATTTTTTATTTTTGAACCAAAAATATTTTCCACGCCTAGGTAATCATCTAGGCAATAATAACATAAGATTTTTATAAGACAAACAGCTATAACATTACATTTGCCATAACTATGACATCAGTATTTTTTAAGCACACATTCATCATAATAAAGAAATATAAAACATCAGGCAAATATGCCAAAAAAAAGTATTTTTAAATCAAAGGTTTCACCAGACAAGATACAAAATTGTGTAGTTTTTTATTAATCAAGTTTAATCTGCACTACGCTCCTCTCGGCATCTGTTTCTCAAACCAATATATAGGGGGGGGTTCCTTTTGCCTGGAAGATGTCATGCCTCTCTACATGCAGGGTTTGTGCAAAAGGCAGTTATTATAAATTTGGTTTGAACTGGAATCAAGAGTGAGCTAATACCTCTGCTAGGAAAGGAGTCCCTATATATTGGATCATTCACCTGACATCCAACTGCTGCATGAAGACAGAATGGAGAGAAACAGATGCTGAGAGAGGGATAGTGAAGATAAACTGGATATAAAACTGTACAAGATTTTCAAAAACAGAAATATAAAACTTAAGGCAAATATGCCAAAAAAAAGTATTTTTAAATTCAAGGTTTCACCAGACACCAGATACATTGAGAAGGAAAAACAGCAGCCTGCCAGAAAGCATTTCTCTCCTAAAGTGCAGGCACAAGTCACCAGGCCCGGATTTGTGGAAAGGCCATCTAGGCCTGGGCCTAGGGCGGCAGGATTTTAGGGGGCGGCATGCTGCCCAACCACACCCACATTGGTTCAAAAACAATGGGAATGCGCTGGAGATACAATAATTTTTTAAATTTCCCATGCGCCTATCCCCATTGATGAAAATTTCCTCGAATAAAGGAGAGGGGACAGGGGCGACGAACGGCAGTGGGCCTAGGGGCACCCATTATGTAAATCCGGCCCTGCAAGTCACATGACCAGGGGCAGCTGGGAAATTGACAAAATGTCTAGCCCCATGTCAGATTTCAAAATTGAATATAAAAAAATCTGATTGCTCTTTTGAGAAATGGATTTCAGTGCAGAAGTGGGCTGGAGTAGCACTATTAACTCATGCGTTTTGAAAAAAACATGTTTCCAATGATAGGATCCCTTTAAGTATATGGCTTTCACTTTTACATTAACTTTTAGGGGCAGATTTATCAAAGGTCGAATTTAGAGTTCATGGGAGTTTTTAGAAACTCCCATAACTCCCATGAACCCGAAATTCAACCGAAATTCGAGCAACTGCAATTTTTCAAAAAATTTGAATTTTGCAAACTCAGGTAAATGGGAATGAATTTAAAAAAAAATTGAATCTCGAGCTATTTTTGTGTACTTCGACTAGGGAATAGTCCAAATTTGATTCGAATTTGAAAAAAATTTGAATAGCTAAATTTATCATGTACTGTCTCTTTAAAAATTCGACTTCGACCATTCGCCATCTAAAACCTGCCAGATTGCTGGTTTAGCCTATGGGAGGCCTCCTACAACCTATTTGGAGTCAATTGGTGGACTTTGAAAAAGGAAAAACTTTGAATCGAATTCAAACGATTGCACTATTCCTTCAATTCATACGAAAACCCCGAATACAGACCTATTGATCAAAAACTGACCTATGCGACCCAAAAAAACTTTGACTTAATTTCGGTTGGTCTTTTTTAATTCGAATTTTGACATTTTTTTCAATTCAAAATTCGACCCTTGATAAATATGTCCCTTGAATTTCAAAATTTGAAATTCTAATTTTCTCTTTCGACCCTTGATAAATCTGTCCCTTAATGTGAAGTAAAGAGTGATATTCTTATACTATTGCAGTTAGTTTTCATTTTTTATTATTTGTGATTTGTAAGTTATTCAAATTTTTATTCAAAACGCTCCAGTTTGCCAATGCAGCAATCTGGTTGCTAGGGACCAAATTGCCCTAGAATTGGTTTAAATACACTGGAGGGTCTAAATAGAAATCTGAGTAATAAAAAGTAGCGATAATAATACATTTGCAGCCTTATAGAGTATTTGATTTTTAGATGGGATTAATGACAATAATTAAACTATATAAAAAAAAACAACGAAGACCATTTGAAAAGTTGCTTACAATTGGCCATTCTATAAAATACTAAAAGTTAACTTAAGAGGCCTTTTAAGAGGCATCCATAGAAAAAAAACATGCAGTTTGATTAAATCAGACTATTTGCCGTGTGTTTATGAACACTGCCCCATTTAATGGTTAGTTTTGACAAATGTTTTTTCCTATCTTTTGTAGATGTCATTTCAATTTGAAGTAAATAAGATGTTCTGTTTTTAAATTATTTAGACACTGTTCTATAGGTGTTAAAGGGATTAACATATCTACCTTATTTATTCAGACCAAAGCTGGGGAATGTTAAACTCAGTCAGGCATCTGTCATTTTTGTAAACAAATGCTTAGATTGTTATGCTCAAATGAATTTGTTCATCTTCAAGAAAAATATTGAATATAGTTTTTACAAAGTAGGGTACTAATACAGTAGCTCCATATGTAGATATAGGGGATCTTCAATGGTAACTGGTGGTAACATAAATAACAATTGGAGCAGATTTATCAAGGATCGAATTTTGAATTTGAAAAACGTTGAAATTCGAATTAAAAAAGACCAACCAAAATTAGATCAAAGTTTTCTTTTGGCCAATTAGGTCTGTTTTCAATCAAATAGGTCAGTTTTTAATCAAATTTGAATTGTACGAATCAAAGTAATAGCGCATTCGATCAAATTCAATTCGAAATTTTTCGAAAAAAAAAAAAACCCTTTGGTTTTTCAAAGTCCATCAATTGATTCCAAATAGGTTGTAGGAGGTTCCCCATAGGCTAAAACAGCAATTCGGCAGGTTTTAGATGGCAAATGGTCGAAGTCGAATTTTTAAAGAGACAATACATAGAAATTAGATTTTTTTTCTCTCGAATTTTCATTTGGACCTTTGATAAATCTGCCCCTTAATATAACAAAATAAATTAATCTGTGGGTGCACTTGTGGAGTCCTGGGCATTTGCACCAAGAAATACTGGGGAGCACCAAGAAATACATGATATAAGCATCTCATGCTCTAATCCCAATATGTAATAAAAGGCAAAAAGTTTGCCCAGGTGCAGTAACCCATAGCAAACCAATAACATTTTATCAATGTATGCTTTTAAACAGATGGCAAACAAATTTGTGATGAGTCACTCGTCCCATATCACATTTTTGTACCTTTTATTACATAACCCCATATGATTTCACATGTTTGGTTGGGAAATTAGATACAACCAGACTAGAACAATAATCAGGTCACCAATTGACTGTCTTGACCTTAATATGATAGAGCATTTATATTGAGGATTAGTAACCTGTTAGGTATTTGTCTCTCTATAACTTGTATAATAAAGTTGATTCAAGCTTTTTTGTGTTCTGCTGAATAAAGGCAATGCCACGGGGACTGATTTTTGGACATTATAATGTCCATTCATCCCCTACAGCATTTTATTAAAATCACCTGGAAGAACTTATATAAGTATTGTACTAAAAGCAATTGAAAATAAGAATTCTCTTGAACCTCAGAGGCCACTTTATTTCCATCTCCTCTAAGCTTAAAAACCAAAGAACACTCCGCATATCGAAGCTGGAAAGCCAGCTGACACTCTGGGAGAAGCTATATGGCCATACTCCATCCAGGCTGATAAGACTAAAAATCTCCCAGATGCGTAGGGACCTTAAAACCCTACTTCTGGCTGACACAGAAAAGGCCCTCCGATGGCTCAAACAGAGATACTACGAGAGTGGGGATAAGGCTCATACTTTATTGGCCAAGAAATTACGGGAACAAATGGCCCAGACGGCTATCCCGTCTATAGATACGGGTGATAACCAGTTAGTATATTCTCCTGAGGCCATAGCTGAGACATTCAGTATTTATTACTCCAAATTATACAACATAAACGCTCGATCTTCATTATCAGGGAAGCCCACAGATCAGTTGAGAGAGGCATTTCTAAGGGACAATATTAAAACTCGGCTTACCCAATCTGATCTAGAGACTCTCAATGCTCCCATATCTGCAGAGGAAATCGCAGCAACAATAAAAACTTTTCCCACAATGAAGCCCCGACGGTTTTCCGTATGCATATTATAAGGCGTTTCCTAGTGTTCTTCTCCCCTATCTGACCCAGCTCTTTAACTCTTTTCTCACTGGATCTCCCATTCCACGAACAATGTTGACCTCGTATATTACTCTGCTGCTTAAGGAGGGCAAGGACCCCAACCAGTGTGGAAGCTACCGCCCCATCACCCTACTAAATTCAGACCTTAAATTATTTACAAAAATTTTGGCCAATAGACTTGCCCCCTTAATGCCTAGGCTTGTCCACCCTGATCAGGTTGGATTTATTCAGGGCAGACAGGCGGGAGACAACAACCGCAGAGCTATTGATGTGATTGATCTTATTAATAGAGCCCAAATCCCAGCGGTCATACTCAGTCTAGACGCCGAAAAAGCATTTGACCGCTTGGATTGGAGCTTTCTGTTCGATCTGTTACGAACCATTGGGTTTGACGGCCCATTCCTGACAGCAATAAAAGCTCTATACTCTACACCTACAGCAACCCTTAAATTACCTGGGGCTTCTAGCCAATCCATCCCTATATCAAATGGCACCAGGCAGGGTTGCCCGCTTTCTCCCCTTCTCTATGCCCTTAGCATTGAGCCGCTAGCTACGGCTATACGGGAACATAATGACATTACAGGTCCAAGACTGGGGGATAGCGAGTTTCGGGTAGCCCTGTTCGCTGATGATGTCATTCTAACCATTACCAACCCCATAATCTCCCTTCCTAATTTACACAGACTGCTTACTCAATACGGCAAGCATTCGGGTTATAAACTGAATCTCCAGAAATCAGAGGCCCTAGCTTTGAATACTCCCTACCACACAAGGGAACTGTTGAAAGCTAACTTTAACTACAAATGGAGAGAACATTCTCTTCGCTATCTTGGGGTACACTTGACAAAATCCTACTCTCAACTTTTTAAATTCAGTTACATCCCACTACTGCAATCCATCTCTTCGCTCTTGGAGAAATGGGGCGCCTATACAGTGTCTTGGTTGGGTAGGATAACAGCTGTGAAGATGTCCATTCTTCCTAAATTGTTATACCTCTTTGAGACTCTCCCTGTGACGGTGCCTAGTACTGTCCTACAGAATATTCAGAACATGTTCTTTAAGTTCATTTGGGGCGAAGTCGAGGCACAGAGTCTCTAAAAAAATAATGACCATGAACAGATCTCGGGGGGGCTGGCGGTCCCCAATATCCGCAGATACTATGAAGCGGCACAACTGCGACAGGTGCTAGCCTGGACCACCTACAACCCTACCTCGAGATGGGCGCTCATTGAATCACTTTATCTGGCACCTACACACCAAAATGCTCTTCTGTGGCAGACCCCCAAACCGGTGAAGCTACCACTCAATGTCTTACAGGCAACTAAATTCACTATTAGAATATGGGAACACTGCTCCAAGAAATCACCCTTGACCAACTTTCCGTCCCCAATGCAATCCGTTCTGGCTAACCCTCACTTTATTCCAGGAATGTCTCCCTCCTTCCAGAAACGTTGGGGTTCAAAAGGCCTCTTTAGAATACATGATTTTATCAAACCATTGGAGAATAGACTATACTCATTCGCAGAACTTCAAGAGAAGTATCAAATTCCCCAGAGTTGGTGCTATGACTTTTTGCAAATTCTACATTTCATTAAAGGAGTGTTCAAGGGGCGTCCTCCGTCCAGCTCACTGCCGTTTTTTGAAAAGAAATGCCTTGGTGGTCTGCCACAGAAAGCACTAATCTCAACTATTTATTCTATACTAAACACAGAATTGGAGGACCCATTTCCTAAACATTGGTACATGCTACAATGGGAGAGAGAGCTCTCAACCACTTTCACCATGGAACAATGGCAAGAAATATGGGAAAATGCCAGGAGAAGTGTTACTTGTGTGAGGCAGAAAGAAAGTGTTTACAAGGCTATCTTTCATTGGTACTATACCCCGGTGAAATTAAGTAAAATGTACCCAACCACCTCAGCAATGTGCTGGAGGGACTGTGGACAAGAGGGCTCTCTCTCCCATATTATGTGGTTCTGTCCAAAACTGTCTGAATTTTGGAAAGCTGTTGGGGTTATGGTGACAAAACTCTTTTTTTTATGAAATTCCAATACATGCTTCTAATGCAATACTAGGCCTACCCAATGTAGACATCTCCCCCCCCCCCAGAACAGAAACTCCTGAATTTCATATACACGGCAGCCAGACTGTCTATTACTCCCAATTGGAAATCGCCTCATGCCCCAACAATAGGCAAAACAATTTCACATATTCGTGATATGAAATTAATGGAAGAAATGACAGCCAAGCATCACAGATCCTTACCTAAGCATGATAAGGTTTGGTCAAAATGGGATTATTATGTGTCTCAAACACGTGTACAGGAATAGGGGGAATAATGTTTGTTGATACGTTGACCCCTGCATAGTACCTTTTTCTTAATCAATGCTTTCCAACCATTTCTGTACCACTGTAAGTTTATTCTGGCATCCATGTAAGCTCCCACTTCTTTTCTTTGCCAACTGAGAACTCTGTGACAACGATAACCATGACCTTTCTTCCTGTTATATCTGTATCGTGTGATTTTATTATGCTTGGAAACTTAAATGCTAAAACCAAATAATATTTAAGTTAGTCCATGGTTCCCACGTGTGCTGTGGTGCCAGAGTACTGACATCATTGAAACCTAAGCTTAGTGCCAAGTTTAAAATAAAAGGACACTGAAGCTGTAAGTTCAATGCTCAAAGGTATATATTTCTGATAAATTCTTGGTTCCTGACTCATCTGCTTTGATTTTTGACTACGCCACCTATCTGCATGACTTTTGCCTGGATTCTGACCTTGAGCTTCTTTAACCCACTGTGTGCCACATATTGGACTGTTCCTGCCAGTTTGTGTTCCAGCTTCCTCCTTGGCCCTGACTTCAACACCAATAAGAGCTGTCAGGCCCTAACAGCTAGCCCCTCACCATGAACTACTAGAAAAAGGCAGACAAAACAATTAAAATAGTCTTGTGTACCTTTGCCCCAAAGCTGATTTTTTTGTTTAGTCATGTTTCTCAAAAAATAATCCAGTTTATTTCCCCCTGTGTAGAAGCATTATGCTATCTCATACATCACTCATATATCACTAAGGGTCAAAGTGAAAATTTGAATTAAAAAAATTAAAATTTTGAGCTATTTTTTGTGTACTTTGACAAGGAAATAGTCCAAATTCAATTTGAAGTTGAAAAAAAATCAAAAAAATGTGAATATCGAAATTTATTGAGTATTGTCTCTTTAAAAATTAGACTTCGACCGTTTGCCATCTAAAACCTGCTGAATTGCTGTTTTAGCCTATGGGGGACCTCATAGAACCTATTTGGAGTCAATTGGTGGACTTTCAAAAATCCAAGTTTATTTTGGGAAAAACTATGAATCTAATTTGATAGAATACGATGTTACTTCGATTTGTATGATTCAAATTTGAATGAAAACAGCATATGCACCTAGAAAAAAATTTAATTATTTAATAAATTTTGGTTGGTCTTTTTTTATTCGAATTTTTAAGTTTTTTTTATTTGAAATTTGACCCTTGATAAAGCTGCCCCTAAGTATAATAACTAACTAAACCTTTGAGAAAACAGAACACATACTGTATACATTAACTGCTGAGTACTAGGACTACATCACTCAACAGAGGAACAGTTCTAGCACAGAACAACTCTGAGAGGATTCACAAAAACAAAATTCCAATTAATACTCCTTGCATATTTGTGCTTTATCTTAGACTGGCTGTGTTTGCTAACAAAAACACAGTAGATGGTAAACAATGATATAGCAATACTAGTATATTAAATTATATACAACCAATTATATTGTATTCCTGAGGCCCAATAAACATAGTGATATGTTTCTTTTTAAAAAATATTTTATAGCTATGGTTCCAATTAGATGAATAGATATGAATGCAAATTCATGCATTTAGTTTTGAAAAATTGAGGAAAGCATCTTGATATTAGAAAATACACACAGACTTAAAAAAATTAAACTTATGTTTTCTGAGCTTATCAGAGCGATTAGCTAAATCATATTATAATATATTTGCAATTTGGAGCAATAAAACAGATTATCTATAATGAAATGCAAACAGCCATCCTGTAATGAATCACTGAAGTACTTTTTGTCAATTTATATTTTTCTTACTGTATTTCTTCGTTTGTCATTTAAATGCTAGCATCTCAGCTAAATCAGGATTATGTTATTTTGGCTGAAATCCCAAATACCCATTTATCTATGGTAAATATCTATTACTGTTTTCAATGATCAAAAGTTAGTATTTAAAAAAAATAGAGCAATGCTAGAACACAATCCATTGAAATATGATTTTATTTAAAATTATACATGTATTTCTTAGTTTTCAAACAGTTTTTAAGGAGCACAAACTAAGATAGATATATATATATATATATATATATATATATATATATATATATATATATATATAATTTTACATATACAGTATGTACAGTATATATGTAAGAGCTAACATGAAGTTCAGTTGTGGGGGAGAGACCTAAATGGAAATGGTTTAAACCTCATTCCATTATCTAACTACCAGTGAAAATAAAAATGATCTCCTGAGCCTTGCTTAACTTATATATTAAAGAAGACCTGTACACATAAATTAATCAAGGACAAGCTTCAAATTGAGGATTTCATTAACCACCTGGTCTTATAAGAAAATGCTTAGATTTCATTGACTCTTATTAGGTATGCCACATTATCTGTACAAATTCCAGCACTTACAGAGATTGGCATTGGTTTAATGAGCATTACCTGGCTAATAAAATATACATCATAACTCTTAGCTAAACTACATACAAATACATAGGGGGTTATTTACTAAAACTCAAATTTATCTCATATTTTTATTAACCAAAATCCCGTTCATGATTTTATCTTATTTGTCAATAAACATGAAAAGTCAGGGTGGTAAAAGACTTGAAAATTAAGCAAAAACCTGAATCGTACTTATTTTTCGGATTTGACTCCATTATTGCTCGATTTTTTCTCAGGTTATCACCCCTGAAAACCCCCAATATTTTGAATTATTAGATGAAACCCAATGCAGATCACAATACAGTATCTGCCATTGACTTCTACATGACCTCGGCAGGTTTGAAATGGCGGATTTTCAGATTCAGACTTTAAGCAGCTTCGGGGGATTATAAATCTCTAATGTCTTTAAAAAGTTTTTTTTTTTCAAAAATAAATTTTAGCCCAAAAAACCCAGACCAGACAAAAATCAAGGTTCAGCAAGTAACCCCCACAGACTTCACCTGGGATACAAAGAGTATCTCACTGTGTAGGTCTTCTCAAAACTAATAAAAGTAAATATATGTGTTGTTGAAGCAGTTGGGTGAACCAGCTTTGTTGATATCTGAGTGTTCCTCAATCAAGAATTTCAATACAGATCAGCTCAATACAGTAGTGTTCCAAGAACTTTTAGGGGCACATTTACTTAGCTAGAGTGAAGGAATAGAATAAAAAATACTTTGAATTTCGAAGTATTTTTTTGGCTACTTCGACCATCAAATTGGCTACTTTGACCTTCAACTACGACTTTGACTTTGAATCGAATAATTCGAACTAAAAATCGTTGGACTATTCGAACATTCGATAGTCGAAGTACTGTCTCTTTAAAAAAAACTTCGACCACCTACTTCGCCACCTAAAACCTACCGAGCATCAATGTTAGCCCATGGGGAAGGTCCCCATAGGCTTTCTAGCCAATTTGGGATCAAAGGAAAATCTGTCGTTTCGAAGGATTTAATCGTTTGATCAAACGATTTTTCCTTCGATCATTTGATATTCGAAGTCGAAGGATTTTACTTTGACGGCCGAATATCGAGGGTTATTTAACCCTCGATATTCGACCAATAGTAAATGTGCCCCCATATGGTAAAATCCGTCAACAGGGGCATTTTACAGTGTCTCTGAGGGCAACAACCTTAATTATCTGCTCATCAATATTGCACCTAAGAGCTGCATCAGAATGTGTTAAACTGCAAGAAGAAAGTACTGCTGCACACATTTTTCACATCTTTGTTTTTTTAATTAATTTAATTTAACCCCTACTCTATTAGAGTTTACACTTGAGGGTGTGCTAACCAGTCAAATAACATAATAGACTTAAGATATCCTATATAATAAAGTTGAAGTGTCTCTGCGTCCAGTCCCTGTGTCCGTGGGATTGCGCTACTGCGCATGTTCCCCACGGACCGTCGTTTCATATGTTCTAGTGCCCGTTAATTTAACAGGCTTAATATCTAGTCAAACATAACATATCAAAAACATTACCAAAGTAGTGTTGGCCAAGGTAATAATTACAACAAACTTTCAGAATATTTCATTTCAAAAATGATTCAAAAAACTTATAAATAAATAAATCTGCACCATATATACAGTACATACTGTCCTGTGGTCTACAGGAGGAATTGTTAATGGCTCCACTCAGGGGGAAAAATAAGTGAGAAGGGCAACTATCTTATTTCTTTTTTAAAATGGAGAAGGGTGATTGGTAGCTGCAGTCCAAATAATCTTAATAAACTTTCCATATGGATATTTTACAGAAAAGTGATTAAAGCCTTATACTGTATATTTTGTAGACAAAGATGCAATTATTTGTTTTTTAATTATGAATGTGTCTACAAAAAGTGACTAAATACGTTTTAAAAAAAAGTGACAAATATTTTTCATTGCAATATTTGGGATATTTTCAATTGACAAAATTTGAAAAGTTTAAAACTCAAATGTGGAAAAACTTGAGTTCAAATTATTTTCTACTGTTTTCTCGAATCCCTGGATAAATGCAATCTCGAATTTAAATGCAGGTATATAAGCTCCATTCCTTTATGCCAGTGCTGCCAGTGCTTCCTGTGTGTGCCATACCCTGCCTGCACTATGCTTCCTGTGTGTGCCATATTCTGCCTGCCATATGTTACCTGTAGGATGTGACCCTGGTAGTGTTTGTTAGCATCTGAAAATTATTGTTAGTAGCCCCTAAGGTTTTTAATCATGTGTTGGGTGGGGACTGCATTATCCACAGGGGAGGAGGAGGCGTATACATTTAAGGCTATATTTTAATATGACTTCAATTTTACAGATAAAGTATGAGTGATGAGTGATATCTCTGCAAGTGAGAACCAATCATTTGGTTTTTGGTGGCTACCACCATTAATGTGGACATGATCTTAAAAGTTCTTGTGGTTACATGGGTGTAGTTTAAAGTGGGCATGGTTTAAAAACAGGGAGTGTTCAACACTGGCTTCCATCAAGTAGAGATATTCCAGCCCTAGGTACCTCAGAATTTGCACAGCACTGATTTAGGCCATCAAATCTGCAGTTGGCAGGCCACCAGAAAGGGTGAACTGGACTTTTAATGGATGCTTCACACTTCTTATGCATATTTATATGTACATGCAATAATTCACTCAAGGAGATTTATAAGAATTGTTTTTGACTCCCGGGACTGCCCAAAACTTCCATATATTGGACCAATAAAGGGCACTATCTACCATGTCTTCCACTATGCTTTATTTTTTTTATCAGAGTTCCAGCATAGGTGGGGGTTTGTGGGAAGTGGCACTTTGACTGTAACCCCCTTCGGCTGCAACCCCCTTCAGATTCTA
This sequence comes from Xenopus laevis, assembly GCF_017654675.1. Taxonomy (NCBI): domain Eukaryota; kingdom Metazoa; phylum Chordata; class Amphibia; order Anura; family Pipidae; genus Xenopus; species Xenopus laevis. The sequence goes on from NC_054379.1 coordinate 121,269,336, forward strand.
ATTTTATCTCACACCACTTCCATTTTATTATCTGAGCACTAAATCTCAATATATGTTTATATTGCACTACAAACTTTCTTATTGCAGTCAAGGATTGTGTTATTGCCATATTGCATCACGCAACATATCCTTTCTGTGCATAACTGATTATGTGCTAAATTATTATTATTATTATGATTAATTATGTGCTAAATTATTATTATTATTATTGTGCTTAATTATGTGGTTAAACAGGACTGTAGTCAAGTTCAACACTGGACAGGGAATGAAGAGTTCAGCGTAGTTAGGAGATAGACTTAGTTGAACACCAAGAAAACATTAGCAACAGCAGTGTCATGAACAGGGTGAAATGGACCTACAAGCTGTTCATACCTTGCAACATGAGAACATTTACTGTCCATATTTTTAACTGTGCTTGCAAATAACACAAAACATAAATACAGAAAACCTCAAAGTTTCAGAGTTATTCTAAAAGAAGATTCATATGATATATTTTTGTTGAAGGAAGCAGCTATTATATAAGGTTCTGAAAAATTCATTGTATGTTGTACTTCTGAAAAAGTGTTTTATTAAAAATTCTATAAAAAGACAAGATAAAAAATATAAAGTGTCTCAGCTTTTTTATAACAAATACATAGAAATTCTTCATTACTTTGTGTCACCTTCAGTCACAAAGAGCACAATATATGTCTCAAGCCATTACCACTACAGTACAAAAACAAAAAAGGGCATATTTTAGTTTCTGCAGGCTAATTGGCATTTTTTTGTCTTTACCAAGCACATATTCTCCTAGAAAATAGATTAATTATATAAATAGATAAGCAGTGATTCAATTAGAATAATTTCTGAAAAAATATTTTAAACATTTTTAATAAATATCCATTAAGGTTGCTAATATTACTGTTTATTTCACCAGATCCTGTATGAATTAGTGTAACATTTTGCATGTTGGCATTGTTTATGATATCTTATGATTATTGATAATAGTAGAATCAAGCATAGGTGATGAGATTGTTTTTAATAGACTCAACTTTTTATTATTTATAATATTGGGAAAAAATATTGGGAACAGGTGGGAAATAATCTGAATAGCAAGAAAATATCAAGTGAATTAATGGTTCATCTCCTATTATTTTAGATAAAGACCAACCATCTCTAGAAAGTTTATTCTGCCTAAGACCTGGAATTTCACAAATGTTGCCCTATAGCTGTATTCTTTTCAATCTTCACAATAGTGATAAGTGGGCATCAAAGAATGCTATGATGCCACCAACCAAAGTTATGGAAGGACACAGAGATATAAGGCCAAATTTATATTAGAATATATGAACAGTCAAAGTCTGGAATCCTGGTCAACACTAGAATAGATGTAATTTATCCACATAGAGTGTTATGTAAAAAAAACGCCAAAATTTGCATTCCACAATGAAATTATATTCATTGCACAGTTTATGAATATAAACAATCTTAAGACATGTTTGAAGATGGAAAAGTTACTGTGTTTTCATCAAAACACTTTATTACATTCAATGCATAGGGGCCGATTCACTAAGCTCGAGTGAAGGATTCGAATGAAAAAAATTCGAATTTCGAAGTATTTTTTGGGTACTTCGACCATCGAATTGGTTAAATTCGTTCGAATTCGAACGAAATCGAACGATTCGAAGTAAAAATCGTTCGACTATTCGACCATTCGATAGTCGAAGTACTTTCCCTTTAAAAAAAAACTTCGACCCCCTACTTCGGCAGCTAAAAGCTACCGAAGTCAATGTTAGCCTATGGGGAAGGTCCCCATAGGCTTGCTAACCTTTTTTTGATCGAAGGATTTTCCTTCGATCGTTGGATTAAAATCGTTCGAATCGTTCGATTCGAAGGATTTAATCGTTCGATCGAACGAAAAATCCTTCGATCGATCGAACGCAGGATTAGCGCTAAATCGTTCGACTTCGATATTCGAATAGTCAGAAAAATAGTCATGCTGTTTGGCATTGGGAATGCTGCAAAAAAAAGTGCCCATTGATATGTTTTATCGAATTTTCACAGTTCAATATTTTTTGTTAAAGTAAAAGGAACAGATTTGCCCATCACTACTGCTAGATTTTTAGTTATTAATAATTGATCCAACAAGGCAAAACTTGCCTACAATTCAACTTCACAATCAACTCATAGTGCTGAGTGAAACTGGCATGTTTAGCTTTGTCAAAACCACAGAAGAATTCTGCAACGCAGAATGATTTTGCCAAAAATGTACTGGAGTCAATAGAAAGGAAAAATTACATTGCAGTTAAGGTTGTTTTAGCTCTATAATACCAGTGACCAGGGCAGTGTCAAGGCATGTGGTTGTCAGGACCCCCCTACTAAACAATTGAATAAACACTGACAATAATCCAGAGAATGCGTAACTACTCCATTGGAGTGAACATGCCCCCTGCCATGCTGGATACCCAGCTGCACTGCGTTAAGGTGGGCAAGTGAAGGCATAAGTGGGCCACACTTCGAATTCGTACCTCCTGGGACAATTACCAGAGGAGATTAAACACCACACCACAAAAGCTAGGGGCACTAGCCCCTTCCCACTCTGGAAAACATTCCCCCTCTAAACCCCATGCTGCCAACCCCTCTCGTCAAACCATATTAGGGTGGGTGGTCTGGCTGGATGATGCTTCTGACAATGTTCTCTGGCTTCATCTCATTGTGCAATCTCCTGGTTACCTAAGATATGCTTCCCTCCTCCTTTCTCCCTATGATCTTACTTTAAACCCATCCACCCAGAGCTGGACTGGGCCGGCGGGACACCAGGAAAAAACCCGGTGGGCTCCTGGCTCTTGTGGGCCCCGCCGGCCCATATCTGAAATTTGGAAGCTTCCTCCTGCCGTGCAAAACATTGCATGATTGTGCACATGCGCACATGCACACACCCGGTGAGGAGCTCTGGCGCACAGCAATGCAAGCTCAGCAAGGGAAACCAGAGGAGGGCCCTGGGACAGCAGCCCTGTTGGGCCCCAGGCCCCTCAGTCCAACCCTGCATCCACCTCCCTGCCTTCCTAGCCCTGTCAAGGTTCCCCTCCTTCTGGTAGCTCCAATACATTGCCCTACCATACATAGGGCACTCCTTTCCACTATGCTACAACTGATCTTCATAGATAAGAAATGATCTCAATGTCTTTCAAACATGATGCCTGAACACCAAGGGAGGGCTGGGAAGGATTACATCCCATAAGCTCTTGAGGAAGGCAAGTGAAACATAATAATGATGTCTGCATTTTCAAATTTTTCCCAGTATAACAGAACACATAATGACATTTTAGTGTGGAATCATGAAAACGTTTGCCACAAAACTGTACTGGGTAAAAAAGTTCACTCCTCCCTAGAGACATTTTTTTGGACTGTCACCTACTTAAAGGTTTCTCATTAGAATAATGAAATATTTAAGTATACCCAATGACATTCCTTAATTTTACATAATAAGCACAATTGAAAGCTTTGTTGTAACTAACTAAGCACATGTTCACTTCTTGCTCCTTGGCCTTTCTTTGCAGTTCTTTTTTCATTGTTAAGCTCTCATCCACACTAAGGGGCAGATGTGAAATAAATGTGAAAAATATTTCATCCTGAGGAAAACTTTCATACATGGCCATTATAAGAAATTGTATAGAATGCTGGAAAATATTCCACAATTTTGCCTTCCTCTCATTGTGCATTTATATTGGATTACAATAAATCAAACTCTGAAAGGCCTATTTATTAAAGCTCAAATTTTTCTGGTTGAGTTTTTAAAGGGGAAAACTTGAATTTTTTGCGGAAATAAAACTCACATTTTTAGATATTTATTATACCCCAAAGCTGCTAAAAATCTGAATCCAAAAATAATTCAGCTAAACCTATCAAGGTCATGTAGAAGTGAATATCAGATGTCCCTGAAGATGTTCCTTGACATCGTGATCTGAGCTGGTTTACATTCGATCATCCAATAAATTTGAGTTACAGCAGCGTGTTGATTCGAAAAAGTTGCACGATTCGAATTGACACACGATTTTGTTGCAACGTTTTTCTCGCCAACTGTTTCAAGAAGAATTATTGGTAAATTAAGGGTATTTAGGTTTGGGAGTATGGTCAAATTTTTTTTTATTAGAGTGAGAAAAAGTTGAGTTTTAGTAAATACCGCCCTTAGTGTAGTGGGTTCTTAGTTTACTGATTCCTGTTTAATCAGTGTGGGTCACTCCACAGAAAGTCGCAGAATATAGTTAATGATTAAAATATAAATAGCAATGTTTTTAAATTTTTCACAGAAAAGGGTGTGCAATAACTATTGAACAGCAAAATTAAAAGCATTGGGAATACAAAATGTAAGGCAAATTAAAATGCAGGTAATATAAAATTATAAAATACTATAGGTGTTTTATTTAACTAAAATCATGTGTTCTACTTTCCCATTCCCTTCTTTACATATGTCTTCTATAATCTAAATTCCCCAGGAGATAAAAATGATACCAAGCAAGTTAATGCATGATTTATTTTAATGGCAATCAATGTGATGAAATATTTAAGGTCCATTGGTAAATTAACTGTCTAATTTACCTTGTAGAGTAAAAAAATACAATTTACCATTTTAAATAAAGTCAATGCTCACCACAGTAATACATCCTATTCAGCTCTGAGAGATAAAGACAATTGTATTAGAGCAATATATTGTGTTATGTCTTTGGATTTGCACACTGGCATTAACTGCATTTTGGATACTGTACCATAAACGAAATATTAAGAAATCATGTAGCTCTTCTTGAAAAAAAAAAAATTGACCACAGATATTCTTTAAATTTTACTGCAGTTATCAATTCTTGTGACAGTTTCATGACAGAGTATAATTTATGCTTTAACGAACAAGACTTTTCACTAACATTAAATTGGCAACAAATGGCTTGGAAGTACTTAAGAGCAAATTCTGGCCAGAGGTTAACTGTGGGCCTGAAGAATGAATATTGGAAAATAAAATACTCAGGAAAGTGTTTCCATATCAGAACATATTTTGTTAATTCTTTTATCTAAAGAGAAATGCATTAAAAACAAATCAAAATCAGCAGAAAGGAAGAGCAAGTGAAATCCAAGTCAGTTGCCCACTACAGCATTGTCAACTCCCTGCACATATAAATATGTACCACTGGGTCTACTAAAAGATGAGACTGTTAATAAAATAGAGTGTTATATACTTTGAGGGTTTGCAATAGACTATGAATAATGGGCATACCAAAATCCCTTTAAGGTGTCTGGTTAATTTAAGAAAGGAGGACCTAGAACAAAAGTATTTCACATAAAGGATCATTTGCATTGAGCAAAGTGAAATTTTAGACTCAATTTACCAAGCTTTATGCCAGAATGTACATTTTTCCCCATGCATGCATCAAAATGGGTGCAATTTTGCTAGTAAACTGGACACAATTATGCTAACAAAAAAGTCGGATGTCATAATTTCTGCAGCATGGTGTCAAAATGGCATTGGCTTGTGGTTCTTTAGGCTCAAATCAAAACTGCTAGCTCCCGGGCTCCATTAAGTCAGCAGTATACAGGGGAGCCCTATAATTTCCAGATATGTGTCATGTGTCTTTTTAAGGACTAGTGATGTCTCTTTACAGTGCTACCCTTACTTATTGCCAGATAAATTCTCTCTTAGTGGCAAATTTACCAGCGTGTCGTCATTTTGCCACTTCGCTGATTTACTAACGGGTGCTGGCGTAAATTCGCTATCGAAGTGGACCTACTCTAGTGCTACTTGGCACCCTTAAGCCAGGCGAAATTGCGCTATGGCGAAGGGACGTAGCTACTCTAATTCACTAACTTGTGGATTTTCGTGAACGTTACCTCTTGCGCCAGACTTTACTTCGCCACCTCAGACCAGGCGAAGTGCAATAGAGTAGGTAGGGATGGTTCAAAAAAAGTTGAAATTTTTTCTAAGTCCCAAAAAAACACTGGCGTCTTTTACTTTCATAGGGTGATAGGCAGAAAAAGAGCAATTTTTTTTTAGGGTACCCTCCTTCCCCTCAACATTTGATAACATTTTGCACCATTTGCAACATTATTTGACACCTAAACTATACTGGGGGCACATGCGTAGGGCATTAGAATACATTTATTAAGGTTCCCTGGCCTTGTGTAGTGTGATGTGTTTTCTGCTGCATATACGGGCACTGTCCTTCAACTGCAGACAGTATGCAAATTTCCGATCACTAGCGTAACTTCGAACCTCTGATCATAACATCGCTAGCGCAACTTTTGCAAATGATCGGTAACTTGTGCGCAACTTCGGATCTTCGTGATTTTGTGCAGCCCTGGTGATTCTATGCCTGGTGAAGTGCGGCGAAGTCAACTGCCTCAAATTCGGAGGTAAGTAAATTTGCATATACTAATCACAAATGGGTTGGATATGCTCAAACTTCTTGACTTCTTTTTAAAACAAGGTGAAGCAATTTCAACTGGCTTATTAATATAACCGCTCACCCTATTACTGGGTGGGTCTAGGTGCAAATGCCCTGGACCTTTCGCTTAAATAATTGCTTTCACAGGCATTCATGTTCAGGTTACTCACCGCCTGAAGTCCCTGGCCCAGGTTCGACGTCCAAAACCTGCAGCTTAGGTCGACCTGACAGACAATATGTATCCAATGTTTTTTTTTTTTTGTAAGTCTTTATTTTCAATTTTAAAGAAAAATGAAGGGTACAGAAGGAAAAAGGGAGGGGGAATGAGTAATAATATACAGTTATGTTTTTCAGATATATATATACAATATCAAAGTACATTTCCACACATATTATATCTAAGTCCTAACCATCTCTATTCTCTTTTATTTATCTTTAGAATCACTTTAATACGTAGGATCTATCTTTGTTTAGTACTAAGTTATTGTATTTTATAGAGGGGGTGGGAGATGAACAGATAGAATAGGGGTGGGTGAAAGAGGGACAAGAGAGAGGGAAGCAGATTAAATTTTCTTTTCTTTCATTTCCAGCAATATTGTTCCAGTTCGAGACTACTTGATACGTAAGAGTAAAGGTAAGTAATTTTGTTATTAATGATTTCTTTTAGCTCGGTTTCTTTTTTTTTTGTTTCCAGTCGTTGAATAGCATTATTCCACCTGTCTTTGGCTTGTATGGTTTCCGTGTCTGTATTCATTCCATGACTCCCATAATTTTTCAAAACGTTTCATTGTTCCTTGCTTTAAAGCTATAAGTTCTTCCATTGTTTTAACTTCTTCTAGTGCTCTAATCCAATCTATTTTACTTGGTGGCTCTTCTATTTTCCATTTTCTTGGGATTTGGTTTCTGGCTGCTTGTATGATCTGTATTATTAATTTATCTTTTATAACTTCTTCAGTATGTTTATTGACGGTGAGGATTACTGTTTCTATACAATTCTTATAAGTTCCTGGTCTTAGAATTTCTATTATTTCGAATACTTCCTTCCAGTATGTAGAGAGTTTAGCACACTTGTACCAGAGGTGGCTATATGTTCCTAGTTCAAGGTTGCATCTCCAACACTTCTCTGAAACATTGTTGTAAATTTTGTTTAAGAATACTGGTGTTCTATACCATCTACTGAGTAGTTTGTAGTTGGCTTCTTGTGTATTTGTCGTTCTCGATCCTTTATGTGCTGTCAGCATTATATTTTCCCATGTTTTCCTCCCAATTTTAATGTTCAATTCTCGTTCCCATTTCTCTTTGGTTTTCTGTTTACTAGTTTTATCTTCCTCTGATAGCTTCTTATAAAATTTGGCTATAGGGTGGTTAATTACGGGTTGATTCAACAATACCTCCCATTCTGACAATGGTCTGGCTGGTGATGTTCTTGGGATCTAACGAGCTTAAATAATGATAGATTTGACGATAGTTCCACTGGTCCCTGGGGTGACATCCCCATCTAGATTGGATTTTATTTAATGGAATTATTCGTCCTCTTTTAATAAATTGTTTGAGTTTAGTGGGTTTACCCTTTGTGCAGGCCCACCTATCAATTTGGCCTCTATCACAACTCTGTGGAAAGTCCGGATTGTTTATTAGCTCTGTCTCTGGAGACGGATAAGGAGAGATATCATACTTCCTCTGTAAACCATGCCATATTTCCAACGTTGCTCCTATAGTGGGATGTGTTTTGATTGAAGTTGGTATATTGTCGTAATGTATATTCATGATGTTGCTTATATTAATTTGCATCTCATTCTGCTCTATTTCTTTCCACAGCTTAAAAGATCCTTCTTGTTTCCAAGTCCAGATTCTCTGTAGGTGAGTGGCTAAATAGTAATTTTCCACATTTGGTATAGAGAGTCCTCCTTTAGGTTTTGTCGTCATAAGAATAGAAAGTTTAAGTCTAGGCCTTTTCATAGCCCATATGAATTGTGAGAAAAGAGAGTTAATTTTTAAAAAGAATTGTTTGGGGAGTTTTATTGGAATCATTTGTAGTAAGTATAAAATTTTCGGCATAATCATCATTTTTAGTATATTAATTTTCCCAAACCAGGATAAGGATTGTGTTTTCCATTTGGCGAGTAGAGTCTGTATGTCGGATAGTAGCGGTAGATGATTCATTTCGTATAGTTTGTTGGGATGTGATGGGATGTTGATTCCCAGGTACTGAATTGATTTTGTAGCCCATTTAAAAGGAAATTTTCTCTTTAACAGTTCTGTTTGGTTCTGTGGTATAGTAATATTTAGAATGTCTGATTTGGAATAATTTATTTTAAAGTTAGAGACTTCACTGAATTTCTTGAATTCTAGGATGATATTTGGTAGAGATAGTTCCGGTTGTGAGATTATTAATAATAGATCATCCGCAAACGCTGCAGCTTTGTGTTCATGGATTCCCATTTTCATTCCGGTTATATCTTTATTTTGTCTGATGGCCGTTATAAATGTTTCCATAGTTAGTATGAAGAGAATTGGAGATAGGGGGCACCCCTGTCGGGTTCCGTTAGTAATATCAAAGTGCTGAGATAGGATTCCGTTGACTTTTATTCTTGCATGCGGAGCTTGATAGAGAGCCATTATTTGCGCCACACATTTAGGGCCAAAACCAAATTTCGTTAATGTCAATTCCAAAAAATTCCAATCCACCCTGTCAAAGGCTTTTTCAGCATCAGTTGTTAAAAGGAGTGTTGGTCTCTGGTGTTGAATTGCATGATGTAGGATGTTTATGACTTTGGTCGAGTTGTCCTTACCTTCCCTGCCTTTCACGAAACCCGCTTGATCGGGGTGGATAAGAGTGGGTATAATCAGTTGGAGTCTGTTAGCCAATATTTTAGCGTAGAATTTTTGGTCCAGGTTTATTAAAGATATGGGCCTATAGCTGCTGCATATAGCCGGATCTTTCCCTGGTTTAAGTAGAACAGTTATTTGGGCTTCTTGTGCTTGTTTGGGAAAATGTTTGGTTGCCGAAATGCTATTGAAATGTTTTAGCAATACTGTTGATAATTGCTGGTAAAATTCCTTGTAGAAGCCTGCGCTAAAGCCATCCGGGCCTGGGCTTTTGTTGGCTGGGGCCCCTGTAATGACTTTGTTTAGCTCTGCTAATGTAAATGGTTGTTCCAACTGTTTTTTTATCGTTTCGGTAATTTTGGGTAAACATAATTGTTGTAAGTAAGACTCAATTATCTTTGTTTTCTCTTCTTTTTGTAGCTCTGTATCCAGATTGTATAAGGCATGGTAAAATTCCTGAAAACATTTGGCTATTTTCGGATAGGTACAATGAATTTGTTGTTTAGAGTCTTTCATCTGGTTTATGTAAGTCTTGTTTTTTTGCTCTTTTATCTTTTTGGTTAGTAGTTTGGAAGGTTTGTTGCCCCATTCATAATAGTCTTTTTTACATCTCAGGTAGGCTTGTTCCGTATATGTGTTTAAAAGTTGTTTTAACGAGATTCTCTTATTATCTAATTCTTCCTGTACATCTTTCATTAGTGATTCTTTATGTTTATTTTCCAATGTTTTTATCTCAGTTATTAGTTGTTTAATTTTTCCTTCTCTTTCTTTTTTAATTTTAGCGCACAAGGCTATGAGATTTCCTCTAGTTACTACTTTTATCGTTTCCCACAAGATTGAGGGGTCTGTCTCCGGTAAGTTGTTGTTTTGGATGGATTCTTGAATAAATTTAGCTATGTTATCTCTATGTTGTTTCCTTAATAAGAGCCTTTCATTAAATTTCCAGCTGTAGGTTTCTTTCAATGTATTTGGTATTTCTATTTCAATAATGTATGGGGCATGATCCGAAAAAATCATAGTGTCAATTTGAGCATGTTTTATGAAGTGCAGCCATCTCTGATTAATTAGTATATTATCTATTCTTGAGTAAGTATTTTTTGCAGCTGAATAGAAGGTATAGTCTCTTGTTGTAGGGTTGTGCGTTCTCCATATATCTATCATGTTTAATTGTCCTAAATAGGTTTTAATTTTCTTCAACGTCTTATAGGCAATGGCGGATTTCCCGGATGAACAGTCTATTAGAGGGTTGAGAGCTACATTGAGGTCTCCTCCAAGTATGATGATCCCTTCAGCGAATTCCTGAAGTTGGGATATTACTTCTTTTGCATATTTGGCCTGATTGACATTTGGTAAATATACTGAACATAAAGTCATGCATGTGTTATAGATTTGTGCTTTCAACATTGTATAATGCCCTTCCTTGTCTGTTTTGGAATCCAAAACTTTAATAGGCAGATCTTTATGTAGTAATATACCTGTGCCTTTGACTTTTTTTCGGGGTTCGTACTTAAAAACACATGTGGGAACCATTTATTTTTGATTATTGCAGCATGTGAACTTTTAATATGCGTTTCTTGTATAAATAAAATTTTTGTACCCTGTCTGTGGCAGTTGTTGATAATTTGAGCTCTCTTACGTGGATTGTTTAATCCATTAACGTTTTGTGACCATATTTTGATTTGTATGTTGCGACCCATCTTTAGTTGAGATTGGGCTATATATCTTCTGAAGTCTGCTTCCTTGTCGGGGAGAAGGGAAGAAAAGATAGAATAGTAGATTCTGAACTGGGGAGTAATTCCCGATAAACATTTGTAACATTTTGTGAACTTTCCTTTTGGTAAAAACCGTTCAAAGAAAACACAGTAATAAAAGAAAAAAAAAAAAAAGAAGAAGTGAACACAAAACAGAGGTGAATGTGTTCCTTTTTATTGGGTCTAATCCACCTAGATGAGACTAGGTGTGTCAACCACTAGGGGGGGGTGGGTTGTCTGGAGTTTGGCAGTAAAGTGAAGTGGTCACTGTAGTACATCCCACTGACCTGTTATAACCACAATATAACAATAGTGATAACATTTCTGGGGGGTAAGAAATCACTTCTTTTTTTTTCCCTGTTTCAAGCATTTCACATAGAAAATATTAAATAGTAAATAGTAAACAGCAAAACATTCGGTAAATTGAAAGCATTAACACATTAACCCATCAATAAAGAGAAAAGAAAAGGAAAAAAAAACATGTGAGCATAGGTATGTTTCAATCTCCTTAAGATCTGTGATGTTTTTAACTTACACCAACATCGGTATATTCATGTCTCCGACCAGTCATTATTCGGCATTTTCTTGTTGGGTGTTAGCATTTTGCTTATCTTATGTCTTGGTGTCTTGGGGGTTCTTTGTAACTGTGGAATGTCTCTCCAGGTGTTATCCAACTCCTGGTAGGTTCCTGACTGATCGTTGAATGGTTCCAGCCATCCTGGAATCTGTACTTCCTCAAGTTGAAATTTCTGTATAAAGTCCCTTGTATCCTCTGGGTATCTTATGTAGGCCTGTACTCCATCTTTATTAGCCGACAAACTGAAGGGGAAGCCCCAACGGAATTGTATTCCTTTCTCTTTAAGCTGGTCAGTCAGAGGCTTTAATTGCTTCCTTTTTAATAGTCTGGAAAGCGATAAATCTTGTAGGAATAGAATGGGGTGTCCCTCATATGTCAGCTTTTTCCCGGCCCGTGTTTTAGACAGTATTTCTTCCTTCAGCGGGAAGCTGTTAATGCAGCATAAAATGTCCCTGGAGGCCTCAGGAGGAGCGTTCCTTGATTTGAACACTCTGTGGGCCCTGTCTATTGCTATTTCTGTGTTCTGGTCACGTTCCAAAATGCCATTGAATAACTGCGTAAGGGCCGGCATGATATCTTCCTTCTGTACAGTCTCTGGTATACCCCTTATTCTGATATTATTCCTACGACTTCTATTCTGTAAATCCTCCACATGTCTACGTAACTCTGCTATTTCTTGGGTTTGTTTATGCATTACTTAGTTTTGCTGTTTCTGGTTACTTACAAGTTTTGTTTGATTTCTTTCCAGCGTGTCAGTCCTGTTGCCAATGCTCTCCATATCCTGTTTGATGCCTTGGAGGTCACTGCGTATCTCGGTCATGGCGGAGTGCAGCATGTCTTTGATGTCTTTCTTCGATGGGAGCTGTCGCAGGTAAGTTTGCATATCAACTGAGCTGTCCGCATCGCTTTCTGCATCCGATGAGTCTTGTGTATGGTAGTCTGCAACTCCTTTACTCTCCCTCTGTTCGGGCCTTGCGGGCACCATCTTTGTGTGCGACGCGTCTCTCCCGGGCTTACCGAACATCGCTGGGATTTCTTTTTGGTGACCGGAGTGCTTTGGAGTCTTGCTTCCTTCTTTAATAGGCTTGTTTCCTTGCGATTTCCCCATGTTATCGCTGGTGAGAGTGGTCAGTGGGATGATATCACTCGGAGCTCACACTTATGCGGCCATCTTCCTTGAGCGCTAGCCACGCCCCCCAATATGTATCCAATGTTATGTGAACTTACACAGACCAGCAGAAGACGGTGGTTAAGAAGAAAGAAACGTTATTTCCCCAACACTCCTCCTAATGCATTTCATGTACTGTGTAACTTACTTACTTACGTCAGTAAGTTTGCCCCTATAACTCTTTATAAGCATGGTGGGTCAGTGGTTCAAGCAGCACTGTCTGAAAGAAGTTTATTCTCCCTTTGTCTGGATTTATCAGGCATTCTCCATTGCGTGCTACCCTCCAAAAAAACATACGAGTAGTGATGGGCAAATTTATTCTGCAGGCATGGATTCAACGGCAAATTTCCACATTTCGCCACCTACAAATAGTTTAGTGTAAAAATTGTCGCGGTCAAAATTATTTTGATGCCCATTGACTTTAATGCAATTGGACACCAAAGTCACGCATATACAAATTGTCGCTCATGTAAAAATTGTTGCGCGTCAAAAATATATATCAGGCATTCCATAATTAGAGCTTAATCTGATCCACACAACATTTTTATTGCTGCTGTGAGTACAGATACCTCTCTTTGTCTATTTTAAGTGAAGAAGTAAAGTAGATATGATTTTGAAGGCGTTATAAATCAATTCAAGGAATTATAAATGTGCATCAAGCACACATACTTTAGTACATTGTCATAATCAGAAGTGCACTCTTTACAGTGTAAACCACCTTTGTAGATAGCGATATTCCCGATAAGTACACTGACTTAATTCAACAAATGGAACATTTCAATCAATTGCGCAAAATATGTTTTCTTTTATTTTGCCGGCTTTATTTTACTACATGGCTTTTATATCTGATGAAGAGCGCAAAATAACGGAACATTTCCTTATTATTTATAATGATTAACGGAAATCAGAAATGTATTCTTCAAGGAATAACAGCAAGAGCATTCCAGAAAGCTAGGGAATTGTTTGTAATAATACAATGGTCAATACACAATTGTTGTTCTCAAACTAATAATTTATTAGTGTTGTCAGCTATCTGATTCATTTTGTCCAGATAGGGTTAATGCATGAGAAACTAGATGTACAGGATGTCATTACATAATTGATTACATGCTATGGAATGGCACTGGAGCAATGTCCATTTGAACTTAAAACATGGTCTAATTAAAAATTGTAAACTGATATTTTACCATCATAGTGGAGACAAATATTAAACAGTAATGCAAGTTGCATTACTGAAGGTTGGGTTTCATGTGTAGATTTACATTTCCTGCTATAAGAACCTGAACAGTTTCAGACATTTGCATCAATTTTTATGACTTCAACTCTTTAACAATTTAGCCTCTTGTAATTTAAAGTAGGGAGAAGGCAAAGCTACATAATGAATGATATATCTTGTGCATAATGCATTACTCAACTTATTCACCAGATTATGAAAATGGTTGAATAGCATATCAGAATTCATGGAGACAAAAAAGATACCTGTACAGCATAACTAAAGACACCGGGACTCATTTATAAAGACTGGACACATTTGCATATGGGCAGTAACCCATAGCAACCAATCAGTGATTAGATTTTTTCCAGCCAGCTGCTGGTAGAACAATAAAGGCAAACTTCTGATTAGTTGCAATGGTTTACTGCACAGGTGCAATTTTACCCTGTATTAATAAATGAACCCTAGTAGGTAAGCAGAAGATTTCTAGGAAAATTAACTAAGGGGCCTATTTATTAGGCTGTGTAAAATGAAATTCGCAAAAAAAAAAACCTGTGTAAAAGAGTGTGTAATTTTAAGTTTTTTACACAGCGAAGCCTGGTTATGTGTGGTGTATTATCCCGCTGTTTTTTACACAGCATAATAAATATGACCCTAAGGGGCATATTTATCAAGGGTCGATTATCAAATTGAAAATACTTCGAAATTCGAATTCAAAAAGACCAATCAAAGTGAAGTTGAAGGTTTTTTGGGTCGAAGAAGTCCGTATTCGGCTGTATTCGAATTGTATGATCGAAGGAATACCGCATTTGATCGAATTCGATTCGAAGTTTTTCCCCCAAAAAACTTAGATTTCTCAAAGTCCACCAATGGACTCCAAGTAGGTTCTAGGAGGTCCCCCCATAGGCTAAAACAGCACTTCGGCAGGTTTTAGATGGCAAATACTCGAAGTTTTAAAGAGACAGTACATGATAAATTTCAATATTCGAATTGAATTTGGACTATTCCCTAGTCAAAGTACACAAAAAATAGCTTGAAAATAACTTTGAAAGTTCACCTCGACCTTTGATAAATCTGCTCCTAAATGACCTCCTTGAAATATTCCCTTTGTAAATAACAGATTTTGATGGTAACCATATGTCACTTCTGGAGGGCTATTTAAATTGCCTGTCCTAAGTAAAACCAACCTTCTCTGTTTTCAAGGTTTAAGTCACAGATTCTACATACTGTAATCATACTCTCTGAAAAGAAACATAAAATGACTGCTGTTTAGTGGCGATAGAATCTTTCCATTTTCATTTCACACATTTTCATTTCATTTTTCGTTCAGGGTATAATAAATCTCGAAAAATGAAAAAAAAATTTGCCCAAAAATCCCTGACCAAAAAAAATGTGGTTTAGAAATAACCCCCACATGCATTAAAGCCTAAAGGTTTTTTCACTCCACATGCATTGAAGTAAATCTGCATTTTTTTTCAAGTTTTTTCTAAATGCATTGAAGTGAATTGGCTTATTTGTGGTTATTCTCTCAGCAAACATTTTCCCTGTAGATTTTTGCCCCAGTTTCGAGAAAAAAAATTGCAGATGATGAGATGCAGAATTTCACAGCAAATTCATACCTGTCAAAACATCACTATTGCTGTTATATTCAAGTATCATGTCATAAATAATACATAGACTTTGAGAATTAATAAACATTTGTGTAACATCTACCTTTTTAAAGGCAATATTACAAAAAAGAAAATTATAAAGTAAATAATAAAAACAATTCCTGTCATGATTTTATTTATGTCTACATATTTGTAGTATCTAATATAATAGACATACACCAGCAACATAAGATGTATTGCTTTAAACTATAATGTCAACAGGTGCAAAGAATCAAAACTAAAACTGTTTATGTCTGATTAGAAGCCTCCTTTATGTTGTCTTTCCTGGAAGGTTACTGTCAGGGGGATTCATTTGGCAGAAAGAATACATTCAGAGCCAGTATAAAATGAAGCTGCTATTTCACAATGACAATTATAACTACTTGGTGTGCTTTCCTTACCTTTTTGCAAAAGTTTATGAGCTTGTCATTCCAAAAGTAATGGATAATCATTAAAATGGTTTAAATGGATATTTGTATTGATCACTCTTTACTTAATTATAGCACATTGGTATTAAAAAAGTTATTTATATTATTTTTTAATAAGGGAAAATATTTCATTATGCCAGTAGTACAGATCCAGTAATGATCAGCGAATTTTTCGCCAGGCATGGATTTGCAGCAAAATTACACACTTTGCCATCTGAATTATTACGTGAAACTTCGGCAAAAATCCGCCACAAAAGATTTCTCCACAACAAACAAGTCACAAAAGGCAAAATTGTTGCAGAAACAAAAATCTCGCCATAAGAAAAAACTCCCATTGACTTTAATGCATTAGGACAAAAAAGAAGCATTTGGAGTGAGAAAAAATGTCTCGCGTAAGAAATTTTCGCACTCAAAATTTTCTATTGACTTAAATGCATTTCGCAAATTTTTTGCTGAAATTTATTTCTCAGTTTGGTGAATTTTTTGGCAAACCGAAACAGGACAAATTCGCTCATCACTACTTTCCAGTCCTGAATTCTAGATGTCTGTCTTGCAGAAGAGGGGATGATAAGAAAAAGTACCAGGAACTATGTATGGTAAAAGCAACTTCTTAAAAATCTTAAAATTAATGTAAAACAAATAGTACTGCCAGAACAAATATTTGAAGCAAAAACAAAGAAAACTGTTTTTTTTTCTTATTATTTAATTTTGAAATCTGATGTTGGGCTAAATATATTCTGAGTTTCCCAGGTGCCCTGTGACTTGTGTGCTGATGAACTTCAGTCACTCTTTACTGATGTGCTGCAGAACAATTTTAAGATGGGGTTTCATTAATGACAAGCAGTGTCGCATGCCTCCTCTCTGTTGATGGATGGTTTCTCCACTTTGGCATAAATGGCCTCTTTTATACTTCCTTCAAACCATCTGTCTCTATCCAAAATGTTCACATTGTTATCCTCAAAGGGGTATAACTTCCTTAAGATGTTGATAGACTGCTGAGTCTAGTCCTGAGGAGCTAGCCCTATGTTGGGCATTCTCTTACAAAGTGGTTGTTTTGTCTCTCTGAATGTGGTTTACTGTGTTTCCAACTAAGAGAGCTAAGATGTTGGCCACATATTTGCAATGTTTTATGTCACAGAGTTAATAAGTGGCTGGCTCAAGATATGATTCATAAAGCTTTAATAAAAATGAATGTAAACAAGGCTCCAGGGTCTCATGGCATACACCCCCGGTTTCTAAGAGAGCTTAGTTCAGTTTTAGACCAGCCCCTATTTCTGATTTTCTGAGAATGGCTTTCATCTGGTATGGTACCTATAGATTGGAGAAAAACTGATGTCATTCTAATATTTAAAAATGGATTACCATCTCAGCCTAACAATTATAGGCCAGTAAGTTTGACATCTGTGGTGGGCATATTATTTGAAGGCTTGTTAAGGGATCACATTCAATATGTTGTCCTAGTGAATGGCATTATGAGCAGCAATCAGCATGACTTTATGAAGGATAGGTCATGTCAGACAAATTTGATTGCTTTTTATGATGAGGTAAGTAAAATGCTGACCAATGGGGGGGGGCAGAAGATGTGATCTTTTTGGTTTTTGCCAAAGCGTTTGATACCGAGCCCCACAAACTAGTGCTTTCTAAACTAAGGTCTGTTGGGCTTAATGAAGTTGTTTGCACATGGATAAGAAACAGGCTACAGGATAGGGTACAGAGGATGGTTGTTAATGGTACATTCTCTGCTTGGAGTAAGGTTCTTAGTGGGGTCTAGGGATGTAGCGAACTGCCGTTTATGTGTTTGCGAACGCCGTTCGCGAACACCGGCAAAAAATGCGAACAGTTCGCGAACTGTTCGCGAACTTCGAACATCCGAAAATCGTTCGATTCGAACGATCGAAGGATTTTAATCGTTCGAGCGAAGGATTTTCGTTCGAATCGAACGATCGAAGCCATTCGATCGAATGATTTCATTCAATCCAATGGCTTCGATCGTTCGATTCGAACGAAAATCCTTCGATTTTAGCGATCGAAGGAATCGAATGGTCGAATGGTCGAACGATTTTTGACGCGAACGTCTATTGGCGAACGTCGCGCGACGTTCGCGAACATTCGGCGGACGCGAACAGTCGAAGTTCGCGCGAACTAGTTCGCCGGCGAACAGTTCGCTACATCCCTAGTGGGGTCACTCAGGGCTCGGTATTGGGTCCACTTTTTTTTAATTTGTTCATTAATGACTTAGGGGAGGGAATTGTTAGTATTGTAACAGTGTTTGCAGATGACACAAAACTATCCAGCTAAATTAATTGCATTCAGGATGTGGCATCCTTGACAAACTGGCATTTAAAGTCATGCACATGGGATGTAAAAATATCCAAGCCACTCATACCCTTAATGGGACTGCACTAGGCAAATCCATTATGGAAAAGGACCTTGGAGTCATTGTAGATGATAAACTTGGCTGTAGCAAGCAATGCCAGTCAGCAGCATCAAGAGCAAATAAGGTCTTGAGCTGTATTAAAATGGGCACCGATTCAAGGGAGGAGGGGTCATTCTTCCGATTTATAGAGTACTGGTAAGGCCCCTTATTGAATCAGAGAGGATCCAGAGATGGGCAACTAAGCGGTATGTAGAGGAACAGTACCCATGGGATGAAGGGACCTGCTCAGGCCTATAAAGTGATTTGCCTGTGGCCTCAATTTTGTCTTTTTGTGGGCAGGTTTTTTTCCCAGTACCTGGTATGTTCTAACCGCGATCCCCAGAGAGTCTACACCCATGGTTGAGGTAAAAAAAAAAATAATAAAAAATAAATAAATAAAAAACCAACAACACAACAACTGTTATTATAAGGGAAGGGGTCATTGCCTAAGACCACAAGTACGGTAAGGGATGCTGTCTAGCAGTTCCCAGGACTTTTTTTTAACTATTTCCTCTTTCTCTGGCACTCCAATGAAGCCATCCAGATTGAGAGAAATATACAAAGAACAGTCCATTCCCAGAGAGGATAATGTTCAAATACAGGTCCAATGCCTAGAATGCTCCGAAGCACCTCTTCCGGGCAAAAAATGATGCCAATCATGCCTGAATGCCGTAGCAGGGCAGTCTTAGGGCTCCAATTCTGATATCCTGGCTTGGATTAAATAAATAGTGGCCAAGGAAGTGCAAGCAGCATCAAAAGAGATAGGAGGACCTTCAAGAGTCTCCATAGTTCCAGAAGAGGAAGGAGAGATATGTACAGACTCGGTTCTTGAATCAGATTCTACTGAGGAAGATGATAATTGATAACCTTCAGTCATCCTTTGATTTTGCCTTAGTTCAACCTTTGATCAAAGCTGTAAGGGTCTCACTAGACTGCAGGAGGAACAGGAATCCTCATCTTCTTTTCTTCCCAAGACCAAAGGTTCAGCTCAAGCTTTTCCTTTACACCAGGAAGTGTTGGACCTGGTTAAATCTGAATGGGAGTCAGTATCAAAACGTAGCTCAACTCAAGCACGTTTTAACAAACTATACCAATTTAAGTAAGACGATCTGAAGGATATAGCAACTCTTCCTAAGGTTGATGCTCCTGTCCTTAATCTGTCAAAGAATACAGTTCTGCCTATTGAAGACCAGGCAACGTTAATGGATTCTATGGACAGACGTTTGGAAACCGATTTAAAGAGGGCTTTTTTGGTGGCAGGGGAATTCCTGAAGCCAGCCATGGCAGGACTGTCGGTAATCAAAGCCTTGGAAGTGTGGTTGTCCAATATTGAATCAGCACTGAGGGAAGGTCACCATAGAGTCGAGATTATAGATGGATTGAAGGAGATCAAGCTGGGATCATCCTTTCTGATGAATGCCCTGGTAGATCAGATAT
Organism: Xenopus laevis; assembly: GCF_017654675.1. NCBI lineage: Eukaryota > Metazoa > Chordata > Amphibia > Anura > Pipidae > Xenopus > Xenopus laevis. The sequence continues at coordinate 121,289,214 of NC_054379.1, forward strand.
GCCTCGCCTCCAGATCCTTGTCCCTTTCTGTTTCGGCAAGGAGAGCATTACATTAGCGGATGCAGCCTCTAAATTCGTTCTATGCTCCTTACCATTTCAAGGCCAGTCATTATTTAGAAAAAAATTGGAGGATCTGATTTCAAAAGCATCAGGTGGCAAAATCAACTGTTATCACAGAAAAGAAAGAGAAGATATCCTAATAAACAGTTGACCAGAGGTAGAGGTGCTTTTAGAGCAAGGTCTCCATCATATGAACAGCGCTCCTTTCGTTCCAAGGGAGATACTTGGAGGGTTGGAACAAGATTAGCCAACTGGAAAGGGGGACAATCAGGATTCTTCAGGTGGGCCAGAGGAAGATTTTCTGGCAATCCTAGGAAACAGTTCTGAAGGTTGTGCTCCCCAGGGGCAAACAGTAGGCACAAGATTGATGCTGTTTCGAACCGCCTGGCAAAGGTCCATAGCAGACAAATGGATCCTGAGTATCATTCGAGAAGGGTACAGTTCAGAATTCAAGCATCTTCCTGTTCCCCTTTGTTGACAGTCTCCTCTTCCGTCCTGCCTAATAAAAAGAATAGACCTTCAGTCATGTCTCTCAACACTGAAAGGGTAATTTCAAGGGTCTCGAGAGAAGAAAGAGGACTAGGGAATAATTCAATCTTCCCTGGACATCAGAGACGCTTATGATATACTGGTTTACAGAGAGGACCAGAGGTTCCTGCGATTCAAAGTAGGCATAGAGCACTTTCAATTCCGGTGTCTTCCTTTTGGACTGGCCACAGCTCCAGGAGTATTCTCAAAAGTCATGGTAACTCTAATAGCTCAACTGTGATGGCAGGGAATTTGTGTGTTTCACTATCTGGACGACCTCATAATTTTAGCTTCTTCTCAGGTGCAGCTGATCAATCACAGAGATCGAGTAATGGATGTCCTGAAGTCCCATGGCTGGAGCCTGAACTTAATAAAGAGCCAGCTGATGCCATCACAAATTCTACAATTCTTAGGCACGGTCTTAGATTCCAGGAAAGGGATCATTTCTCTGTCCAGGGAAAGACAAGAAGCCTTGATTGGAGAAGTCAGGTCCATCTTGGGTGTCCCCGCATCACGGCAGCAACATGCTTAAAGATCCTGGGAATGATGTCTTCCACCATCGGTCTGGTGCCTTAGGTTCATTGGAGAATTGCAATATGTGTTCATTCAGCAGTGGGACGGTTGGAGCAAGAATCAGCAGATAGAGATCTTCCCTTCACTAAACCCACAGCTATACTGGTGGTTGGTTCCTCAACACCTGTCTCAAGGTCACGAGCTGTTCCCAACATCCTGAGTGATCATGACTACAGACGCTTCAGGAGAAGGTTGGGGTGCTCAGCTTGGTTCCCAGGTAGCTCAAGGAAAATGGCCAGCTCTTTGGTCAAGAGATCCATGAAACGTCTTAGAGTTAAGAGCCATTCTTCAGGCGTGTCCTGGGCCGTTTCGCTTCGCTGAAATTCTTGAAACAGCGAAAAATTTGTGAAGCAAATTTTCAATGGCAAATTTTCACAGCAGTTTTGTGAGGAATTTGCACCTGGCAAATAAATTCACCCATCACTAGTCTTGATAAAATGTGATGCACAGGGAATTATACCTGCGCAGGCATCGGCAGGTTGATGGCTAGTAAGTGCTTAACTTCACCTGCCAAGCATTGACTTGATTGCGGATGCAGGCCCGGCAGGTGAGGTGACTTGTGTTGTGATTGGCCAAATGCGCTCATGTGATTTATTCTTTGTGGTATAATATACCTGCGGCGACAGTGGCTCAGGTTCTTCGGCAAGAGTCAGCAGAGGAGAAGGACTGCGCGTTTTATGAATAGAATAAAGAAATAAAAAAAAAATTTAAAAAAACTGTCTCCGCATTATAAGTAGCATTTTTTGTGTTTATACATTTGGTGGCTATAACAAATAAATATGGCATGGATATTATAATCTGCTACGTTTTTGGATTGTCATATGGCGGCCTGCTGGGTATGAGCAGAGGCAGGCTGGTTTTCGGATATCAAAAAATTATAAATTTTGTTTAAACTTCACTGTAGTGTTTAAAATGCTAATTAAACAGTGATGTGGCCTACCCTCCAACCAAATTGTGTTCTTGGTGTCGTGTGCAAGTATTTCTCTATATATTTCTAGTTATAATAAGAGCACATCATACCTTGCCTTCATCATACCTTGCCCATGTCTCTGTGTAGGACCGAAAAGTTGACCTACACCATTACATTTTTGCACATAAATTAAGTCCCATGACTGCTCTGTGTCCTTCATGTTTATATTACATCTTGCGACAGCATCTGGGCTTTTTAGGGGTTTTTTTGGGGGTCGGTGCTGCCTTTTACACACTCATACATCTCTCTCTCTCTCTCTCTCTCTCTCTCTCTCTCTCTCTCTCTCTCTCTCTCTCTCTCTCTCTCTCTCTCTCTCTCTCTCTCTGTATTTATATTGCAACTTTGTATTTGACTCACACATTTTAATCTGTGCTGTAAAAATAAATTTGTTTTAGAAGTGTTTAATTGAATATGCTATGCATTGGTATAATTTGCTGTGATTCATCTAGCAGCTTGTCATGCAGTAAATGAAAGAGCTTCACAGAGAACAAAAACAATCTTATTGTACTTTTTATGTTGTATTGACTATGGACACATTTTGATCCGTCTAATTAATATATTTACATTAAAACAAACTGAACTGAAAGTCATGGACTGCAAAATAAGTTCAGCATTAAACTTTCTGAATAAAACTTTTTACAGCGTTTTCCAGTGTTCCTAGAACTAGTTGTGCGTAAGAAAATTACTCAAAAAGATGTACTCTACCCTTTACTGAATTTGTCAAAAAAGAGCATCAACTCTTGTATTTGCATGAAATACCATTGTGTCCATCTGATCTGATCAAACCTGTGCAACTTACAAGATTCCTGATTTAAAAACAGCATATCAATATCAACTCCAGGATACTTCGTTTTCTGCAAAGACTTTTCATTTTTTGATGACTTTACAGAAAAAGTTGCCAACCTCACCAATTTTACCTTTTGAAGCAAGCACTAAAAGCACTTTGACTTTTTTATTATTTTATTTTGGAGATAGCACCTTGTAGAAATCACTTTAGCACTTTATAACACACACGAAAAATCTGTGCATAGACTTTCTATGGTTCAAGAAACACAGATTAGTTTTGTAACACTTTGGTGATTGCACTGAATATTAACAATATTGCACTAGGTTCTGTTATTTGTTTTTTTCCATTGCCTGTGGCGCTGATCTTTAATTGTATCTTGATTTCATTATCCAGTGGAGGAAATGTGAAAAAGATCGGCAAAGGAAAAATTTGTTTTTTGCAATTTTAACTCTGTTATGGGTTTTTCCCTATAGGTTTAGGGCATTCCTTCTGTTTATTGTCTTATATATAAGTCTAGAGAAGCAAAAACTTATAGAAGAACTAAAGCTTAACTAAAGAAGTGGGCAAGAAATGTTGTACATTATGTTTTGGGCTTCTGTACCAGCCCAAGGCAACCACAGCCCTTTAGCAGTAAAGATATGTCTCCAAAGATGCCCCAGTAGCTCCCCATCTTCTTTTCTGCTGATTTACTGCACATGTTCTGTGCTGATGTCACTTACTGAGCTTAGGGACCCACTCACAATATACAGTACACATAGAATAGAAATGTCACAATATAAAACTGATTAGTAATTAATACAGTTAATTACTACATGGCAGCACAGAAATCAGTGATAATTTATTAATCTGCTCTGTAACATGCTTTTATTACAGGCCAACCTCATTTTTTACTTGATAATTTGCAACAACCCCTAAGCTTAGCTGCTCAGAGCCCACTGAGCATGTGAGTGTCACAGACACTTTCCAAGATGGTGACCCCCTGTGACAAGTTTGAAGTCCTGGATCATTGCTGCTATTGAGAAGCTGAAACTTTAGGCTGGTGCAATACGTTCAGTATGTAAAACATGGTATTTTTATCCATATTAATTGTTAGGGTTTAGTTAGACTTGGAATTGAGAGCAAACCACTCTTAAGATTTTCTTACTCTTGGCATAGTGCTGTCAAAATTGTTCATATTTAAATTCAAACATTTCACTTTATGTAATTTACCAGCAACACTTCTATTGACCAAAGCTTTAGGTGATAAGCTAAATGCAAGAAACAAAGCCCGAATTCTTTTGTGAAAGTTCTGAACCCTAATTTGCAAATGATAATTGGGGAAAAAAGGGGAAAGAGATCTGAGCACACAGTGTGCAGTGAAAAATGTTTTGACTTCCTTGTTTGTGTGCAGGTAAGAGTCTTTTAGAACTTCAAATCAGAGCTGCAACCTGGCACTGTAAAGGGTTGCTGACATTGTAAAATAAAATGGGGAAAATAAGTTTGTGAAACCGTCGCAAAAATTCAAAAACGAGACGCCGGTGCAGTTTCGCAAATTTTTCGCTGTTTCGCAAATTTCGCACGAAATTCACAAATTTTTCGGTGAAGCGAAATGCCCCAAATTCGCCCATCACAACTTGCCAGTTTTATAGATCAAAACAGGGGGAGCTTTGTTGTAATAACAGAAACCATTTTCAATTATATTTAACTAATAGGAGATATTGAAATTTGTAGATTCTGGCTGGAATTGGCAGAGCCGTTATGTGTTAACCCCTGGATAAGAGGGAGCCCGTAAAAGTCAGGAGGTACACCGCAAAGGGAGCGAGGGGAATGCTCACTTGTATGGGATCTGCATAAAGGACTTCAAGGGAGCTATGTAATAGCCGCACCTTTTCCCGGCTTGGGGTAAGTTGATTTTATTACACTCTACTCTGATCATGGGTAGAGGTATAGTTCCATTAATGGATATGGAATTTTTAATACTAACCACGCTTAAGCAATATGCACTATGGGGCACAGTATTTACATGATATACACTTTGGGGCAAGAAGTCCAAGGGACTCCTATAAACGCACTGATTGCACAAAGGGGCATGATTACTAATGATTGATTTATAAACAAAGGTATGATGTTTTTGTATTGATGTGGGCATCCACTGATGATGTCATACTCACCAGTTTGGCGCCAATTTTCTCACTTTAAAGGGGACCCATCACCCAAAAAAAATTATCCAAAATCCTATTTTACCACATTGGTCAAGCAAAATGAACTTTAATTACACAATATCAATTATTTGAATCTTGTTTCCTTTCGGTCTGGGAATTCATAATTATAGCAAGCAGGCAGGAGCCATTTTGTGGAGACTGTTATTAAGACAAGTTTTGTATCATCTCAGAATATTGTTTATGCAACAGAATAGGGGACCAGGTGTTCATCCCCATTTTTTTTATATTTTAGACTCTTGTTTCTACCACAGTGTGTAATGAAACCTGTTGTCTAACTAGCTACAATTAGTAAGTACTAATTTACATGCTGGTAGTTACCCATCCTTGTTTAATTTGCTGCCCACTGCCCACCATTTATATGCTGGAGCTGGATACTTATTTCTTCTATTTTACTGCTTTCCACTTGTTTCAATAAGCGCAATGTATTATCTGCCTGACTAACCTCTAGTTTAACTATAGTAATTGATTTTCATTTACCAAGCTCAGCCAGAATTTTCCTCCTTACTGGCAAAAACAAACTTAACTTTATCATATAAGTCATATAATAATTGGATTGGAGATGTATATTTGACATTTTTAATCAGTTGTTTTAATATACAGGTAGGCTAACCAGTTACTTGCTATAATTGCTGAATGTGAAATATTTAAGGACATTTAAGAGAAAAGATAATATTATTTCCTGCTCCAGGAACAAATCATTAACATTTTAATTGTTATTCTACAGTTTCTGCATTTAAAAAACAAACGAAATAGTTCATGTATTTTATTTTAAGTCAGTTATAACATATGTAAAGTTAATGTTGGGCAGAGGATAAGATGTGGAAAACTGGTGGATCTATACTTTTGAGTTTATCAGCATTGATCAAGTTTCAGTATACAAATATGCATTTAAAATTCAAATGAATAGAGAATTACTCCAAGTTTTAGGACTATACTCTATAAAAAAAGTTGCTTAAAATTATAGTCCTGAAAAATATGTATCATAAATCATATGAGAGAGGCAGTGGAATGCAATGAGTTCACTTAGGATCCTTCACAGCCTAGAGAAAATAATATTTTCTAGATTTAAAAGGCCATAACCATCCATCAACAGAAAAATACACTACACTTAGTTACATTTGGTAAATTATTCAATATAAAGTTTTATTCTTTTCAAACTAGCTATTAAAAAACTTTAAATACCAACCTCATTAACATTTGTGTTTGTTTGTGTGTATGTTTGTTTGTGTATGTGTAAAATGATGAAAATAAATGAATTCAGAATATACCAGTCTGTCTTGGAGTAAGCTGTGTAACGGGGGTTTATAGTGACTTTCTCAACGTCAACTTGGTCAAAATAATGACTCCTAACAGAAAACCAGGGTTGGAGATCTCAAGAAAGGATAATGGGTGGTTGGTGGGTGCTGTCAGCTTACAGATGTACTAATGCAAAATTCATAACAGCTGACTATTTCTGTGGCGAGTGGAATAAATATCCTATGTCCGTAGCCAGGACCACAGTGTGGCGAAAACAGATTTAAAGCCACAAAAGACTACAACAATAATGAGCATTTCAATGTCAGGAGAAAAGACAAAACTCATGGGGTCAGCAAGCTGGATGAGCAAGCAAACTTAAAATGAAATAAACACACAGAGATCAGAGCTTAGTGGAGAATGTGGCCGCAACTTGATTTATTATTTTCTTTCCAAACCTATATATATAACATAAACTATGAACCTAGCCAGCAAGGAATACTAAAATCTTCCCGCCGCCTATATCTTTTTCTCTTAGCTCCGCCTTGATGCTTGGCCAGGAGGATTCATTCTCAAAAACATAACAAACTTAAACAAACCTCTCCAAGCAGCGACAATATTTATATATATTTTTTTTGATGGGTGGGTGGGAGCGTCTTAAGACCGTTCCCTAGCAGGTGAGCCCCTTGCCCTGAAGGCTTGCCTTTTATACTCTGCCATATAACCATGTGACTCCCTCTGACCAAACCTGTATTTACCTGTTGAACCTGCAGCTGTGGCCTAATGTGCTTAATTTGTGACACCTGTAAATAGACTGACTGGCTTCCCCAGCTGCTTTCCCCATGTTGACTACAGGCCTAATTGCGGCCTTCCGTTTTCAGGGTAATTATATAGGATGGGATGGTGTTAGCACGGCATGTTAACAAAATAGATACAGATATTTTACTTTGGATTTAATTCACAAGCCTTTTCTACCAAATAAAATGATTTACAAATAATGTCCATACACAGAAATTACTTTGACTAGTATTGAACAGAAAATGGTAAAACATTCTAATGTCAGCTGTATATAACATTACTGACTCATAATGATGGGTGAATCTGACCCGTTTTGCATTGCCGAACACAAATGAAACTGCGAAAATTCAATGAAATGCATTGAAGTCTATGGACAAAATGTTTTTTTGAAACGCGACAAATTTTTGACATGCAACTAATTTTTTTCACCCATTAGTGTCTATGGTGTCATTTTTGCTGCGATGCTTGGTGAAAAATTTCACTCCTTACAATTACTGAGCTATGATTTTACTTTCCTAATTGATGTGTACTATTTAACAATCTATCCTTTATATTCCAAAACTCTGTCATACAGTGAGCCTTATTTATCTACAGTGGACAAATTTGCACCTGGACAGTAACCCATGGAGACCAATCAAAGTTTTGCTTTCTTTGTTTCACCCACAGCTGGCTAAAAAATTAATCACTGACTTGACTGACTTGTTATGAGTTATTGCCAAGGTGCAAATTTGCATAGTGTTGGGAAAGAAGCCCCTATACATACAACAAATGTTAAACATGGAAAATTATTTGAAAGACCTGTAATACTGTTTAAAACAAAAATGGTGTTTCTAAAACCATATGGTCCATAACCCCAAATTCTGCAACTGACCCTTACATGCATCAAAACTAGTGCCCAACATTTCCCTTTGTTTCACACTTCTCTTCCAGTGCCCCTAGATCTTAAGTCTTCTTCTAATTCTTCCTAAATTGAAAACTTTGTCCTCAATGTTGTTTGTTGGTTGGCTTCATACAGAAAAAGATTTCCTTTGCATACCGTATTTTTGTTTCACATTGTCTTTTTGACATTGCTACCCTTTTAAACTAAAAACAAAGAAATTACTTAGTTATGAAAGACAGTTTATTAACCCTTTAAGTTCCACAGAATGTAGAATCTATGTTCTGCGAATAAAAGTAGATAAAGAATCACTGGCACTCAGTTGCGAGCAGGTGCAAGCAGGGACAATCCCTTGCGGTTTATTATTTCTGCTAATAAAATGCAAGGGACTGTGCCTGCTTGCACCTGCCCTTTGAGTGCCAGTGATTCTTTATCTACTTGTAGTTAGAAGGTGCCGATCCCTTCATCACTGTGCACTGGGCAACCAACACGTAGGCCAGGGAGTGTGAGCGAAACTTCTATTCGAATCTGTGAATAAAAGTACCTTAGTGCAACAGAACACTGTACTACATTCTGCAGCACTACCGGGCAGGGGAGCGGAGTAGCAGCTTTTAAAGCCACTCGCTATTTACCTGCTCACCCTTACATAAAGTAATGTATGTATGTATGTACGTACGTACGTACGTACGTACGTACGTACGTACGTACGTATGGTGTTATTTGTAAAGCACTCCTTGAGGGCAAAGCACTGTTCAACAAAACAATAAATTAGTAGTAACAAACAAGGGTTCACTGCATTAATAAGTAACAACAAGTGAATTATTAGAAAATGCAATTCACATAAATATAAAATATAATTAAACTACAGATTACGTGCTTAGTGTCACGGAGACAAAATGATTGAGGACCCTACCCTGTGGGGCATACAGTCTAAATAGGAGGGTAATTTACGGACACAATTTGGAGGGGTATTAGAGTGCTGTAGGTTACAATGGGTGACACTGTCATATAAGTTCCAGTTCCCAGTTCAGGCATTATTCAGGTGCTCCCAGAGGTAGTCTTTGAGTTTCATTTTAAAAACATTGAAGGAGGATTCTCTCCGGAGAGATTCAGGAATGGCATTCCAAATATAACGAACCGCAAGAGAGAGAGGTTTTGTTTGTCACCCTGCAATGCAAAAAGTTTTGTAGATTCACAAAATGATAAGCATATGATAATGACAGCATATGACAATGATAAGAATTAGAATGAGAAAGTCTAGTATTAGCAGTCTACAACTGCAAATATTTCAGAAGCTATTAAAACAGAAGATGTATGTAAATTACATAAGTGTCTATATATAAATTTCAAAAGTGCTTACAGTATATAAAAGTGATTTTCAAAATAAATATATATATTTATATATATTATTTTTATTTATTTATGTATTTATTTATTTTTCTAGGGTTAGATCCCTGTGAATGGTGCACTTAGCTCAACACAATTGACAAGACAGAGTATGTTAGAAACAGAGTTTATCTTAATGTATCTCACAATTTTGTTTTCAATGTTGATGTAGGATTTGCAGGTGTACTCTTATTGCATACATTTACATCCAAACTTCTATTAAAGTATGTAGTTAACGTTTCTTTGAATCGATATGTGCACTACATGAATAAATGCATGTCTGATTGCTATCTTATAGCCTCTAGGAAATGTGATTACATTTTTTAAATATTGTTACAGCCTCTATATTAGTGATAAAGTCTGCAGATTCAGACTTCTTTAATAATGCAGTCATAAAATTCACCGTAACTCTAATGAGCATATCCAGCATTTATTGATCACAATGCATCACTCTCATTGTGGAAACTACATAAGCAGTTTCATCTCCTGTCCTTGTTTTAAATAATTTAGGAAGCAATTTCAGTTATTCAATCAATGCTGATCTCTTTGAAAATATGAGACTGGCCTGGGTGCTCTATATCAGAGGATGTTTTACTAACAAACTGCAAAGAATGCTACTTTTCACTTTTTCCCCAGTAAATGCTGAATAGTTTACTTGCATTAGCAAAAGTTCTAGGGCCATGTACATAGTAAGGATGTTTTAAAATTGTTTGACGACATGTAAAAATGTTTTTTCAGCATACACATTGCATCCTACTGCTATAAACAAAAGTACTTTGGAAATAAGCAGTGTAAACAGCATCTCAGGTATGGAACTTGTTACCATATATCACCATACATTCACCCATTTTGAGTGGAATTTTAATGATGAGATGTCTCTGGTTCTATAAAAAAACAAAACACCTGAACAGGGTGCTCCCCTATTCTTTTTTCCCTTTCATTAAGGGTCATTAGATGTATGTATGCATATTTGTATTTATATACCACCCACTATGGGGCAGATGCATCAAGGGTCGAATATCGAGGGTTAATTAACCCTCGATATTCGACTGGGGAATGAAAATCCTTCGACTTCGAATATCGAAGTCGAAGGATTTTGTGCAAATACTTCGATCGAACGATCGAAGGATTTTAATCCAACGATCGAAGGATTATCCTTCGACCAAAAAAAGTTAGGCAAGCCTATGGGGACCTTCCCCATAGGCTAACATTGAGTTCGGTAGCTTTTAGGTGGCGAATCAAGGGGTCGACGTTTTTTCTTAAAGAGACAGTACTTCGATTATCGAATGGTCGAATAGTCGAACAATTTTTAGTTCGAATCATTAGATTTGAAGTCGTAGTCGAAGGTCGAAGTAGCCCATTCGATGGTCGAAGTAGCCAAAAAAACACTTCGAAATTCAAATTTTTCTTTCTTCTATTCATTCACTCGAAGTTAATGAATTGTCCCCACAGTGTGTATATGCAAAGTTGTACTTTTTATGGACTTAGAAGGGTTTTTTCTTTTATGATTTAAATATTCAGCATTTCTCACTGTAAGTTCACTCTTAATTGTAGGGCTAATATCAGCTTAGTATCTATTAAGGCCATTATCACTTAACGTAAAGTGCTGTGTTACTTGCTGGTGCTATATAAATAAATTATTATTATGGTCAGACAGATTGTGGCAATACCAGGGAATATTACCCAGAATGCAACTTGAGATTTAAGGCGCATTTAAATTCTCGTAAGTGTAATAGTGTTATCACTTTTCGGACACCTTTACATATATGTAGCACAACATCTAAGCATTCTGCATATACACGACTTGATCATGTTGGAGATGCCCTAAAATAGCTTGGGAGTAACTTCTTTTTTTTTGTTTTTCTTAGCAATATGATACCTGTATGTAAAACAATAAAGCAGCATCAAATATTTCCTTAAGTCCTACTTGCCATTTTGGTTTATCTGTAATAAAAATATATATTTATTTTTATTGCTGCATCATTTCTAATTTCTGCATTTGTAGAATTGTATTAAAAGCTTTGGCTATAATTGTTTTAATTAAAGTAATAATAGTAACTTGCCTCAGAACACTGATTAAATGACTAATAATCTACTGAGAACAGTAAAGTCTCTATGTTTCATTTAAAATTTGTTATTGTAATTAAATTAGGATTGGTAGATTGACCTTCAATAATATCCAATTACAAAGGATGTAAATGAGCTGTGATAGTGTTATTATTGAACCTCAGCTAAAGTTTATTTTGGGTTTATTGATTGCAGCTCATGTATTAATTAGCCAACCACCCATTTTTAGGAGCCAGTTTACTAACTTTTGAATTTCTTTTTTTCCACAAAACATATTTTTCTCTAACATTTATATTATTTCTCTAAAACCCTATAAATTTGAGATATATTAAGCGCAAAAAATACAAAAAGGCTAATAAAAAATATTGGCAAGTAAAAGCAGTCAAGGTCCTATAGAAGTCAAAGGGAGCTGCACTGATCCCATTGGACCTTTTTGAGTCATATCCGACTTTTTGGATTTTTCACTAGTAATTGTCTGAAAAACTTGAGTGTTTAAAAGTTTTAGAGGTTTTTGGATTTTTTAGCACATTATTTAGCACTTTTTCTTCTCACTTTTTATATTCAAATCCTAATCTTAATAAATGAGTTTATTTGTGGTTTCAAAAACCTTATTTATTTAGTCCTTTCTATAGTCAAAGTTTCATGGGTAATTGATGGAACTTATGAAAAACAGAGTCCATAAATATATATATATTTTTTTCAAAGGTTCTAAAAATTATTGACGTGGCCATACTGTACATGAGGGAGTCGCACCACCAAGGAAAAATAAATTTTTTATTGCCAAAAGTCCAGTGTGTGCTACTTTAACTGCATTATTATTGCTAATTGACCTTTATCTACCTGTTTTATGTGTTGCAGCACATCCTTCGCCGTTCTGTTACCCACAAAGCCATTTTTCAGAAACCTCTCCAAGGAGGAATGCCATTTCCTATTCTATTTAAAGAAACAATTCTCAATTTCTGACTGATTTGCCCTTTCTCTGAATAAATAAGAGTTTTCAAAACACACAAAGCAATTATCTGCTGACTTTTCCGTAGCTTCAGCACTCTGTCTATATGTTTATATTCTTATGTCAAACAATTGTTTGAGAGCTAAGAGCCAAGTCCTAATGTTAAGGACATTCTGGAACAATTTCAAAACAGCACTCGGTATTGACCTACACTTAGGGTTTGGCATTATCTTTCAACCACATTAAATAAATGCTGTGCAGCAACAGTACTGCTAAACGCCATGCAGTTTAATCCAGAACTCACAGATCTGTTTCTTTCATACTCTCCAAGATTAATGCCAAGTTTGATAATGTGTTATACCATTGCACTGTTATTTTTTTCCTTATGCTTATGCATAATATTGTATCATTGTGTTGGGAAATGCGCTTTACTAATGCTTCTGAAATGAATAGATTTTGACTTCTTATTACCATTATAAATGCTGAATGATTTACCAGATTTATTCAGAATAAAATGATTTTTCTTGTCTTAATTCACACTCAAGAGCATCATATTCTTTGATGTAAAATACTATTTTATTTCTTCTATCCCAATTAATCTTATTTGTGAGCTCTGCTCTGCATCTGGCTTAGATAAATGTCAAATACAGGTATAGGACCCATTATCTGGAAAACCGTTATCCAGAAAGCTCGGAATTAGGAGAAGGCCATCTACAATAGACTCCATTTTAATAATGTAATTCATTTTATTTTATTAAATTGTTCACTTTTTCTCTGTAATGAAAAAAATTGTACCTTGTACTTGATCTCAATTAAGATATAATTAATCGTTATTGGAGGCAAAATAATCCTATTGGGTTTATTTAATGATTAAATTATTTTTAGTATACTTGGGGGCACATTTACTATTGGTTGAATATCGAGGGTTAATTAACCCTCGATATTCGACCCTCGAAGGAAAATCCTTTGATTACGAATATCGAAGTTGAAGCATTTAGGGCAATTCCTTCAATCGAACGATCACAGGAAAAATCGTTCGAACTATTAAATCCTTCAAATCAAACGATTCGAAGGATTTTAATCCATCGATCGAATGATTTTCCTTCAATCAAAAAAACCTTAGCAAAGTAATGGGGAAGGTCCTGATAGGCTAACATTGTACCTCGGTAGGTTTAAACTGCTGAAGTATGTAGTCGAAGTTTTTTTTAAAGAGACAGTACTTTGACTATCGAATGGTCGAATAGTAGAACGATTTTTAGTTTGAATCGTTTGAGTCGAAGGTCGTAGTAGCCTATTCGATGGTCGAAGTACCCCCAAAAAAACCTTTGAAATTCGAAAGTTTTTTTACTTCGAATCCTTCACTCGAGCTTAGTAAATGGGCCCCTTAAGGTATGGAGATCCAAAATATTGAAAGATCTGGAAACCCCCAGGTTCTGATCATTTTGGATAATAGATCCCATAGCTGTACAGTAGTTGTCAGCGACAAGACTATCCATAACAATGGAGAATAATACTGAAGGAGGGTTTTATTTCTTATCTAAGCTAGTCATTGAAAGCTGCAGGTTGGATACTTTTGTGATATATATACAGAACTAGAACTAGGCAACATGTAAAGGACTCCAGTGGAACAGTGCACACTTAGCCTCAGAGTTCCTGCATCACAGTTGTGATACAACAGATGTGGCTGCCTATGGTGCAACAGGGTAACGGGAGCAACCTGGGTGGGGGACTAGTGATCTGCAGGTAAAGTTGAGAGAGAGAGGCACATGGGAAGGAGGCAAGCAAACAAATGATTTGAAACAAATACACTATACTCCCAGGACTTAGCAAAAAAACCGAGTGACATATTATATTAAATTAGTCATGTTTTATATAAATACCTTTTTGTATTTTTTGTTTTTGCTAAGTACTTTTGCAAATCACAATACTATTAGGGGCAGATGTATCAAGGGTCGAATTTCAAAGTAGTGGGAGTTTTTTTGAACTCCCATAACTTCAAAATTCAAATAAAAAAAAGACCCACCGAAATTTATTTAAAAAAACAAAGGTTTTTTTTGAGGGTAAATAGGCCATATTCGATCGTTCAAATCGTAGTAAGATCGAATTTTTCAAAGTCTACCAATTGACTCCATATGGGTTCTAGGAGGTCCCCCATAGGCTGAAACAGCAATTCGGCAGATTTTAGATGGCAATTGGTCGAAGTCGAATTTCTAGTATTGTCTTGCATAAACAGGGCATTAACTCAGGGGACAAAAACAGTAATTTTTCCTTTTTATAGATTTCTAGTAATGAGGGTAGACTGTCAAGGTTGGGGTTGTTTTCAATGGAAAAAAGACATTTGCAAGGGGACATGATTACACTTTACAAGTACATTAATGGGCATTATAGGCAGATAGCGGGGGATATTTTTTTCCCCATTAAAGTGATCAACACACTCGATTTCAACCCTTTATGGCTAAACTCCATGAGGAGATCAGGACCGATTCGTTGCCAGGCGATGACAAGCATGCAATGTGTCAGAAGTGCAGAACATAATGGGACTGTTTGAGAAATCGCAGTTACAAACTACATTTATCCGACTGTCGGATGTGAACACCGCATGCTGCGTCTTCATCTGACAATCGGATACATGTAGTTTGTACCTGCAATTGCTTGATCAGTCCCATTATGTTCTGCACTTGTTGCATGCTTGTCATCGCCTGGCTACGAATCGATCCTGATCGTCTCGTCGAGTTCAGCTCTTAGACTAGAAGAAAAGAACTTTCATTTGAAACAGCGTAAGTTGTTCTTCACAGTGCTGACAGTGAGGTTGATAAATACCCCGTCAGATGTTGTGATGGCAGATTCAATTAATATGCGATAGGATGATTTCTTGAACAAGCATAATATTAAAGGCTATCGTTATTCTAAAATCTTTAGATATTAATATAGATAGTTTATATATGTGAGTAATATATAAATAGATCAGTACGAGTGTGTGTGTACATACAGTATGTGCACTGGTCTTTTTTTCAGCCCAACTTAACTATGTAACCATCAGTGCAGTACCTTTTCTTGTTATTTCTTAAAAATGAGTTCTTCATAAAGTTTATATATATATATATATATATATATATATATATATATATATATATATATATATATATATATATATATATATTGTAGAATGACTGGCAAAATCATAAGCTGTAACTTCTTATTTTCCCTGGTTAATATGGCATCATTAACAAGAGGGTAATCTCCACCCCTATATCTGACTGGACAGAGCACCTTCCAAGCAATTAAAAACTCTTAGTCCCTGCCTATATAACCTCGACCCCTCCCCCTTGATTCCTGTCTTTTTTCTTCTGTCCTATACAAAGACTGGCAGAATGTTTTAGATGGTCCACGGGAATCTGGTGATTCACCAAAAACAAATCAGACCAATAGGAAGGTTTTTTCTTAAACCCTTCTTTTTTCCTCCTACTGAAGAGCCTACAGTGCGTTGCCGATTGGCTTGCTATTAGCTATTAGTACCTGTTGGTATAGTGTGCGTGCACGAAAAAGGAAGGATCAGCTGGGTAGCTGAAGCAGAAATCAGCCGGAGTGCGAGAGGACGCGCGCTAGTGAGTGACGCGGCACGCTGATGTCATCTAAGAGGAAGAGCTGGACGCACGCTGCGTGAATAGGAAGTAGCAGGCTTGCGCGTCTGAGTCCTTGTGCAGAGTTCACGGCAGTGACATAGAGGACAGAACCGGAGCGGTTACAGGTATTTTTATTAAGCAATGAGCAGTCTTGTCAGCACATGCAACGGATAGTGTAACAATATCTTTTGCAGCAGATTATGGATTCTCGGCATTTACACAGCCCGGAAGCAGTGAGCAGAGAGGAAAGGAGGTGGGCCATCAATTCAATATTAAAATGAAGGGTGTTTTTTTGTTAGGAAGGAAATAATTTTTTATTTTTTATTTTTATTATTAGTGTGTCTTCCCCAAGAAGATCAAGGGAAAAGTTGAGATGTGCATCATGTGACAATCCACCGGTCAGGCATTCCAAATTTTGTGCAGCCTGTTCAAAAAAGCTGTCTGGGGAAAAGACAGCAGAATCAGTGTATATTATGGCATGGATCAAGGAGGCAGTTGCAGAAGGCATAAGAGAAGCCTCAAAGCAATCCACTGCAGGTCAATCTCGGAAGAGAGTGACAGAAACTGAATGTCTTGTTAGGGAGGAATCTCCTGTAAGAGAATCCTCTGCGGGCGAACTTTCAGAAGATGAAGAGGAGGATGTTACTGAACAGTTCTCCACATTTGACTTTGCATTTGTAGATCCATTAGTAAAGGCAATAAGAGAGGAATTAAAATTACCAGAGATACAAGAGCCACAGTCCTCCACTAGCAACCCCTTCAAGGTTCTCAAGAGAGACAGATCTACTTTCCCGTTGCATGAAGTGATCAAAGAAATCATCACAACGGAGTGGGGTAAAGCTGATGCTAGATTTACTATACAAAGTAAAATCCAAAGATTATACCCGTTCTCTTCGGATCAGGAAAGAGTATGGGAAAAGCCACCAAAGGTGGATGCAGCGGTAGCTAGACTCTCCAGAAGGACAGTCTTACCAGTGGATGACATTGCTTCCTTTGCAAATCCAATGGATCGCAAAATGGAGAATATCTTAAAGAAGAATTATTTGGCAACAGCAGCATCATGCAGGCCAGCGATAGCCCTAACATCTCTATCGCGGGCAATGCAATCATGGATGCATAATATTGAGAAATCCCTCAAACAAGGAGTGGATAGAGAAAGCATCATAAGATCCTTGTCTGACATGAAGCTAGCTACAGACTTTGTAGCAGATGCATCTATTGATCTGGTGAAGACTTCCTCAAGAGCCTTAGCTCTATCCGTTTCAGCTAGAAGAGCCCTATGGCTCAGGGCTTGGAACGCGGACAAGGCCTCAAAAGCAAATTTATGCGGGATGCCATTTGAAGGGGAAATGCTTTTTGGTTCAAGACTAGAAGATCTTATAAAAAAAGTTACAGGAGGAAAAGTGTGTTCTTACCTCAGGAGCGTAGGCAAGGTTCTGCATCAGATTTTTTTCAAGAAAGACAAAGACAGTCATTTGGTAATAGATCGTCCTTTAAAGAACAAAGATCATACAGACCGGGGAGAGAGTATACTCAAAATCAAAGCTGGAGAAGAGGTCAGGCAGCTACATCAAGATCAGGAAGAGGAAAGAGCTCTTTCACAAGAAATTCTAAAAAGTATTTCTAAAACAATGGCAGCCCAGATCAAAGACATCCCCAGGAGGTTAACAACATTTCAGAGGGTCTGGGCAGAGTCAATTTCAGATCACTGGGTGATGGATACGATAAAAAGAGGATATTTACTGGAATTTCAAAAGCTGCCACAGGGAAAGAATTTTGTGATATCTCAAATTCCGAAGGACAGGAAAAGAAGAGAAATATTGTTCGATTACCTGGAAAAACTGGAGACTAGAGGAGCAATTACGTTGGTACCAAAAGAGCAGAGAAAAACAGGGTTTTACTCTCCGATCTTCATGATCACGAAGAAGACAGGAGACTTCAGACTAATACTAGACTTAAGAAGATTAAACAACTATCTTGTAGTAAAATCGTTCAAGATGGAGTCTTTATTTACGATTATTCCACAGATCAGACCAGAAGATTGGATGCTTTCCATAGATCTAAAAGATGCATACTTGCATGTGCCAATCACCACCTCACATCAGAAGTTTCTTCGCTTTGCAGTGGGGTACCACCGACATTACCAATTCACTTGCCTACCATTCGGCCTAGCTACATCACCAAGAGTGTTTTCAAAGATACTTATAACACTAATAGCAGAGTTGAGAAAACAGGGGATAGCTATTTATCACTATCTAGACGACATTCTGCTATTGGCAAGAGATCCAGGAATTCTTTCGCAGCATAAAGACCATGCGATATGGTATCTACAAAAACACGGTTGGGTGATAAACTGGGGGAAGAGTCAGCTGTCCCCTTCCCAAGATTTAGTGTATTTGGGAGCCAGATTTTGTACAAGATTGGCCATGGTAACAATTCCGGAAGAGAAGAAACAGAGGATAAAAGAGGAAGTTGCCCAGATGATGGACAGGACAACGTGTACAGCAAGACAATATATGAGTGTCATGGGTCTCCTGACCTCTACAATACCAATGCTACAGTGGGCAAGATGGAACATCCGAATACTTCAAAGAGGTTTTCTCAATCAATGGGGTATAGAAGACCAAGACTGGAATCAGAAGTTATGGGGTTACCCAAGAGGTAAAGAACTCATTAGGATGGTGGTTGAGGACAAAAAATCTGTCAAAAGGAAAGAGATTAGGGGACATCTCTTGGGAGGTGATGACAACAGATGCCAGTTCAACAGGTTGGGGAGCATACTGGAGAAAAGAGGTGATACAGGGAAGATGGTCTCGAGAAGAAGCTTTGCTTCCAGCAAATATCAGGGAGCTAAGGGCGGTGAGATTAGCCCTACAGAATTTTGGTCACTACTTAAAAGGCAAATCTCTACTAGTCAGAGTGGACAACACAACAGCGATGTCCTACCTAAAGAAACAGGGTGGGACGAGGAGTATACAGTCGATGGAGGAGGTTACATCAATAATATTGTGGGCGCAGGACAATCTGGAGGATTTGTCAGCAATGTACGTGCCAGGCAAGGACAACAAGATAGCAGATTTCTTAAGTCGAAGTCTACTAGACAGACACGAGTGGGAATTGAATCACGAAGTGTTCAAGAAAATTGTCAGCAGGTGGGGCCAACCAGGCTTAGACCTTATGGCAACGAGAAAAAACAGGAAGGTAAATCAGTTTTATTCAAGATTTTACGATGCAGAAGTGGTAGCAACGGATGCATTAGCACAGGATTGGAGTATAGGTCTCCTATATGTTTTTCCACCAATTCCACTAATTTCGGCGGTGCTAAGGAAGATCAGACAGGATCAGGCGAAGGTGATTCTAATTGCACCAGAATGGCCGAGGAGACCTTGGTATCCATTGCTCAAGAGGATGTCAGTGGACAATTCAATGAAGCTACCAGTGATTTCACGGCTACTAGTCCAAGGACCAGTAGAGCAACCACAGGGGAGTGCATTAGCCCTCAGGGCATGGCTTTTGAAAGGAACAGATTAGCAAAATCTGGATTGCCAACAAGAGTGGTAGAGACCATGCTAAGTTCTAGAAGAAACTCTACAAATAGAAGTTACCAGAGAACTTGGAGAGTATTTATAGAATATCTTGGAGAAAAAGGCATAGAGGTGGAAAAGATGTCAGTAGAAAATATACTGGATTTTCTACAGAGAGGTCTTGATAGAGGTCTAAGCATGAGAACCTTAAAGTCTCAAGTATCAGCAATCTCAGCCTTTACTGGTAAAACCTGGGCTTATGAATCAGCTATGAAACAGTTCATGGCAGCCATCTTCAGATTGCGACCTCCTAGAAAGAATGTGATTCCCTCATGGGATTTACCATTAGTCCTGAATGCTTTGATGGAAAAACCGTTTGAGCCAATGCAAGACGTATCTGATACATTACTCACTTATAAGACAGTTCTTCTTATTGCAGTAACATCAGCAAGGAGAGTAAGTGAGTTAAGAGCTTTATCAGCACAAGAACCATTTACAGTTATTCATTCAGACAAAGTTATTTTGAGAATGAATCCTTCTTTCCTGCCAAAGGTTTTAACATCTTTTCATTTAGACACGGAGATAGTGCTCCCTTAATTTTTTCCAGAGCCGAGCTCTAGTCAGGAAGAGAGATGGAATACTCTGGATCTTGTCAGATGTTTATCCATATATTTACAAAGAACAGCTACATGGAGAAAATCCCAACAATTATTTGTGATCCCTGCAGGAATGAAAAAAGGTCAAGCGGCAGCCATCTCAACGATAAGTAGATGGATAGTAACAGCTATCCAAAAAGCTTACCAGACAAAGGGAAGAAAAGTTCCAGAGGGGATTAAGGCACACTCCACCAGAGCGGTTAGTGCTTCATGGGCTGTTGATGCACACATATCTCCAGAGGATATATGTAAAGCGGCAACGTGGAGTTCGTTTTCAACATTCTTAAAACATTACCACTTGGACGTGAGGTCAACGTCAGAGTCGAGATTTGGACAAGGAGTCCTAAGTGCAGTTCAAACTGCTTGAAGCTTAAATAAAATATATTTTTTTTGGCATGCACAATAGAGTGACGTTGTCTTTTAAAAAACCCTCCCTGTATAGGATTGCTTCTCAGATCCCTCTTGTTAATGATGCCATATTAACCAGGGAAAAAAGAAAATTATTACATACTTACCGAAATCTTCTTTTCCTGGTTAATGGATGGCATCATTTACAAGACCCTCCCTGTGAGGCTTAATTATAAGACAGGAATCAAGGGGGAGGGGTCGAGGTTATAAAGGCAGGGACTAAGAGTTTTTAATTGCTTGGAAGGTGCTCTGTCCAGTCAGATATAGGGGTGGAGATTACCCTCTTGTAAATGATGCCATCCATTAACCAGGAAAAGAAAATTTCGGTAAGTATGTAATAATTTTCTTTTAACCCTACCTCTAGTTAAAAAGGCCCAAGAGTAACTGCTCTGCTCTCTTCTGGTAGAAAGGTGAAAGGCAACTGGAGCTGTGTTGCGGAATACTGCAGGTAACAGTGTGTTGCTTGGGACAAGGACGATTTTGCTAGATATTTAGGGAAATGCATTTACAAAGCAGGAAAATCACTTGTAGAAAGGATTGGCTTCTATCTGCTGAACCAAAAGACTTGGAAGTGAGGAGCAGCTGCTTCTGAGAGAGCATTGGGAATTTTCAAAGGACCGGGAGTTCAATTTTCATTTGCTTTTACTGGATTAACGTGCCCAAGTGGGGATGTAGGTGCTTTGAGAGTTTTCTTCATTAGCAAGATTACTACTTATTTGCTTTACTTAGAACTCTGCTTCATAAACTCTCATTTCTAACTCTCATTTCTTATTTGGATTAAATGCCGTGCAACAAGTACTGCACTCAATGCACTCAACATTCTTCCTTGTGTCATTACAGTACTTTCAGCTGCACGTGACTTTAGGTGTGGCTATAGGGGGTCACTAACTCAGTCTCTCACCCACCTTCCACACATGTTAGACTAACACATCTGCACCCCAAAGTCCAACCAACACCCACAAAACTCATACAAAACTTGCTGCCACCACTTTCATACTTTTCCCACTGGCAATGAAAGATACCAAGCACTTTAGTTGGTAAGCGTTAAGATAATTGGAACACACACTCTTCCTACCAGCAAACAAAGGGTTAACTAACATACGCACAGACTAGCATTTCCATTCAGCATGCAGAGGGCTAAGTCTCATAGGTACAGACTTTTCAACTAGGGTTGATGCTCAATTAGAGCATCAAAGACAAACTTATTAAATGTTATACTGAATATTGTAAAATATATCACAGTGCAAATTAACAAAAAGATGTTACAAAAAAACATAGATTTAAATATAAAGTCACAAACAGTTGTAAAATAAAAATGGAAAAACATAGAAACCTATACTTTTACCCAAAGATATAGAATTCATGGTCCTGGAGGCAAGAGGAAACAAACAGTTTGAACTTTCCAATCAAAATTGGTCCTCCAAAGTAAATTCCTCCTCTTAGTCAGAAGAGCTGACTATTTTCAATTGATTTCAGGGGCATCCAGTAACTGGATAACCACCCCTCCCTTAGGAATGCAAGGGGTTATGGTCTAGCAGCTTGAGGTTTTTATGACAGGACCAAGAATATAATGATAATAATTCCTAACAAAAACATAGGAGAGAAATTATATTTTATTCAGTGGCAGATTTCATAGAAACCAAATATCACTGCTGTGTGACCTGCCCCTGCCCAGATATTCCCCATCTAGTAGACAAAGAGCCAAATCTAGTCATGTTTGGACTCTTTTCAAAGCTAATATTACATTGAACCCATTACCAGTACTGTTGGTACAACAGGTTCTATGGGGATAAATTTGTTTGAGTATATGTTATAGTGTGACCTCCACATCACATTAGAGGGGCCTTAATGTTAACTCTAAGTCCTCCAGTGTCGGACTGGCCCACCAGAATACCAGGAAAAGTCCCAGTGGTCCCAGGTGTCAGTGGGCCCTCATGATGGTAAACATTTGGCCTATTTCATGGCCATTCCCTATTTTTATGAGAACAAAGTGGCTAAATAGATGGAATAACAGATTATAGTATTTTAGTATGTAAAGAAAAGAGACTAGGAGAATAGAGGTTGAGTGAGGAGAGGAAGAATAATAGTACTGAGAGTGGGCCCCTGGTCTAAGATTAATTGGTGGGCCCCTAGTCATAGATTTTTGGGTGGGCCCCTGGTGTCCCAGTCCGACACTGAAGTCCTTCCTCTTTGGGCTTTCACACCTTCAGGTGGAATGGCTGTTATCAGCCAGGGCTTGGACAAGGGCATTACAATCTATGCCCCCTTTCCACATGGCTGATTCCAGACCTTAGTGAAGATAGGCCTGTTAGTATCTGATTTTAATACTGGCAGAAATGTTTTTCATGATACCTTGGCCTGTTTTATTAACTCTTACAGGCTTGTATCATGACACCTTGCATTTACAGAAGGTCCAGAATAGAAACTTGTGAAACATCTAATTCTTAGCCCAGTTCCTCTACATGGCGGGACAGGTTGTACAATCAGATGCAAAAACAGTAAGCAAAACTGCTGCAGCAAGATGCAATGTGAGGAAAGAATGCAACTTTGTGCCTTTTTTCTTCACTTGCACTCCTTACTATTTGCACTATTTATCCCTTTCTGAAAAAGCAGTACATCAGCAGTGTTTTACTACACTTATTTAAAGTTGCAGAAGACTGCATGCATAATTAAAAGAAACCTAAACATTTTTTGTGGGCACATTTTTTGGCTTTACATTTGAAGCACAAAGTTATGTTCCTCTGAACAACCCTCAAGCTTTTTAGTTGTCTATACTGTATCCAGAGATAGTGATGAGCGAATCCGTCTTGTTTCACCTTGGCCTTCACTTTGGCAATTGCAACCATTGGAATCTATGGGCATTTTTTTGTTGCGAAAAATTTGCTCATCACTATCAAGAGATATAAGGGCTCATTTACATCTGCAAGTACAGGTATAGGATCCCTTATCCGGAAACCTGATATCCAGAAAGCTCCGAATTACGGAATGGCTGTCTCCCATAGACTCAATTTTATGCAAATAATCCAAATTTTTAAAAATGATTTCCTTTTTCTCTGTAATAATAAAACAGTAGCTTGTACGTGATCCCAACATAAGATATACTTAATCCTTATTGGAAGCAAAACCAGCCTATTGGGTTTATTTAATGTTTAAATTAATTTCTAGTAGACTTAAGACATGAAGACCCAAATTACAGAAAGATCTGTTATCCGGAAAACCCTAGGTCCTGATCATTCTGGATAACAGGTCCCATACCTGTACAATGAGCAAAGTGCAATTTCGAATGCAATTGCCATGTTTTTTCCCACAATGCATTTTTTTCTCCCAGATTCCAGCATCTCTGTGGGTGCAAAGGGGTACTGAATCTGATACACCCAATTTGCCAAAATTAATGCAACTGGGTATGCGCCTCATTGCATATCAAACAAGATTGCTCCGAATATGTTTAAAGTTTGTCTGGCATTATGTCTGGTGTTTAGAGTGTGCCCTATTCTTTTGGGGCAACTGAGCTGCAGACATTCAATCAGGGTGCTGGGGGAATCTTGGAGCTTGCCTGTGAGGAGGTGGCATTAGCTCCTGTTTTCCCCTGTGTTATTAGACACAGCAGCACTTGATTCAGAATGGAAGGCAGAAAGAACCGAGCAGTGCCAAATGCAGATATACAGAAGTGCAAAGAGTTCATTTTGATGCAAGTACATTTAATAAAAGTGGTTTTAAGTGCAACTAGTGTACACGCTTGCAGGCATAAATGAGACCTATAGAGTCACCATTGGGGCAAAATATCTTTTACTTAATTAAAGTTAACACCCCCACCACATTTCTACAATGGGTGCATTCTACACAACACAATTCTCTTTAGATTTCAAAAGAGCAGTGACAATGGTAATGCAAATGAACGTAAAAATAGAGTAAGTTCAGTGTCCATCTCCAAAAATCATAGATGTCTTTGAACTCCCAGGCTAACGTACCTCTATCAAACAGAAATTCATTTTTTGCCAGGTAAAACAGTTCAACAATTCCTTCAGAACAATGCGGGAAAACTATGGTCAGCAGCATTGGTTTCCTGCCAGAAGTGGGGAAGTCCTTATACAGTTCAATACTTCACACCACACATACTTCAGTGTCTTAACAAGCTATGTCAATTTGTTTATTCCAATTAATCTATGCAGCAGGGCATGGTGGATGAGGTTTTAAAGGAATTGCCTTTCTAAATACAGAAACAAAAATATTACAATCCATAGAAAAACCAACAAACCTCCAATTACAGAGCTTACCAAAATATAGATTATTAAAATATGTTGGCATGATATCTGTCAGCATTTTACACTATATAATAGATATGATCAATGCATTCTTAGGTTCAACTTTAAATTTCTCTTTTAACCTTTACCTTTCCTATCCTGTTTTACGGTGATCTTTTCATGCTATTTGTTTACTGTATATATCTTTCTTAGTTCGTCTGGTCTTAATCTTTATATCATAGTGTATTCAGGGGGTTATTCAAAGTGTACACACAATAAATTGGATGCCTTGCCCTTTTTTTTTTACCTATAGCCTTTTAATACAGCTGTTGCGCAAACCAGGTAGTTCCTGTTTTGCCTGATACTCAATTACTCAAACCCAGTTTACAAGTCAGTGCTATTGTAGTTTGCTAACCAATTTGTACATTTATGGGTAACATTTTAATGATCTAAGTGACATAATTAAATTGGTATTTAGTCTCAACAAGAATGCACTGCTCATGTACATTTTCGTGGCTGATATCCTGATAATCTCACTAATGTCATCCGTCTTTTTGCTCAGTAATTTTGCATGCATGAGAAGATCCCATGAATAGTAAATGAATCTTGAAAGAGTCATGAAAGTTCAACTAGCTGATGCACAAGCTGGTCTGGCTGGAGCATAGATTTCACAAAATTAGAATGGATTTTGCAATACATTAAGCATATAAAAGTTAATAAATGTTGCATCTCTGATACACAGAAAGCCACCGGGATTTAGTTTGAATTATTTTCATTGACAATGGGGGGAGATAATAGGACAAAGGTACATTTGGATCCCTAAGATAGAAATCTGTTATCCAAAGAAGTCAATTTTAAGCAAATAATTCTTAGCTTTAAAAATGATTTCCCCTTTTCTCCATAATAATAAAACAGTACCTTGTACTTAATGGTAACTAAGCTGCATGGATCCATATTGGTGGCAAAAAAAAAATCATATTGGTATATTTAATGTAAAAATGTTTTTAGCTGATCACAAACTTCTTATCTAGAAAAGAAAACAGTTTTCTTTATAATTAATCTCATACATGCACAAGTATCTCATTGATTTGGATAGTCTGTATTTCATCATTACAGCTACACGATTCTCCTGTCCAAAATATTCTTTAAAAAAAAAAAGCTCCCCAAAACTCACTAATTTTAAGTGTACTGAAAAGGGACACTTGGGGAGTTATTTACTAAAATCTGAATGCAACAATCCCGAAAAATTTGATTTTTTTGTATAAAATTGAACTTTTAAAAGATTACGCATTTTTCCGAATTTATTATACCCTGAGGATGGAAAAAGTCTGAATCAGAAAATCCGGCATCTCAGACCTGTCGAGGGAGAAGTTGAGGGAGAAGTCCCAATGATTCTTTGATGTGCGCTGTGTTTCGTGCAATACCCCCGAAGATTTTGGGAAAAAGCATATAAAAGGGTTTTCGTATGGAAAATCCGGAAAAATCAACAAATTCTGATTTTTTTCCTGCCCAGTTCGGGCAAAGAATCCTAAAAAATCTGATTTTCCAGGCAAAAGTCAGATTTCCTGCCAAAATCTGACTTTTGGCGACAAAATTAGAAGAAAATCGGATTTTTGTCCCAGACTCAGCGCGGACCATGATATTGAAATGGGACCTTTGACATTGACTTCTACAGGACCCAGACAGATGGAGATAGTGGATTTTCAGATTCAGACTCGGGATATAATAAATTCCGAAAAAATCTGAATTTGTTTTTTAGTAAAAAGAAAAAATCAGAATTTTTCATGATTTTTGTATTCGGAGTTTGATAAATAACCCCCTTAGATTATACTATGCATGCCAGTATGACTTCTATAATGCAGATTTGAAAGATAAAGGAACGTCCTACATTTGTGGTAGTAACACTATCATAGCAGCTATTCAACAAGTGGTATTCCTGCCAACTGTTCAACATTTAACTAGGAGCACTCAGAAACATATTTTGAGAGGATGGTATACAGTATATTAGGGCTCATTTCCCACACAGCACAATGTACTAAATTTAGGTGCAAACGTATTTTTTTTTGTTTACCCAGAATGTAGCATTTGTCACAGAATCTGACTAACATTTTTGACTGTAAGTGCAAATGGCATCCCTGGCAGTTTGCTGTGTCAATAACTATTGGGATCCAGTTTACTTGGTACAAGTTAGTCGCAGTTGTGGATGAAAATTCAAACAGGAACCATGGAATTACTGCCAGATCCAGGCTGACCGTAATTCCGGAATTACCTTGTATCCATGTGTGCAACTGATCAGAGCAGGCATATTGGTACTGTACGTATAACAGAGTTAAAATTGCAAAAAACAACAAATATTTGTAAAAGGAAAAGTAAACCCTTAGAATTTTTTCCTTTGCCGATCTTTTCACAGTTCCTCCACTGGATCAGCGCCACGGGCTATGGAAAAAAAAACAAATAGAACCTAGTGCAATATTGTTAATATTCAGTGCAATAGACTTTCTATGGTTCAAGACACACACAGATTAGTGTTGTAACACTTTGGTGATTGCACTGAATATTAACAATATTGCACTAGGTTCTGTTGTTTGTTTTTTGCCATAGCCTGTGGTACTGATCTTTAATTGTATCTTGATATTGGTACTGTACGATTGAGAGATCCACAACAGACACTTTCTTTACTTTAAAGCAGTTTATTTACACACAGGGCAAAAAGGAAAGGTTCTGGGAGCACTCCATGGCTAAATTAAAATATACTTAAATACAATGGAAGTGCTACTGATCTGGCCAAATTAACTACAGACATAGAGAAAAAGAAAAAAGATTGATCAATGCACATTTACTTGTCGCCTGTCACATAAGTAATTTATGCAGATGCATGTATTTATAAAGACAGGGGTATTTTAGTTGCAAAATTATGATCATAAGATTGATAAGCCACCATACCACGTCAAGGTAAAACCCCATATGGCGATCCCTAACTATTTACACACAGGGGTGACCATTTCAGCATACAAAACAACAAAATATAAAAAGAAATCCTTCCTACTGTATGGTATCTTCCCTTATTTGATGAGTTCCCTAAATAAACTGTACCCCCTTGTAGACTACTAGCAAGAAAAAACATATGCTTGGTCACCCCTGTACTCATAATTCTTTGGGGGTTTGCTTAGTTTCCTGGCTTTCCTCAATTCCGCACTCACTCAAGAGTCTTGGTCACTTGAATGCTCCTCCTGCTCCTTGCAATGGGAGGCAGCACTCCAAGCCCCTCTGGGATTTCCTAACCCAAACAGGTCTTTCATCAATACCCAGTACTAGTGCACTAAGATGTGCATAGGCTTGTCCCTTAGTGCTTGTTTAGTCTGGACTTGCATCTTGGGTCATTGCTGCACTCTGCAATCGCCTGAAAAATTAGTTATGAAATGGGTAGCAGTCTGGACGGGTACACCTACAGTATGTGTCTCTCCCAAACTGACCCTCATGAATACAGAACTGCTGAATGAAGGCTGAGCAATATTCTGGGGGCTTTGGGCACACACAAAAGGCCAGGGTGTAAAGTGCAAAAAAAAAAATGGTATTTTCCACACTTTTTTATTTTGCATCCTTTTCCAAGAATTGAAACATATTTGCTTTTAGCATGTTACTCACATTGTATATATAGTATTATTACAAGAATCCTGGAGGACTATTTATAAATAGTCTTATATTGGTGGTTTTACAGGTGTTTGTAACCATGACTAAACTCACTTTCTCTAAAACCATGAATGTCATGAAATTTATTAAAAGATCTGAATTTGAAAAGCACAAATGAAAAAAACGTGCTAAACGATCAACATAAATCCGAATACCTCTAAAACCTCTAAAAATTCAAGTTTTTCAGACAATTCCTAGCAAAAAAAAAAATTGAGAAAATCTCAAAGTCCAAATTGATTAAAAACTGACCAATAGGATCAGGGCAGCTCCCATGGACTTCTATAGGATCGTGACAATTTTTACCTGACAAATTTTTGTTCTAGAGATTTTCGTGGCTTTTACACTTAATAAATCTAAATTTTTTACAGAAATATAGAAAAACCACACATTTTCAGAGATTTATGGAAAAAATAGAAATTTGATGGTTACTAAATAGGCCCTCAATGATCCTAAAAGATCCTAACATAGGATTCCAGTCTTGCTTTGCTGTATATAGTTATCTGCAAAATTATTTCTACTATAAAACTAATTTCAATAATGTAATGTTATAAGATACTTATTCAGAAGGCTACCTGTTCAGATTTTAGTTGGCTTACTTTATATGGCAAATCTTGGGGATTGAAAGAGACATTAGAAATTTTCTAGGTACCTTGTCATTAATTCATCCAGATCTGTCTTTGGTCAAAGCATGAAATATATTCACAATATTATTTAGTGTATTGGTACTATTAGAGGCAGATTTATCAAGGTTTGAATTTCGAATTTTTCAAAGTCCACCAATTGACTCCAAATAGGTTCTAGGAGGTCCCCCATATGCTAAAACAGCAATTTGGCAGGTTTTAGATGGTGAATGGTTGATATTCAAATCTTCGTGTTTTTTTTTTCAAATTCGAATCGAATTTGGACTATTCCCTAGTCGAAATACACAAAAATTAGCTCAAAATTAGCTCATATTTGTGCAGCAGGAGTCTGTTAGCATTAGAAACTTCAACTGACAGGCTGAGATGGGACAGTCAGGTTGGCAAAACAGTCAGGTTTAGAAACTTCAACTAACAATTACTTACAAAAACAAACCTTTCGGCAAAAAACAGTCAACATGACCTATAGGTAACTTTTAATATACTTTCATAGGTAGAAAGAATGTAGGTAGAAAAAAATGAGTACAAGTATAGGATCCATTATCCAGAAATGTGTTATCCAGAAAGCTCTGAATTACAAAAAAGGCCATCTCCCATAGACTTTATTTTATCCAAATTTTTAAAAATGATTTCCATGTTCTCTGCAATAAAAGTGTACCTTGTACTCGATCAAAACTAAGATTTAATTAATTTGTATTGGAAGCAAAACCAGCCTATTGGATTAATTTAATGTTTACATGAGTTTTCTAGTAGACTTAAGGTGTAAAAATCCATATTACAAACCCGGAAAACCCTATATCCCAGACATTCTGGATAACAGGTCCCATACCTGTGCAATAACATAATGTCAGGTGATATCAGCTGTGTATAGGAGTGGTAGGTTAGTAATGTTAACTTACTTTCAGCCACTTTCCAGCTTTTGCATCAGTTGTACAGGATTATTAAGAAGAAACAGAATAATATGGTGGTTGATTAGACTGATCCTGCAAGGAATATCATTACAATAATGGGATGATTTTTCAGATAGGAAATCCACACAAGTGTTTAAAGCTAGCTTGGCAAATTATAATTAATGTCCTCAATTTATATGAAATACCATAGGGAGCCATGGTAACAAAAAGTTGTTCTTGTTAAACCAGATAAGAAAAGAGATTTATGTAAAGGAAATAAAGAAAAACTGTTAACATTATGCCTAAAAGGAAGGTATGTACAGCTAATTTTGGTTCTGTACATTACCACAATGAATTTTAAATGAAACAACTCAGATGCAGTTGAAAAGCCTTTTTTAACACAATCACTTTATTTCAGGGGCTCAAAAGCAATTAGACAAATTAAAAAACTGAAAATAAAATGTTAATTTCTAATACTTGATTGAAAACCCTTTGCTGACAATGACAGCCTGAAGTCTTGAACTCATGGACATCACCAGATTCTGGGTTTCCTCCTTTTTAATGCTCTGCCAGGCCTTTACTGCAGTGGGTTTCAGTTGCTGTTTGTTTGTGGGCCTTTCTGTCTGACGTTTAGTCTTCATCAAGTGAAATGCAGCTCAATTGGGTTCAGATCAGGTGACTGACTTGGCCATTCAAGAATATTCCACTTCTTTGCTTTAATAAACTCCTGGGTTGCTTTTGCTGTATATTTTGGGTCATTGTGAAACACCTCCCAATCAATTTGACTGCATTTAGTTGGATTTGAGCAGACAGTATGTCTATGAACACCTCAGAATTCATTCGGCTGCTTCTGTCCTGTGTCACATTTTTACAGATGATGTGGTATGCTCTGGATCATGAGCCGTTCCACACCTTCTCCATACTTTTTTCTTTCCATCATTTTGGTAGAGGTTGATCTTGGTTTCATCTGTCCAAAGAATGTTTTCCAGTTTTTTTGTTTGTTTTTTTAGCAAAGTCCAATCTAGCCTTTCCATGCTTGATGCTTATGAGTGGCTTGCACCTTGCAGTGCACCCTCTATATTTACTTTCATGCAGTCTTCTCTTTATCGTAGACTTGAATATCAATACGTCTACATCCTGGAGAGTGTTGTTCACTTGTTTGGCTGTTGTGAAGGGATTTCTCTTTACCATGGAAATGATTCTGCAATCATCCACCACTGTTGTCTTCCGTGGGCGTCCAGGTCTTTTTGCGTTGCTGAGTTCACCAGTGCTTTCTTTCTCAGGATGTACCAAACTGTAGATTTTGCCACTCCTAATATTGTAGCAATTTCTCGGATGGGTTTTTTCTGTTTTTGCAGCTTAAGGATGGCTTGTTGCACCTGCATGGAGAGCTCCTTTGACTGCATGTTGTCTGTTAACAGCAAAATCTTCCACATACAAGCACCCCCCTCCTCAAATCAACTCCAGGACTTTTATCTTCTTCATTGATAATGACATAATGAAGGAATTTCCCACACCTGCCAATGAAATAGCGTTTGAGTCAATTGTCCAATTGCTTTTGAGCCCCTGAAATTAACTGATTGTGTTAAAAAAAGGCTTTAGTTCCTCACATTTTTATGCAATCTTTTTGTTCAATCCACTGAATTAAAGCTGAAAGTCTGCAGTTCCACCATCTGAGATGTTTCATTTAAAATTCATTGTGGTAATGTACAGAACCAAAATTAGAAAAAAGTTGTCTCTGTCCAAATATTTATGGACCTAACTGTATATATCTAGCAGTTGTTGATTATACCAGACTAGAGGCTGAACACTGAGTTACTGGGAAGATTACATACAACAGCTGTAGGGCTTGCAAGGAATACTATAATGTTAAAGCAGATTCAGATATGTGCTTCCCCTTAAAGCACTTGAATTGTCTTATTAGCTTATTGATTGGCTGCTACTGGTCCTGAATGAAAGGATGAGTAATAAAAGTAGCAATAACAATAAATGTATAGCCTTATGGTGCATTTTTTTAGCTGAGGTCAGTGACCCCCTCCCATTTGAAAACTGAGTCAGAAGAGTAAGACCAGTAATTAAAACAATACTATAACAAAGAAAAAATGAAGGCCAATTCAAAAGTTGCTTATAATTGCCCATTCTATAATATACTAAAAGTTAATTTAAAGATGAACAACCCCCTTTAATGAATGTCGCAGATGTGCATAAGTATTGAGGCAAAAGTTCATTTTTTTTTCAAAACCAGCCCTTATTTCTGATTTTCTCAGATTCACTGTCATCTGGTATGGTGCCTATGGATTGGAGAAATGCTGATGTTATTCCAATATTTAAAAAGGGATTACGATCTCAGCCTGGCAATTATAGGCCAGTAAGCTTGACATCTGTGGTGGGCAAATTATTTGAAGGCTTGTTAAGGGATCACATTCAAAATTTTGTCCTAATGAATGGCATTATGAGCAACAATCAGCATGGCTTTATGAAGGATAGGTCATGTCAGACGAATTTGATTGCATTTTATGATGTGGTAAGTAAGATTCTGGATAGTGGGGGGGCAGTAGATGTGATCTATTTGGATTTTGCCAAAGCGTTTGATACTGTGCCCCACAAACGACTGCTTTCTAAACTAAGGTCTGTTGGGCTTAATGAAGTCGTTTGCACATGGATAGGAAACTGGCTACAGGATCGGGTACAGAGGGTGGTTGTTAATGGGACATTCTCTACTTGGAGTAAGGTTCTTAGTGGGGTCCCCCAGGGCTCAGTATTGGGTCCACTTTTATTTAACTTGTTCATTAATGACTTAGGGGAGGGTGTTGTAAGTAATGTATCAGTGTTTGCAGATGACACAAAATTATCCAGCCCAATTAATTCCATCCAGGATGTGGCATCCTTGCAACATGATCTTGACAAACTGGCAATCTGGGCAGCTAAGTGGCAAATGAGATTCAATGTTGATTAATGTAAAGTCATGCACCTGGGATGTAAAAATATCCAAGCCACTTATACCCTTAATGGGACTGCACTAGGCAAATCCATTATGGAAAAGGACCTTGGAGTTCTTGTAGATGATAAACTTGGCTGTAGCAAGCAATGCCAGTCAGCAGCATCAAGGGCAAATAAGGTCTTGAGCTGTATTAAAAGGGGCATAGAGTCACGGGAGGAGGGGGTCATTCTTCCACTGTATAGAGCACTTGTAAGGCCCCATCTAGAATATGCCGTACAGTTTTGGTCTCCATCACTCAAACAGGACATTATTGTATTAGAGAGGGTACAGAGAAGGGCAACTAAGCTGGTAAAAGGTATTGAAAATCTTAGCTATGAGGAAAGACTGGCCAAATTGGGGATGTTCACGCTGGAGAAGAGGCGCTTAAGGGGTGATATGATAACTATGTATAAATATATAAGGGGATCATATAACAATCTCTCTAATGCTTTATTTACCAGTAGGTCTTTCCAGCTGACACGAGGTCACCCATTCCGATTAGAAGAAAAGAGGTTCCGCCTAAATATTCGGAAGGGGTTTTTTACAGTGAGAGCTGTGAAGATGTGGAATTCTCTCCCTGAATCAGTTGTACAGGCTGATACATTAGATAGCTTTAAGAAGGGGATGGATGGCTTTTTAGCAAGTAAGGGAATACAGGGTTATGGGAAATAGCTCATAGTCCAAGTTGATCCAGGGACTAGTCCGATTGCCATTTTGGAGTCAGGAAGGAATTTTTCCCCCTCTAAGGCAAATTGGAGAGGCTTCAGATGGGTTTTTTGCCTTCCTCTGGATCGACTGGCAGATAGGTAGTTAATAAACAAAAAAAAAAAAAAAGGTTGAACTCGATGGACATGTGTCTTTTTTCAACCTTACTAACTATGTTACTATGTTACTATGTAGTTAATAGTGCTACTCCAGCAGAATTCTGCACTGAAATCCATTTCTCAAAAGAGCAAACAGATTTTTTTATATTATCTTGTGTAAGGGAGCTGCTATCTGGTTACCTTCCCATTGTTCATTTGTTTGGCTGCTGGGGGGGAAAAGGGAGGGGGTGATATCACTCCAACTTGCAGTACAGCAGTAAAGAGTGATTGAAGTTTATCAGAGCACAAGTCACATGACCAGGGGCAGCTGGGAAATTGACAAAATGTCTAGCCCCATGTCAGATTTCAAAATTGAATATAAGAAAATCTGTTTGCTCTTTTGAGAAATGGAATTTAGTGCAGAATTCTGCTGGAGCAGCACTATTAACTGATTCATTTTGAAAAAATGTTTTTTCCCATGACAGTATCCCTTTAATAAATGAGCCTTGATTCCTCTTTTGTACTTGTATTAAGACAATAAATATATAATTAGTTAACTCTATTTGTCTCTGGATTCTGAATACATATTGCTAAATATGTCTGCACTGCAGTAGAAGCTTCAATTCTTAATTGGCTAGATACTCATAGCCTTCTTTTTCACTACAAATGACCCTTCGGTAGTCTCATAATCTGCTGAAAATGGAATTACATGGATATAGCTATGAGCTTGCAAAATATTCCCTGTACAGGGACATGCCATAAAATATGTTCTTTTGGTATTCAATGCATATATTTTTAGATATGAACATTTTGCATAGATCTATTACCAGTAATCCTGCAATCATTTTCACGGATGGATATTTTTAGGTTCCTAATAAAGGCATATTAATGTCAGTGCTAGGTGCATGAAAGTCTATTTTTTTATCAGATTTATTAAGGTAAGACAGTTAACGAGGTTAAATTAGCATTCAGATAGGTTAAAGTGTCAAATGTTATGCCAAAGTAAAATGATATAACCTTATAATTTCAATTCTTTTTAGTCTCAAAAACATCTTTGTGTTCAAATTGCAGACTGCCAGGTAATGTGTGCTGAAAGGCAAATGAGTTCAGCAAAGGCAGCAAATTACTATCCGCATTCCATTTATATATCAATGCTTTCTTCTCATCCTCTGTAATGATAAACATGAGAGTTCCGGTGACTTATTCAGTAGCGGTTCTTAGTAAAATGTGTTCTATTGGTGGTTCCTAATTGCTTGCAATAGGATGTGACCTGTTTCCTCCTAATAATTATGTTCTATAAAACTGTAAGCTAAAAAATCCCCCAGTAATTCTAAAGTACAATTACTCCTTATATTAAAAAGCATAATGTAAACTTTAAACACACAGGGGAAATGAGGATCATTAAGGAACTATTGTATACCCTCTCTCTGCTATCCATCAGCTTATTCACAAAGCAGCAATAGTGTTCTGTGTTGTATTAACATCTAATTCTGCATGCACTTCCTAGAAGCCTATTGGGTAAACCAGGCAGTATGCTGACAAATAAGTAAAGGTTTGAGGTCATTTTACTGTAATGATTCCCACTCATTGTACACAAAAACACTCACTCATACATACTATATCTGAAGGAAGAGGTCTAAAATCTTAGAAATCAAAACAAGGTATCAGTATTTTGTGCAGTTCTCTGTGGGATTGTTTTGATAAGGTCAGACATGTCATCAATACTGCAATCCATAGCCTATGTTCTCTACCTTAGTATATTAGCAAGCATGATTTTAATGGGACGTGAACTAATATGGTTTCTATACATTTGGTTAGATTAAATATACATTTAAATGAAATTAATTAATAATTAAAATAGAAGTAGTAAAACTACAAGGAAGCACACATTAGATAAAAACTATATAGTGTAGTAAGTTAAAGCAGACCTGTCACCCAGACATAAAAGCTGAATAATACCGTATATACTCGAGTATAAGCCCCCCCCCCCCCCGAGTATAAGCCGAGGTACCTAATTTTACCTCCAAAAACTGGGAAAGCTTATTGACTCGAGTATAAGCCTAGGGTGAGAAATGCAGCAGCTTCTGGTAAGTTTCAATCAAAAAATTGAGGGTTTCTGCTCCCATTGGAGGTGCCGGTGTCTCGTTTTTGGACGCTGGCGAATATTCTTGGAGGCCGGCGACTATTCTTAGGCTCCAGCGACTATTCTTAGACGCCGGCGACCGTTTTTGCGCTTGACCCGAGTATAAGCCGAGGTAGAGTTTTTCAGCATATTTTGGGGACTGAAAAACTCGGCTTATACTCGAGTATATGCGGTAAATGTCCTTTTCAAATTCAACATGGAATCCAAATTCTTTTTTTCATTAAAACATTCAAAGAAGTTATAAAGTTGTTTAAATATCTGAGTTGTCAATCATAAATTGCCTGTCCTGCCTCTATGCCTGAGGCATAGAGGTGGGGGCAGTCAATTACTTTCACTTTCCATTCAGCACTTTATTGATGTCACTGCTCTCCCCACATTCCCCCTACCCTCTTCACACTCTGTAATTGTATAGGGCACTGCACATGGGCATTAGGACCCCATTCTGGTGAATATACAACTATTAATAACAGTGTTCTCAAAATGGCACCTGCCTGCTTGCTGTGATTGTGTAATTTCAAGACTGAAGGAAACACAATTTAAATAATTTATATATAGTGTAAATAGAGGAAAAAGAGAAAAAGTACCCCATATATGTAGCCAAGGGGTTATACTGTTTGGAGTGCCCCTGTAATAAAAAATATATAGGAATGACAACTCAAATGTTCAAAACCAGAATCCAACAACACTGCAGCTCTATCAGAACTGCTGGAAATATTAAAAAGTCAGAAAAAGCATTATCTACAGTAGCACAACATTACAAAAAACATCATTCCATGGATCCTTCTAAAATGAGAGTGTGGGCTTTGGAAAAAGTTTTGAATTGGGGCAACTGTCTATTGGGGGAAGTACCCTAGGGGTCTTCTCTTAATTTTTTTTTTTTGGTGAGGGGCATTGGAATTCATTACTCTCTTTCTTCTTCTTAACTATATTCTTAAAGGTTGCTGGATTTGTAGTCTTATCGTTTAGACAGTTCTTCATCAGACAGCTTAAAATAATATTGCGACTACAGTCCAGTATACTTTGACTACCTTGACTTTGTGGTGTCCCTGAGATAGAAAAAAATTGAGACAGGGATTTTGGGACAGCTCCACCATCTGTATTTTCTTTTTTCAATCTATTCAATGAATTCAAGCACTCTAGGAAATCAATTACCCTTTTTAATGTGTATCTGATCAATTGCATCTGTATAGCATTTTTTAATGAATTATAGGAATTTTGAAATAATCAATAGAAGCACTTGACACTTTATATTCATTATACACTAATATCAAGGATAGATTAATTCTCCGTATTTTTGAAGCACTAGCAATCTGTATTTATATAGGAATTACTTCCTTTTAATCAACAATCTACAATTTTTAAGCTTAGAATGGTGGTTTAATTAATGGTTATATTAATTTCTTATCAGGCACCAAGCACTTTATTATACTAATTATCACTTAATTTAATAGAATTGAATTTGTTTTATTAGCCAACAATTAATTTAAAATTTGATTTGAAAGTTGTCAAGCCATGAAATAGATTCCGCAAGCCTAAGTATAATTATAGGGTTTTATATTTATTGAGTTTGGGTTTATACAGGGTACTTTTTCTCTTTTTCCTCTAATTAACTATATATACTGACCAGGTCAGACCCCTGTATAGATCTATCAAACAATTTAGAAACATATCACAGGTTTTCAAATTTTTCTTTTGAATATAGTGTAAATAGTGTAAATTAGTAAATTTAGTAAAATTAGTAAGTTTTATTTTGCTCAACTAACATGCCAGTAAAGGATTTGGAATTATTTCTTAAGGCAACAGGTCCCCTTTAATACAAATTGTTTATATACAAAAAGATGTGTAAAAAGTGACCAATAAAATGCATTTAAAGTGACTTGTGCAATCTCTCCTTTACCACACACCCAGTGAGTATAGACCATTATTAAGCCACTGGAAAGGAATAAAGATGCATATGGTCCTGCAGCAGATCTTCAATCACCCCAGCAGTGAAAAAATGTTCCAGTGCTCCACAGGTTGGACATAAAACATTGAAGCCAGTATATAGTGTAGAAAATTTTAATAAATGAATAAAACACAAAAAATGGTTACTTACAAAATATCCAATACAGGTACAGTACGTAGAAAAACATATGAATACAATTCAGTCCAATGCTTTCACGTGGTTAGCTGCCACACTTCCTTAGGGACAGGATTCATAAACATATAATTTTCTTCTACACCCCTTTAGTCTTAAGTATCGCCTATGGAGGCGTCCCCCAAGCCTTGCGCATGTGCGAGTGAGATCACGCATATACTGAATGCTTCTCACATTAACACCATCCAAATCGCTATATTGGCGCATGTTTACAAAAAGGGGGCTCTCCCAAAAAAACTTGTTGATGCCGACATCTCCATCAATTCTGCGAATACCCAGGAAGCCCTGCATTACCTAAAGATATGCAAAGATATTCTAATATTCAAATGTTGACCCATTCGAATCACACATTTAAAATACATAAAACAGTTCTGAATATATCTAGAGTAGTGATGGGCGAATAAATTTGGCAGGCATGGATTTGCAGCAGGCATGGATTTTGCCGCCCGCAAATAAAAATCAAAACTGTGGCGAAAATTTGCTGCCGAAAAATCCACTGCAACCAAAAACATTTGTCGCATGTCAAAATTGTCTTGCACATAAAATTGTTATACATCAAAATTATTCAGACGCCCATTGACTTTAATGCATTTGGACAAAATAGTTGTGCGTATGAAAATTGTTGCTTGCGTCAAATTTGACGCACGTCAAAATTATTTTGACACCTATTAACTTCAATGCGTTTCATAAATTTTTCGGTAAATTTGTGAATTTTTTGGTAAGTACGTGAATTTTTCGGCAAATAGAAATGCCACAGATTTGCCCATCATCTAAAATCATATCAATGTCTGATATACCCAAACATACATACATATATATAAAAAGGATATATAACCTTTAAAAGAAGATATACCTTTACCATTTGCCATATTTTAGATATTGAAAGCACAAATGATTTCCCAGGCAATTAAGGGTACAGACCCATCTATCTATCTGAAAAATCACATTGCAGCTTTCAATTGTATTGGAGACCTATTAAGCAGCGTCTTGCAGGAATATTCTTTGTAGAGAAAAACAAGATGGACAATTTTTCTGGAGGCCCTCCATTGTTAAAGATGTGTTGTCTTTTGTATTCTGTGCAAGACTAACCATCTGACCCTACATCCTGTAGTTCTATTTAATTTGTCTTTATCATCTAACTCCCCCTCCAATGGGAAATTGACCATTTTGTGACAAAGATGTTACATTTCATACCCTTTCACCAACTCCATCTGACTTAACTACTGCAGATGTTCAGGGAAATAGGTTACATCGTCATCCTGTCGAAATAGTTTCTGAGAGTGGGATTTCATTTCACCAAAACTAGGCTGTTTTTTGTAAATCCCTAAATATTTTCTTCTCTGAATGATGTACATTTCACCCATGGACAAAGAGAATGGACCTAACAGAACTTGGACCTGGTATCTCATTCATCTTGGAAGATGGGCACTCTTTCTATTCCAGTCAACCTAACTCCCATCCATGAATTTAACTAATTTATCAATAATTCTTCTTGAAGAAGTCGGTGCAAAAAAACATCACAACAAATTCATGTTTCAATCCAAACCAATCGATTGATGCTCCGAAAACTCGACTTTATCAAATTGTCACCGTGGCAACTCAGATGTATCAGACAAAAAACAGTTCAGTTCACAATGTCACGGAGCATCTTCAGGGACATCTGTCATTGACATCTACATGACCCCTTAAAGGTTTGACATGGAGTATTTTCTTATTTTTAGCAGTTTTGGGGTATAACAAATCTCTAAATATTTTAGTTTTTTTTTCTTTAAACATTAGATTTTTCCCCCTTTAAAAACTCGACCAGAAAAATTTGAGGTTTAATAAATAGGTCCCTAATTGTTCACTACCTGCCCTGACTCCTGATGCCCATTTGGACCACAATTCTGTCTGACCTTACTGTACTGTGATTCTGTACTGTGATTCGGATCAAATGATATGTTTGGGTTCCCTGTCAGTGAGCATCAAAAAGTTATGGAGCATTAAAAAGGTGAAGGTAAACACCTGTTGTGGCAGGGCTTTCCTGTTTACTGAAAAGTGCCAGGGTAGATCTGTCTACTTCTTTAAGGGCTACCTATGGCATAATTTTTCATCTCGAGAAATGAAAACATTTTTATTTCTGTCTGACCTAAACTGACAGAAACTGCGAAACGTAAGGGTTTACTTCACTGTACACATACTTATTTATTGGAATATTATATCTAATATATAGCAATTCTTTGTCTGCAAGTAACAAAGGTTCCTGGGTACTTACATAACAGAGTGGACACACATATAATTACTAGTGATGAGGAAAACGCCCATAGACTACAATGGGAGAAAAAAGAAATTGTTGCGTGTCAAAAAAAGTTTGTTTGTGAATTTTTGGTGAAGCAAAATGGGTTAGATGCACCATCACTAATTACTATAACCCTGGTAATTAACATTGATTGAAATGTTCTTTCAGTTTGATCAACTAAAATGAAAATCAGTTAACAAGTCTAAAAGATTTATGTGCAGTTAAATCAAATCTAACATGAGCTCTTCTCTGCCGCACTCTCTTTTTATGGCCAATGACTAGAAACCAGACTAAATGTCCTCATAAAAAAAAGTCAGCATTTACACTCTTTAACTGCCTTTTAGATTATACCAAATAATGCTCTTGAGATTCCATTCATTAGTTGGTCTTCTCATCTAATATTGCCTTCCCTGTGAGATTTATGTTGTGTCATTATAAAGACGAGTTTAATATTCACATGATTACACCATTCACTTCAGTAATTCAATAGGAGTTCTCGGGGATTGATCAAAACTGGACAACATTAAAATTCTGTCACACATTTTATTGTGGTGTCCAGGTTATTACACGTGTACTGTTACAAGTGGAAAGTTAATTTGCTAGTAAATTGTCGGTATAAATAATTACTGCTACAAAGATAAAATACTCAAATACTGTATTTATCAAGTAGATTATTACATTATATGAACACTGCCCATTAATAAAGGGACAAAGAAGCGTATTTTATAACTATATAGATACACCAATAAATTTGTTATTTTGTTTGATAATCATAAAGTAGATCCTATTATTCTTGTAGAATCAGAAATAGCCATTCTGATTCTTAAAAGAATTTAGGGTCATTATATTAATGTAAATCATTAGGGTGGTTGGTGATTATTTTCAGCTTATTGCAGTTCCACTCCACTAGAGTAGAACGGGATATTATTTTGTTCTTCATTAATGTGTTTATACACCAAACCTCTGCTTGGATTTTTAGGAACTCATATCTGTATCCAAAGCATTAAGCTTCTTTTACCTTGGCTGATCACCTACTTAAATTGAATCTATTAAGCTACAGTATTCTCTGTACTTTCCCAAATTTGAAGCCTGTTTTGCAAGTACAACAGAGAATGAAAAAGACATGGCTCCAGTTTTCGCTTGGCCACTATTCCTAACAAGCAAAAATAGCTGCCTAGATTTACCGAAAATTTTAGGTTAGTATTGTTGCTGCCATTTTGTATGAATACATCTGCATGTGTGAGTAGTTGTTTGCCTGCAGAGGTATGTTAAACTATATACAACCCTACATTAGTAACATTTTAGACTGTGTGGAGGCATGCATGATTTCTGTACTTAATGAATTGTGAATTTCTAAAACAAAAACTGACTGATAAAGGAAAATACTGAGCCAATCATTCCTTTTAATGGGTGGAGATCAGCCACAGTTTTAATAAACATATTTATTATCCAAGTAAACAGACCTTGCCATTGCATAACCAACCATACATTCTCCCAAATCCCAGTCAGTGCCACCACGGTGGTCATGTTAAACCAATAAAGCATATACCATATTGCAAGGACACTCTTTATACCCACCCAAATGCTGTGACTTAAGCTGGCCATAGATGTTGAGATTTTTAAAAGATCAGATCCTCATTGTGAGACCACGATTTTCTCGGACCGATCGTACGATCATACTAATTGACCATCAACTAAAAAGACCAATTTGCCAGGAAAACAAAGGGAGCTGCCTGC